>NC_066369.1:6454875-6767500 GCF_013377495.2 Cygnus atratus
GTTCAGTTAAGTGATGACAAGGGTGGTCAATGAGGTGATGATAAAAGTCTATAAATAGCTTAAGAGGGTGAACTCCAAAGAGGAAGAAGCACTGTGTTAAGGTGGTCTGAACAAGCCTGACTGGTAGAAACAAAAAGATGCCCTGACACTCAGAGCTAGGCATAAGCTGCTGAATAATAGCTTGTACGTAGCACAAGCACTTGCAACGTGGCTTGTCAGTGCTTGGCCTTGCGTACACCCGAGGCGTATAACAAATTAACTATTGCAGAAGAATTATTCTGGTAAATTTCCAAGACTAGTTAAGCCCTTCAGCAGCTAAATTAGGGCCCTAAATTCAACAGTCCAGCGACAGGAGCCACACATTCAGGGTATTTAGAACAACACCAGTCAAAACCCTGGAAACAAACCTGCCCAGAGAAGATGGGCACAACTCCTGACAAATCTGTCATACCTCTGCTTTCTGTGGCTGTAGGAGAACATGCATGTAGGATTTCAGAAAGGTCTTTTTAATAAGGGTTAATTGGAGGAGTATGTCACACATGACTGAGTACCGTTTCAAATTACTGCTCACGCCAGCATAACTAAATCAGGCAATGACAGAACACCAAAATAGGGAATAGTCAATCTTCCTCCCTCCTATTTAATATTAATACTTTAGTTATTCTAAAAATGACCAAATATCATCAATTACAGATGTTTATCAAATTTGTTGCTTCTTACAAAATATGATGACTACATCATAATATTCCCAAGAGATTTAATTACTTTGTAAAAAATTATTTTCTATTGCCACTCAAATTATTAATCTAGGTTTTGGAACTGCTGGATTTATTTGTCTGGCTTGTGTGATGCAAAAGCTCAAGTTAGATGATCCTAATATAGCCCTTTCTAGGCTTAAAAATCTAGAAAAGAGAAAATAACCACTCTGTGGCCAGCCAAAGTAAATAGAGTTATTCCCATAAAATCATCGCACAGTCTGTCTCACTCTAAAGTTAAGTCCCTGTGCCTGAACCTGAAGAAAGTCACTTCAGTTCCTCTGTGCTTCCCAAGTTAACTGCAAGCATTTCCTGACACACCGAACGCAGGCAGAAAAAGGAAGAACGTCGACTTGAGAAAAGCACAGCTTCCAATCCCCACCCACCAGCTTCAGTCAAAGGGATGACTTCAGTCCCTTTCTTAACTAATCCTGTCACTGTAAATCCTACAGTCATTCTTCCACACATAAAGGGAAAACGGACTCACTAGGAGGACCTAGACTCTTTCAGCTTGAACTGTTAACCAATGGTGGAAATGCAAGAATGCTGAAGTTGTGCCTTCAGAGCCAATAGAGTGGATTTGTGTGTCCCACATGACTGTGTTTCCCCTGTCTTTCACATGGGCAGTATTTAGTTCAATTCAGAACTGCAGATAGTATAGCGTGCAGAGCAGCAATGGGATGTCTGAGCACAAGTGGCTGACTTCCAGGCGACTTCAAGAAGTGCATTTGTACATTTCTGCCGAATTAAATTGGAATTCTGCACCCTTGACATCCTCCTACCCTCCTGGTCTCTGCGGAAGGAGACAGCAACCTGCGCAGCACAACAAAACTGTGAGTACAGGTCTATTTATTTTTATTTTCAGTCTGAAAAGCAAATCACTTAAAATCATCAAAATGCTATGTGCACCAAATTGAGGGTTACTTTTTTGTATGAGATGAACAAGTATCAAAAGTGTTATCCAAATTCAGAAATATTTCTTACATGCTTCAAAAAAAAGAAAAAAAAAAAAAAAAAAGAGTTCTCCTCCAGGGCAGTGCCTGCATGCACGCTGCATGCCACACTGCTTCCTGACATGGCCAGCATGCTGCTTTGTTCATAAAGAAAAACAAAGACAAAAAGCCCTACATATGTACGTTGTTCACTTTTATTTGTACCGTGTGTCTAATCAGGCCTGATCTGTCCCCAAGGGGAAAAAATAAAGGCAAACTTTAACTCTGCCAGCAAGGGCAGCCCAGACTTTGCATTCATCTGACAGTTATTATAATTAGCTATGAAAGACAGTGAAGACACTTTGGGGCAAATAGCTCTAACATTTGGAACAATGAAGTCGAGCAAGGTTCCCATCCCACCCCTTCCACGGGGGGAGGGGGAGAGCGAGCGGCCGGGGGAGCGCGAGGAGAGGGTTATGGCTGTACTGAGAAAACACCACCGGCGCAAGATCTGGACTCGCTCAGCCCGAGGAGAGGCTTTTTGATAAGCAACTTTAACTGCCTCTCGACTGTGACTTGCATTTGCTCGCCTGCCCGGTGGGGTGGGGAAGGGTGTGGGGCTCACCACGGCACAACGTCAGAAGGTCGGGGTGGAGGGGGCACTGGGGACGAAGGGGGCAGAAAGAAGAGAATATTTCTAAGCAAGAAGCATTGCAAATGCTTCCCAGGGCTTTGCTGGCCAGATCTCCTTAAGCCCAAGTTGATTTCTGGGCAAGATTTATGAGAGTTCTCAAACAGAAGCAACAGACAAAGCAGAGCTTTTTTCCTTCTCTGGGAAAGAAATTGAAGCCAAATGGATAACTGTCTAACAAGAGGCACCGATTTGTATTTTTGTTCATTTCTTTGCAAACGTTTGTAAGACCTTTAATAAGGTCTTTCCCCCTGGCTGCCCCCCCTTTCCCCCCAGCAAAAGTTAGATTCTGAAAACTACATTCAGAGGGGAAGAAGCGAAGACAATAGAAATCTGACTCGGTCCTGGCTGGGCTGGATCTCTAATAAAGCATGAAGTGAAAACAGTTTCTAAGTGAAAGATGAGCAGACTTCTTTTAAAAAAAAAAATTAAGTGCAATAAGGAGAAATTGTTGAAAGACTCCAGACGCTACTAATTATGGCTTAAATAAATCTTCCTGGACAGATGTTTGCTTGCTCCCACTGCGGGAAAGGAACGTTAAAAGAAACGTTGTTTTTTTTTTAAAAAGAGGATCTGAGGCAAATTTTTTTTACCTATCATTTTTTTTAAAAAAATACCCCATTTTATTCTTTGTCTGCCCTCCTGTTATCTCCCCCTCCCCCAACCGCCGCCCACCGCGCGCTGAGACACCTGAAGGCTAGACATAATGATCAACAGAGCTGCGCTCGCCTCGCTGGATTCCAGCCAGGTTTTTTTCCCCTCCACAATCAAGGAGCCTGCACGCAATGCACGGCAAGCCCGCTGCTCTGCTATGTGCACATCAGACAGAAGTCTGAACCCGGCTGCAGGAAGATTAAAGACAAACACAATCCTTTTCTCCTTTCGTTGGCCCCACTCAGCTTCGACTTCATTGCGACTCGCAAATAATTGGAAAGAAGAAACTTTGTAAATATGTACACGCGCTATTGTGCAAAGCACGTGCTTATGGGCGCGCACTTTCCACACAGCCTAACTATGGGCATCCACTATTTCAGATTTTACAGTGGTTTCTACTCCAGCTTTCCCATCAGCACAGTATTTTATGCTAAGTTCATGCATCACTTACACAATTGCCGAGCAGCTCTTGTATATTACGTAAAGGTTTTCTGTATGTATACAATGCACTGGATAAACGCAAATAGCATAGAGCCCTATGTCTGGAAGTCGGTCATACTGAAATACTTAAACACTTGGTTTTAGAGAGATTAGCGAGATCTCCTAGACAATTTTGTGGCAGTTTAAAACCCAGCAGCAGCCAAACGCTTTGTGGGTAGGCTGTCTGTCTGCAAACGGAAGGAGGGGAGCGTGGCCGGGGGCCGCTCTGGGCCAGCTGGCCCCACAGCCACGGCCTGGCCCCCGCCACAGCCCAGAGCAAGGCCGCCGGGCCCAGTGCCACCATGCCGCTGAGCCGGCCTTGGGAGTGCCCCGCTCCCCAGAAGAGTTGCTCTCTGTTTGGTGTGGCGATGGGTGGGGTTAGGGACACCCAGGGAAAAAGCAGATTCAAAGCAGTTTTTGCTGTTTAATTTTTCAATATATGCTATGTGGACCTGGTTTCTAAACGTTCTTTGGAATTGCATCGTCTTCGGGTGCAAAGTAGGGTATGGTACAAATGGTGGTTATTTTTTGCTCTTCAGTATGGACTTTGTGTGAACAAGACTTGATTGAAAATACGTCTCTATATAGGCATACAAAGTGTACTGCTTTTAATTTACTCCCTGAAAAGGCTTAAACTGTATTTTAGTCAGACTAACATGCATCTTAATGGAAAGATAGGACTTTTTTTTTTTAAAGCTATTTTCTTTATTATCGCTAATAGGCGCAAATTAAAAGGGAACCCAGCTTTGATAGCCCATATATTTAGCCTTTAAAAAAACTTCCTTAGCAGCAGAGACATAAAACAAAAGGTTGCATCTAGTGATAACACTATCCACAGGCAAGGTAAAGGTTCTCGAAGGGAGATTTCAGAGGAATAAAGAGAATGAATTGATAACTACAGTCACATTTGAATTACTGTGTTTTTTTAAAAACAAGGGATTGAACACTTCTTTGAATGAACATTTTACATACCTTGTATGAAATATCAGCTAATTCAACACAATGGTTGTGTAAGTACCTACGTATAAATCATACATGTCTATATACATGACTTCAGTAGTAACAATATGCTAATTTTCTTTCTACTTTCTCTGGTGTATTATGCTTGAAAAAGAAATTTTGTCACTTAAAATTTTTATAAATGTATTTCAAAATAATGACTGCAGCTACATTTTGAAATACTGACTTTTATTTTCTTAAATGGTAATGACATAAGCAATCATATTTTTTATCCCTTTCCCAAAGACTGAAATCCTATGCAAATCAATTCTTCAAGACTTCAGAAGAGATTTATATGCTACCTCGTATTAGAAGGGATATCTCAACTGGCAATTTATATAATGTTGGTCAATGCAAAAGTATTAACCACATAAAAGTTAAGCATTTAACCCGAGGTTATGAATACAGGGCCCTTGGATCCATGTTTAGTTCAACACACTTTCCTTCTCCCAGTAAGTTCTCCTGTTTTTTGTGCATGCCGGCTGTTCGAGAGCTCCGACTAAAGTAGGTAGGAGAAACAAATGTCCAGCGTTTTCGCAAATATGACATTAGCCTCCAGCTGCTGTTGTCCAGGTACCAGAAATTTAGAGCTATGTGATTTAGCTTTTTACATGAAGAATTTATTTACTTAAATGTGAAAATTCTGACCTGTGTTTTTTGCTGACTTCTTTAAACTTTTAAATAGTTGCTGATGTCGAAACAAAGCAATCGTGGAAGCTCATGCATATTTATGACTTTGTTCCTTAAAAGTTTGATGTCTATTACAGCTTGTATCTTAGCCTATGCCCTCCAATTGGTTGTTCAAACTCCATGGTGCTACTCACAGAAACTTCAAGTTCGAATTTCTAAGTCAAGTCCTCCCTACTCCTCTCCCCCCAGTGCTCCCCCCTATAGCATCTGCTTGTTTGAGCCTTTCCTTGTTCTAGCTGAAGTGCAAGTTTTAGTCATAAGAATAAAGTGCTCAGGATTACTTCCAAAACTTTCAAAAGATTGGCTGTTTCACTTATACCTTTACACAGCAGAAGTAACTTGAGAGCCTACCAGAAATGCAGTCAGTCTCGATAAGGTAACGGGGTCAAACGAGCTCATGCATTACAGATAGGAAGAGGACTGCACATTGCATTTTTATAGATAAAAAGCACAGAGTGGTTTAATGTAAACAGATTTCTGTTTGATATTTTGGCAAACTGTTGCAAAGACCAAACTACAGCTGAGCCAAAATGACTTTCGGCATGGTACAGTTAGACCAGATGGCCACGTGTTCTTTTCTTATTTAGATGAGACTTTTCCTTTCAATAACATCTTTCTTCCTGACCTGCTTAAAAATTCCAGCGAATGAAATCAGCACAGGATTTTCAATTCTAATTGACCATGTGCAGAGGAAGGGCCAGTAGAGAAATCAGTAGGGCCATTGTAAGGCACACTGCATCAATCTCCCCTTTGTCCTGAATCTTTTCTAGTATGAGCTAAAATAATTAAGAATATTTCATTTATGTTATTTGTACAGCAGCAAATCTAGTCATGTTCCAGCAAAAATCATTGCAAGTTCTTCTTTTACAAACGTGTGCAACAAGGAATGTCTATCACACACCAGACAAACAGGTACTCAGCATCATTTCATTGCCAAATATTCAAGAGAAATAAAAACCCTCAAGCAAAGAGTGAATAAAAAAAGGAAAGGTGTAGGTGAACTAAGGCATGATGAACTGCTTTCCCTTTTCTAGTGAGATCAGAAGAGGGGAAAGGAGATGGTACCTGAGGAAAAAAACATTAAAAAAATAGAAAAATGTAATTTTAACTATCCTAAGTACCCACTAAAAACATCTGAAATCTTCAATTGCTATTAATATGCCTACACAGATTTTACACACACACACCACCCACAATAAGTGGGTTGTAGATCATGGTCTCACTTGTGTCTGAGAGCTACACGCAAAGTACAGACTGTAAATACTGTACATATTATGCACAAATATTATCTACAGACATATGCACATAGATTGCATCCTAACAGTCTTAGATAATTTTTTTTTTTTGATTTGGTGAGATATCACCTGTGGACTAATATAATAATGATTATTGAGATTTAGCAATCCAAACATGCAAAAATTACCTAACATCCCACCTATACATTTACGTAACGCACAGATAACGTAAGCAAGTAGAAAGAATCCTTTAGAAGGAAAGGAAAAAAAAAGACCAACTGAAAGCAATGCAGAGCAAGGTGTTTTTGTTTGTTTGTTTTGTTTTTCTCCCCACAGGATAAAATTTGGCAACAGATTTGTTATTACTATACCATTTTATACAAATTTGCTCAACTTTTTCCGGTTTAGTTTAACATTATGCTTGAGTGGTTGATGGTTTTAGATTATCACTGTAAGCCTGAACCAAGAAACTACCAAACAGCTCTAGAAAATACTTTTTGAAAAATAATTATGAGAATGGTTTAGGTAAGATAACCTTCTGTTCTTCAGTTAAATCAGTTTATCATTAAAACCCAAATCACTTTCTAAATGTAAAGTGGAAAAAAAAAAGAGAGGAAATACAGTGGGCAATATGGCCTTGGGTATATGTCAAGCATGCAGTCCAAGTAACATGTGCATGAAGAAACATGCCTGAAAAGATAAAACAGAGCACAGACTTTGGGACTGGCCAGGCAGACGTGGTAAAAGGTCTCGTTTCAGCTCTCCAGCAAGATGCTTTATAGCCTTGGGCAAATCATTTAACTGCCTAGCTTCTCATCTACGTCATAGTAGTAGAATTTGAGTTTTGAATACATGGTTATTATTGTGAGGCTAGTATTGAGATACCACAGCAAAGTGTGCTGGAGACACCTCAGATGCTTGGAAAGAATGTAAATTCCAGACAGAACAATAATCTTTTTCTCTCTCTCTTTTTCTTTTTTTTTTTTTTTGTGCATGCGTGTTAGATCAGGTGATTTTTGCTGTGGTATTTCTATAGCTATAGATAAGCAAGACTGTTTCTCAAGAGGTTCAGATAATCAGTTCTAGCTTAATTTTCATTTACTTGAATGTTCTGTTTTAACTTTTTGATAGCAAACAACAAAACATCAGAATATAGGATAAATAGAAGAGACTACTCCATCTGTAATGATGCTCTATATTTAGCATATCGCACTGCCATTCAAGACCTAACTCTAAAATGCTGACTCCTGTAATGCTAGCTAAAATGATGGCTTGTTTAACAGGCAGTCCCAGGATACAGTGACACTAACTGCAGGCCAAATTGCTGCACTGCATGACTTAGAGTACCAAATGTGAGTATCAGGTATTTACCTCCTGTACTTGTGTACGAAAGCCATGATCATGTAATGGTGTTGAGAATATTTTTATTATTCAAGCCTTAAGGACAACTAGTGAACCACTTTCTTGCTCAAAGTTCAGCCTATGCTTTAAGCATTGTGTTGAAATAGGTCTTAAATGTCTATAGAACCCTTCGCCTTTACAGTGAGAAGTAAATACCCTTGGCTGTGTTCTGCCCCCTTCGCTGGTGGAAGTTAAATTGTGTACTCAGTTTCACATTTCTATTTCTATTGACAATCTGATGCCACCACTAAACAGATGGCATTGGAAAGCCCTGGGCAGCAATTCTAAAGTCACTGCGCAGGAACAGAAATCAGCGGGCCTGAAGATCATGAGATTTCACAGAAGATTTTCTCAGGCCGCCATTTTGTGATTAACTGAAATTATGGTGTCGCACACATGGAACTGAAAACTTTTTCCTCCATTAGCAAGTATGGATCTCCATGCCAACAAAAAAACACATTTTTCAGCTGAATGTTTCTATTAATATTCATACACAGTATGAAAGAAATACTGAGACTTTCAGCTGTCTTTTGTCAGCGCTGTTCAAGATCTGCGAGAACACATCAACAAAATGGCAGCATGGCAGGTCTGCTGGTTGTCTCTTGGCTGGTTTGCAGGGAGGGTGGGGTGGTGAGAACTGGGCGAGGGGGAAATATCCCATGTGGAAGCACGGCCTGGCACAGTGCTCAGAGCAAGGAGGGGAAGTCAGCAAAATGTGCGTGGTTACGTGCAATTGATGAGCTGCGTTTCACCAGTCTATTTGTACTGTCCAGGCTCCAGACTATATTAGCAGTCTATCCAGTCCCTTAAGCCTTGGGATGCGGATAATGGGATTGGACAAAATGATTAAAATCAGTTTGGTCTCGTGATTTCAGCTAGTAGTGTAATAGAGGCAAAACTGAAAGACTCAATTGTGTGATAAAAGTACAAGCACGTCTTTGTGTTTTACCTCTACATTTTTTGCAGTTTTTAGAAATAATTGGTGAGGGATTTTTTGTTGTTGTTGTAGTATTAAAAAAAAAGCAACAATAGCAAGCAACATGATCATTTTCTTGCAACATCCCAATTGAAACTGGTTTTGTCTATCCAAACCAGCAAGCTCAGGAGAAATTGCAAAAATAAGTATTGTATTACTATTTTTTGTAAAATCTCTAGTTAAGAAGCTTCAGGAAAAGGATGCATATAACTGCCTTTGAAACAAACAAACAAACAAACAAAACTTCATTTTCCAGAATGCCTTATCCATGATATGTGTTTGTGCTTCTGTTTTCAAACATTATTTTTAGTTAATCTGAAACCACTTTTTAAGAGGATAATTTGCAAAAGAGAAGGTTTAAGAAGATGAGAAGTCTAGTGAATGATAGTAAAGGAGAAAAGTGGTTCTCAAGGTTGATTAAAAGACATTAAAAGGGTTAAAAATTCAGAACTTTATGTAAGAATTAAAAATGAAAGAGAGCTAAAAAGGGGAAGGGGGAGGAGGAATGGGGGGAGCTAAGCTGCTGGTGACTTGAGTGTATTTATGGATTACTATGTCCTGAAAAGAAGAAAACCAGAGTTGTAAGATGACACTGCAGGGGTTGTCTGGACTTTTCACCGAGTGTAAAGTCTGTTTAGTCAGTGTCTTAATGCCTAATGCTGACCTTTGCCCTCTTCACTCCTCCCTGCTCCAGGTGCAACATTTTTGCAAGTGCTTTAACATTATTGGAAAGTTTGTGCAGGTTTCACATGCTGCAAAGTGGAAAGACTTTTACGCAACAGCATCCATTACACATGCAGTATCAAGGCACAGCAATTTTTTAAAAATCCTAAGTACACAAAATTATTTTATGCATTTTCTGCTAATAGTTATTAATGCACTAAGTTAATAAAAACAAAAGCTTCTTTAAACGATACAGAATTTGCACAATTCTATATAACAAGATACAAGATTAAGTTTAAAGCAGTGTTGCATACTCCCCAGTGCTGTGAATTATAGCAGGAGTAAGCAATGTATGCTGGCAACTCTATTGATCTCTCTTAAATTAATTCTCTTTGCTATGGAAATGGGAGACAAAACCAGAACCCATTGCTTCAAAACAGCCAAGGTACTGCAGCTGATTTTTGCCTGAAAAAATTGATTTCTTGTAGAGAAATCACACCAAAAATATTTATATATAAATATAAATAATGTCTGAACAGATAAATTTTAAAGAAAAAACCAATACTTTTAGTCTAATGATAAAAAAAAGAGGTAAACTATATAAAGTCTGTATAATTTACACTTTGATTTACATAAACAAGGAGTATAGTAACATGTATACTAAATATGAGATGCTATGTATCTGCAGCTGTCAGTGATTCACATAACAAAAGATGGCACATACATGTGTTATTCACCTATGCATTATATTTAGTAGATGGTTGCTAAGATTTCTCAGGACTTGCAATTGGACTTTGCAGTAGAGAAAGTATAAACTGAATATCATCATCTTCGAGACCATTACAGATTTTGTGTTGTTTCAAAAAAAAACCTACTACAATGGTAGTTTTCTGCCACTGCGTCAGGGAACCCGTTTTGCACATTCATATTATGCTGATAGCTTCTTGAGATGCATACCTGGCATTTAAGATCCCTTTCTTCACCTTACGATACCATTTACTAAGATGTACTCCAGGTAACTACAGCATAAATCTTACTGGAAATGCAGAACTCCAGTACATGTTTCATGTGCTTTCCGATCTATACCAGCTAACTGTGCCTAAGAAAAAATGGTATTATGATTTAGACATTTAAAGCTTTAAATAGCTAACTAACTTTCTCACATTCATTCTTCTCTGAGCTATGCTGCATAATGTTCATTAAGCTGGAGGAAAAGAACAGAGGGAAAGGGTTGATTTGAAAAGGTTGAAGGTAGCCTTTATGGGGAAACTTACTTTTTCAGAAGTATCTAGCCAAAATAAACCAAGATAACACCTCTTCTAGGTACAGCATTACCTCAAGGTGACAACTGCACAAGAAGAGGTCTGACGAGGATTTACACTGAGAGAACTTCCATGAAAAATGTGTTTGGGTCTGGACTAGAACATTATACCTGGATTCCAGACGTGACGAGCAGCCTGATTTTCCTATGACATCTCTATAAAGTTAATTTAGGCCATCTTCATTTGCTAGATAGTTTTAAGGGGTTTGGTTTGGGACTTTTTGTTGCTGTTGTTTGGTTTTTAACCACAAAACAAAAATAACACTTACTTCATGATCTTACTATACTAGTTTATTCTATGAGTATGCGTAATTCAAAGGATCAAAAATTCTGTGAAATGTCCCAAAAGTTATGTTCCTTGATTTCATTGCTAACATTTGGACTACAAGAGAATCAAGAAAAAAAAAAAAAGTTTTTTTTTGTATGACAGACTATTTCTAGAGCTGGGCAGCTTTATCTCAGCATGTAGAGTGCTCCTGTTCACAGTGCAGCTGCTAACAACTCATCAACACTCCTTATTTAAGAGTAGGTTACGATTAGAAGTCAAAACTTTAAAGCAACCTGAAATGTTGTTATTCTTTGTAAACTATACAACTGGAGTTGATTTCTAGCCAGACTGTATCCCTTTGCTCCTGACATTGTTTACAAGACACATATTTAGTGCAGGTGGTACTCTCCTTAATTTCACTGAAGGTCAAGTGTACTTGTCATAATTGTATTTTTCGCACAGCTGAGAATTCAACTACTTCTGTAGACTGAAAACAGACATTGTTTCTGTGAGGGAAACACACAGCACTGAAAAGCTGGTCTTGAAATAAACAAAATGAAGTAATTTTTCACAGTTTTCTCCTATCTCATCAAGATCACCAGTTCTGAGGTTGCTCTATATCAGTGGGAACAGCCATTTGGCTACTACCACTTAGAGAACATCACAATTCTTTGTCTGGAAAAAGTTGTTTCAACTGTCTTGGTTTAGGTGGCTACAATGAATCTTTTTCAAGACTGTGATTGGATATAAAGTTCTTATATGTCTGCAAATGACTGATCTTGCAATGGCTTGCAAGTATAAAATCTAATAAAACTGCAAAATTAGCCAAGTTCCTACTTTAAGTACAGAAAAAAATAGATAACCAAAAATATAAATTGATTATGCCTTCTGCTATTTTGGAATGTCAAAATAGTGTCTTTCAGAGAAGACTCACATAAAGCTTATTCTCTGTAAATTCTAAACTGATTTGTTACAATTGTCACACACCATACTAAATCTGCAGAAAAAAAGGCATGGTAGAAATAGGACTATTCTTGTGCCTTGATTCATTTGCCATTATGAATTATCAGTCCCCTCACAATTTAAAAAGTCCACCTAATAGAATTTTTTCATTTAACCTTCTTTTTCTGTGAGTACACATTTCCTTCATCCTCCAACTTATGACCATTCCTAACTCCTTCCTTATAAGTTTTACCCGAAGAAAGGAAATTAAACCAACCATTACTGAATTGTGCTTGATTTCAAAGTTATTTTCTATGTTTGTTGAAATTAGATATATTGAAAACACAGGTGTCTCCTCCTGCAATTTTTTTATAATACGTCAGTCTGATGCGACACTTAGGGGAAAAAAAAATCTTCCAGTAAACAAATTCCTAATGTATCATAGACACGAAAGAGAAGAAAATATAATGCAAGTCCACCACCAGGGTCAGAGCTCAGGTGTTCTCCAGAGCATCAGCTCACAAAATTCTAAAATAAAATAAAATTCTCCTGTTGAAAATCACTCGCTGATGAGCTGCTCCTCACCCATCTCTTCCACCCCCATCCAATCTGCTTCCTTCAACTACTCTGTACTGCATGAAAATTGCGGTATTCCCCTGCAAAGGGTGCACTTAGGATGTAAAAACTGGATCTAGTTGCCATAAATAGGACAAGTTACTTTAGATGGGATTAGTTTTTTTTTTTTTTTACTTAAAAGTACACATGCAAGTAAAATAGTGCCCATGTGGGGCATTTGCAAAGATATACATTGTTGTTAAATTCAGACAAAGATTAGGATTTCAAATCTGCATTTTCGCTATTAGTGGAAAAAAAACATAAATCACCAGCTTGCAATCTGAACAGTCTCTTTCATAGTTTCCCTACTTGCAAATTTAGAGACAATTTTCCTCAAAACAGAAAATAGCACAGTAAAGAGAGAATTTAGTCTCATGAAATTTCAGTGAGTCAAAATGTGGGACCATCATTATTTTCAATCTGTGAGATTCATTTGACATTTTGTTTCTAGATCCAAGTTTCCTCTTTCCTCTCCTTGTTGGTGACTCATGTCCTTAAAAAAAAATTAGTTTGTTTTGTGGTAAAATCCACATTTCAATTCTATAAATCACATTTTAAAAAAAAGTGTGTCCATGTGTGAAAACCCTTTAACCAGTGTCCTCTGATTGTTTTGTATGTATGTTCAGGGAAAAACTGAACTTAACTTAATTTAGAGAGTCATTCATCATGACAATTCTACCAGTACCAGCATTCTAGCTGAATTTTTCAGGCTTGGTGGCAAAATTTGGGTAATGCATTTGAGATCTTTTCCAGGAAAATCTATTGGTCATATTAATGAAGTGAAACCTTAGTAACTTAAAAAGGCAATGAAGTTCATGTCTTTTTCAAAGAGAAATTAAGAATTATGAAGTTTTTGCCAAAAGACAAATTTAACTTTATTAAAGTTCAGACTTTGTCTTGTACAAAGAAATTGGTCAAAAGAAACATTGCATCAAGTTCATGAGTATATTTCTTAGTTATGTGACTGTTTGAATTGGTTCTCCTAAGAAGATGGCAATGTACCTGTTCCCGTTCAGCCTGTTTTGTAGCAACTAGCTCAGCTGTGGTGAAACTGAATTAGGGTAATCCCCTAAGGAAGGCTTCAGTGGGTTAGGACTTCATCATGTGTTTTCAGCTCCCATGAAGATTCCTGGTGGAAGGAGACTGACATCTCATATACACAGATTATGAGAACCAAAAGACCACTGAATTCACTAAACGGACTTCGCTGAATTCAAAAACTTTTTATTGTGTTAAGACCTAGCTCTCTGCTTTGTCCTCTGCTAGGTAAAGCAGTGTGTGGTGCCTATGTCCTCTCATTTTCTCCCCTTCTTTGGGATTTACAGAGAACAGACAGCAATGATTTCCTGCTGGATGCCCTTGGGATTCACTGTGTGCTTTGGGCATTGAGGGGAGAGCAGAAAGTCAAGAAAATTTGAGATTTTTATGGGAGAAGAGGTTGTGGCCTTTGGCTACTAGATCTTAATGAGCTTCCTGCTTCTTTTCTCCTTAGCTTTCTACAAAAGGAGGTGGTGAGCGTAAAGAGAACTGGAACTGTGCATCCCTTCTTGCCAAAGATTTATCATACAGTATTTTATATTTAGAAACAACTTGGCTGGCATTTCTCCTACTGCACAAATGTAAAATGAGTGAGGTTATCATAGCATGAAAGAGAAATGTGAGAGAGAAGACCTACTTTTCAATTGTTCTGTTTGAAAACTCATACCTTATTTCACAACAAGCAATGAGATTCACTTAAATGTATTCTACATTGGAAGAAACTGGGCATTCCTCATTATGTGAGAATATTTCTGAATGAAGACCTTCTGTATTGTTTTCCATTTCCTTAAGAAGGCCTTAGACTGTACCAGCTGTCTAAACATATTTACAGTCTCTGCACTGCTGCAAAACCACTGTAGTGGAATTTGTGTAAGGGTCAAAGGTAGCATAACTGAAGAGTTCTTGTTTGGGGGTTGTTTTTTAACAGACAAGAAGATAGCCATGCATTTTCTGCAAGCATAGCTACACATATAGATGGCTCATTGTAGAAGCATTTGTTAATCTTGATTAGAGATTCAACCTAAGTGACTGTTGATCATTTGGGAAGCTTTATTTTTTTTTAAATGTAGTTCTACATTTTGTAGCTTGCTTTTGACTTACCTATTGCTCTCTTTCCTTTCTTTTTTTAAAATTTATTTATTCAATGGTAGTTGAGCAACAACATCAAACCCCTTCTCTCTCAGTGTACTTGCCAGATTAATTTTACCTTTACTTATTCACTGGGGGGGGCGGGGGCGGGCAGGGAGGAGGGCAGTAAACGTTTTGGGTAAGATGATAACAACATCTGAAGCCAGGAGCTGAAATGAGATCAGATCAAGCTTACCTAAATGCAGATAAGAAATTTAACTGTTCACTTGAATCAAATGCTCAAAATTTGAAGGTTAATATCATTTCTGAAATTGCTATTTGGAGAATCCCTCCCCCATCCTCCAGGAAAGACATCTGGCTAGCACTGAATGGAGCTTAGTGTTTGAACGTCCCATCTGGTTTCATCATGTTAACACATGATTCCAAGTCATTCAAGAAGTAGGAACAATGGATATTGTATTCCATATGCTGCCATGTGGATTTAATCTTTAAAAGATGGCACTGTAGATCTTAACCTTTTAGTAAAAAAGGTCAAAACATTTAATGTACAGCAAACTTATTTCCCATAGTCTCAGGAATGTCTTGAATTTTATCTTACTCTAAAAGCAATAAGCATAAGACGCCTTTCTTATATAGTATCATTCCCATTCTTAACCATCATATCTTGATAAATCAAGAACACAATTCCTAAACATGGCATTGAAAAGAGACGTTATGACAGACTTTCACATAATTTCATGGGAAATTATTTCATTATTTCAGATGACTTCCACGTTGCTTAAAAGCAAATGTTGAAATTTGCTATAAGGCAAATGGAAGATGGGCACTTTTGCCTTCCATGCCTAGTAACTACCTTTTACTGGACATTAACAAAACCTACAAAGCATCTCTTCCAAATAAATGGTGAGTGTTTTCATCAGACCAGTATTACTCTGTCTCAGTGATGTTGAAAAGAACATCTCATTCCTCTCCTCTTGAATAAAAAATCAAATTTCAATTAACATCTCTTATTCAAAAATGACTGACCCAAGGTCCTGTAACAGTGATCTCAACAAGTATTTTCTATATTTATTAATTCATCCCTAGTAGGAGCAAATATTCAATAAGTGCCTTGTTATGAAAAGTCAATAGAACCAATTCCAAACTGAAAGAGCTTCATAGAAACTTCGGATGTAAGCAAGTATTTAAATATTTTTTAACTGTCCTTTAAGAAGATAATAAAAGTAGATTGTTTCATTTGAGCACTTAGAAAAAAGAATGAATTTTACCTGTTAGGGTGAGAAGATGGGGAAATAAATAAAGAGATTTGGGAGAAAAAACATCTTTTTAATGGAATGAAGCACAGCAAATGTTTGAAAATTTACACCATGTGTGTGAACATGTCATTTTAAAGTCACATTGCTGAATCTCAACTCACATTTTATTTTTGGTGATAAGACCCTAGAAGATGTGATTTCTCATCAGAAATCCCTGGAAATGGACTAGAAACAGGAACTAGCTCATCCTCAAAACTGTGAAGCCAGAATCAAAGTTGTGTAACAAGACATTATAGATTTGGCTGGTGAGGAAAGACAAAGAATTCAATGGAGAATGATAAAGGAGATTAAATTACACCATTCAACATTTTATGAACTCAGTTGAAATTAATCTTTCCAGTGTCACCACAATTACCAGCCAGCACACAGGGTGAAGTAAGCTAGATAAAAGTAGGTGAGAAAAGCAATGTGGATCACGTGACATCAGGATTTTCACACCAACATCTAAATCAGAAGTATTTAAGAGGCTATTGATGATGCTTAAAAGATCACTCTTGTAACCTTGGAAATTTGTTTACCTCATGTTGTTTCGGTTGACAAAACCTATCCAGATAATCAGAACTATATTATTTGGAGCTTGAAGGGGCAAAAGAGGAAAACATAAATGCTCCAATTTGCATTACGTACATGAATGACTTGTGGGAGGAACTAGCGAAGCTCACAGCATAGTTGCATTGAAGGTTAGCTATATCAGTTGGAGATTTTCCTTAAACATATGGAGATCATATAGACTATTAAATCAACATGTTATAAAGATTCAGGTGTCACCCCAGGCTGATTACCACAGGGAAATCATTGAACTTCCTAATTTACGAACAGAACTAGAGAATGCAAGATTAGAATACAGATGACCGAACTTTGCTGTATTTAATATGCTGTCTTATTCTTCCTATCATCTTTAATAATTAAATAATTAATTAGTGATTGTGTTCATTGATGACCACCTTGGTTTTACAGAACTAAAAGAGAACTGTTTGGTTCATTTTGTAATACTGCTTTCACCTTTTTACAAGTAATAATGGTTGAGCACTCATTCAGTAGATTCACGCAAGCTGCAGAAGACAGCCTGTGTGAGAAAGTCCTGAGAGCGTGTTGAATTCAAGTACTCTGCCTAGAAAGGCATAGCTTTTGAGTTATCAAGACCTACTCCTTCAGTTCCTTATGTTGGCAGGCACAGAGTCTCCAAAATACACAATATTTTTCTGTCTGCACTTATTAACACAGTAAATGTTAGGAAGCTCCTTCAATCATTTGTAGCACCTAAATTACCACAAGCACTCATCAGGCACTAAACAGAAAAAGGGAAAACAGAACTGAAGTACTAAACCAAACCAGTGTGAAAACACATCTAAGATCTTACATTTCCTTAGCATTATGGGACAGGAAAAGCATGCAAGAGCCTTGCTTAAAAAGAACTAAAAATATCCTGTCTTCTAGGACTTAGAGAGTTGGTTAGGCCTTATTGGTTCCATATAAGCATTTTGCGCAACGTGACTTCTCTTTTTACAATGGAAATCTTTGACTTCTCACACAAGGTCTAGAGTTACAGTTGGTTCTACTCGTGATTGGTTTTGCTTAAGATGCAGCCAGAAAAATACAAAGATGTAGCAAGACTTTCCAAAGGAGGAAGAATTCATTCAAAGTACTTGCCATAAAACAGCTACAAGTTAGACCACACTGGCCTAGCTAAACCACACAATCAAGTAATCAACAGCAGTATGTCCATTTTAAGAGGGCAGTAACAGCACCTGATAGAACTGTTGTTACTGAATCAGCGCTTCTCTGATTTGTGTTGTGTGGGATGGTAATGGTAACTTTTGGTTCTAGAATGGAGTAAAGAATATGTATTTTCCAGTACATTGTATTCAATCATCTTGCTCCTACCTATGCTAAACTTCATAAAAAATAGAATGCTTCCACTATTGTATTCTGCACTAGGAAGGATGGATATCTCAGCAGTTTGATTTAAGTTCCAGCATTAAGATAAAATTAAGTAGCTTTAGTGAATGTGTCTACTCTTGCTGGATATCTACACAGAATTGCCATTAACTGAAGCTAAAAGGTTGTCCTAATACAAAGGTTTGCAAGGGCAGTCTGAATTCTGAGTTGGACTTTGATTATTTGTAAATCATGGCTAGCCGTATGGAGGCTCTAAGTGCATTATGATCCAAATAACTAAATTCAAATTTAAATCTTTTCTCCATTAATGTAACTAAGACATTTGTGCACAGCAGACATTTGAAATCTCAGTCTCTCCCTCTTGCTAATATAATCTTGTGTTTCCACATATAAATGGCAAGCTGCCAATTAGGGAAGTACACACTCTGCAATGCAAAGGAAAATAAGCAGATATGTCTGTATGTATAACTACAAGTCAGAGTATTGTCTGGTGCAGCTGGAGTGAAAAACACTCCAAAAAAGCTAATTACAACTCCAGTCTTTATTATTATAAGCTAAAGCCTTTGTGAGCTAGAGTTACATTCTTCACTACGTTTTATTAGTTGTATTTAAGTTTTACTTTGTTTTTCTTCTTCCCCCAATTCAAACCCATGAAAATAAAATTGTGTCAAAGCCATTAAAACAAAACAACAACAACAAAAAGAAGGCAATTTATCAAGCCATAGAACAAAGAACACTTCTCTTCATTCTTTCCATTACCTCTGTGGAAGAGCCTTTTAGCTGCTTTTAGTTCTACGTAGAACAATTCCAATATAGACACCACAGTTTCATTAAAATATCTACCAAAGAAAACCTATTAGTATGGACTGAAACACTTTTATAAAGCTTCCTTTTCCCTTAAGGGAGGAAAGAGCAAGTTACTGGTGAAGTCAGTGGGTGACCCACACTCCTGTTCCAGATTCAGAGTGGTGTAAAACGAGAAACTCCCTTTTGCTCATTCCCTGACTGGCATGCTGTGGGAAGACACGTTAAGATTACTTCCCGTTATTCATTCCAGAGTAAAACAAAGGAAATTGATAATATTTCAGACATTGCAATACAATAACATAGAAATCTAAACAATTCTGTATGGTATATCACATACATACAGCCATATATCAACCTCAAAACCTGGTGGTAATCATCTGTTCAGCATACTGAAGAAAACATACAAAATTTACAAAACTATGAACACCTGTGTTCTCTATCTATATTTTCTGTCCAGGTACTGAAAGCATCTTGACCATCTACAAGGTCAGCACTGTTGTTGAACTGGACAAAATAAAAATACAACCATCGTCATATTCATCCTCCTCTCTAGTTAAAAATGAGAGACTGAGCATAACTAAATTGTGTAGGCTCTATAATCTCTGCATGACTGTGTTGCATGCTCTCCACACGAAAGGCTTGGCATCTTCTTGTGCCACACTGCTCAACATAAGCTGCTTTGCTGTAATTCATAGACCACTTCTGTACAGGAGCATTGCCATTTTTCATTTGCAAAAAGCAACTATATGAAGTGTTAGAACTTTCAGAAATAGAAAAATGTGTCCTACTTTTAACTTAACAGAAAGCGGCATTTCATCTTATAGCCTTGCCAGTGCACTTGTTAGTAATGTGATGTGATGTGTCATGTAGGTTGAAGTGAAGTTGTTTGCCTCAAGGATCAAGTGCCACTTCTCACCAGAAATGCAAGATTTCACTTCATGTTTGACTTCTAATTCACAAGTAGTATTGCTTCTGAATATCAACTTTTCTGTCAAGCTGGAAAATAGTGACTCATGAAGTTAAACTTCAAGTGCTGTTGCACCATTTTTAACAGAAACTCCTTCAGAAAAACATTGCTAAGGATTAAAAGGAAATCTGTGTTCAAAAACATATATACTGACTCCAAAATAGCTCTTTACCATCCAGTAGTAAATCAACTGTTTTAGACAGATCTCTTCATTCTTCCTAAATTTTCACTGAAATATCATGTGGAACAGAACAAATTTTCAACTCTAAAATAGAAATTTTGTGGGCTGGAAAAAGTGAGTTTTCTGCTTTCCTGTGGTCATAAAAATATTTATCAGTTTCCCAGTTAAAAAAATAGCAATGAATGGTATAGTGATTCATTTCTGTTTACGAAGGCCTTCGTATAAATCAGCAATCTAACATTCAGTGGTCACACATATTCAACAGAGTCATGCTACTTAACCTCACCTTCACACAGGCATAACCACGCGGCCCCCATTAAGTTTTCTATTTAATCTAATGGACCAGAAGGACCTCAGAGTTGCTTTAAAAAAAAAAAAAAAATCCAACGTATGCATAATAAATAACCCAAGATAGAACTACATTGACAATTTGTAGGAAAATTTAGCAAGGCATCTTATGTAGAATAGTATCTACTGCATAATTTCTAGTAAAAAGATTTTAGTCCATTTTGGACAAGTGCAACCACTTATGCCAACTTTTCAAATTAAAGATCTGGTAAAACCAGTTAATAAAAACAGAACAATGCCCTAACTAGTCTTTCAGATAATGTAGTTAATTTTAATAACAGAACTATAACATCACAATACACACCCACCTATATATATTTAAAAGAATAGCAACTATTAAAAAGGTATGGAAATTTATTCAGGGGAGGGGCTTTCTGATGAGCAGAATTTTGGAGGAAGAGAAAAAGGAATGAGAGAGTCAGCTCGCTGCTTAAAATAACTCTTTTGCTGCCAGAAGATTTTGCCTTCATAAAATAAGTGGCACCTAGAGCAAACCAGACCAGATAAAGATTTTCTCAGCCTTTGATTATGACCAGAGCTAAGCAAATAAGTACTTGACGAACCCTGCTGAATAATCTTCTCGTGTGTCTTCGAAGCCTTCATCGTGGCATGATAGGTATCAAGGCTCAAGAGTTGCTACTTTTATTGAAAAGCACCTTCAACAATTACCGAAACTATGGCAGACTGCCATTTTCCAAGTCACGGAACTATGCTGTTTGGAAGTCAGGCATCTCAGGGGACTTCACTTAGGAAAAAAAAAAAAAAAAAGCTCGTAGCCTTAAATCTTCTCCTAGAAAGTTAGGTATACCCTTGAAATAAAAGTGCTGGGGAGTGCTTCAGAGGATCTGTAGAGATTGATCTGTTTGAGGTGTGAAATGAAGGAAGTATTTCTAATAAGTACAAAGCCCATATGGATATTTTGAGCTAATATTTAAGACAGTTCCCTTAAAACAAATTGCTCACTGTGAATCATGTACTGGACTTGCTTTCATTGATCTTTGCTACTAGCAAGTTGCCTCAGAAGATTAAAAAAGAGCCTGATCATTATAATATCCAAAAAAGAATGTTGTCCAACAAAAGATAAAGCTCTTTCTTTACAAAGCAAAAACCAAAAAATTAAAGGATTCCATGTTTAAAAGAGAACTACATGAATATTTAACAAATATATTTTCCTCTATAGTGTGCAAGTCAAGGATATGGCACTGTGCTTGAGAATAAAAGGTAAAGATGGACTAAAATTTATTCCAGGCTCAAATATGGTTTGTCGTGAGTCTCATGAACATTAGATATCTCTAGAGGTGGAAGAACAAAACCAAACTTGAATATACCCACTACTCCCTACATACTTCAAATCATTCTGGTAATTTAGGTTGTTAATACGTGTGGATTTCCTTTTATGGCATGGATTTTTATTGAAGGATCTTCATGCATTTTAATGCACAGTGTATTAATTTTAAAGAGAGGATCACTAAAAGATAATCATATATATTTAAGAAAAATGCTTTAAAGAGTCAAACAAATCAAAAACTAATGACAGGAACATAGAGCAGGTTTCAGTTCACTGAGAGCTACTTGCGATTCCAGAGAAATTTTGTCCAGAAGCTTGCAAATGTGAAGAGTCATCGTGCTCTTTTGCAATGCTAGAGGTCAGTAAGTTTCATGAGGATGTTTTTGCTGGATTTTTTTTTTCTAGTTAATAAAATTAAAATGAACTCTTAAAACCTCTTCAATGAACCAACACATCACTACATCAGACTGTATTATCTGCAGCACCAGGAACATTTGCCAGGGCGTGTGCTGTTGTGCCACCGTTATCAGAGCAGCTTGTGAAGGAGGAACAGGGCCAGAGGCCAAATTCTTTCAGCTAAGACTCAGTGTAAAGCAATATATGCCACCCCTGTAGATTCCTCCCCCCTCCCGAAGCCTCCCCTCAGCTGTGACCTTATTGCAGGTGAAAAGCAGATTTACATTCTGGAAGCAAAACAAGATAGACAAGAATCACTGAAAAGTATTTCAAGTCCTAACTTGAAAGCAAGTAGTATTAACATGTTGATGTCTATATATGCTAATTTAATTAGTAAAGTGAAGGTACTATACACCATACTACTGAGAAGCAAGACTCATTGCATGCACCAAAATATTATTTGACATACTGCGAAGAAAATGATTTACTAAAAAGCTTCTTGTTGAATAGTATGATTTATGTACTCATGAAACAGGTTTGGCCATATCAGTCCCAGTTCCTATGCTAATTCTACTCAAGGAAAATGTATTGTGCAGAGCTTGGCAAAAAGAAAAGTGTAAGGTCTGTGGTTTTCTTATTAAATAAAACTCCCTTCCTGTATCATAAATGAAGGCTTCTACTACACCTGCATCAAGTATACAAGCTAGTGAAGGATGTGAACTTGCCAAAAAATTAAAAAGTGCTGGCTACTTACAGAAGAGAATAGAACCTGCTGTTTATGAGATTGGAAAGTATTTTCTTATCCAAAAATAAAAATAAAAACAAATCCACTTATTTAGCTAGTCAAATCATATTTAGTTTACCAGTGAGAAATACTGTTTCTGGAAAGGAACAGCTCAAGGTAGTTATAAAAACTTTTTAGAGAAGATTTTAGCAAACAAACAGAAGTCTAGTTTCATCATCATATATGCTCATCTCCTGCCTTGTCCAGAAAGAGTTGTGCTTAAAGGAGAAAGAACTTCACACACATTGACTTGATGAGTCTGAGCTTAAACTGCTTAAACTAATACATCAAGAAGTAGCCAAAAGGAAGGGAAGAAAAAAAAAAAGCTCCTTGATACTTCATATACTTAAGTATATCTTCCTCTGACTGACAGTGGTACAGATCAGTTTAAGTCTCTGATGGTTGAAATGGGGATCACAAGAAATTTTACATTTGTTTTCAACTTTCTCTATGTAAAGCAAAAGTCTGTCCTTCCAAAATCAGCATCTGGAGCATGTCTGGATGAGAAGTACAGTGTTGGTTTTTTTTGTTTTGTTTTTTTTTTGTTGTTGTTCCTGCCCCCTCCCCCCCCCCAGTCCACACTACTTCTGTCATGGTAGAGAACACAGTGAGGATTCCTGGGGTATTGTCCTCCTCCTCAACACCTTCCAGACAGAGGGAAAGACTTCAGAGGCCTGGAGAACTCTAGAACACAGCTGTGTGAACTTTCCAAGAGCTGGCCAATAGTAGTCATGATAAATGTAAAATTTCAAGTCAATTCTGTAAGTCAATCTACTTTCACATATTTCACAGTACTTCCACAGGATTCTCACCTATACAACAATTATTTCATTTAAAAGGAGGGTGAATGGAAATATCTTTAAATTATGTGCCAGAATTGTTACTGATTAAAACAAGTGGAGCTTCCCAAATTCTGTGAATTAAAAAAAAAAAATCCTATTCTAATAGGAAGTGTTATAAATATAAACCCTTGAAGTATTTACATAGTCTGGAATGTACTTAGAAACTTTAATATTCAAATTTGACTGCAAATGTATTTTCCTTTATTTCTATTCTAGTTTGTGGGGGATTACTTTTTTTATTATTTATTTTTTTATTAAGAGCCTACCACTGAATCAGAAGAACTTCTCTTTACTCCTGAGTATATTTTATAACACTGGAGGGGGAATTGATCAGGTCACACACATAGAAGAATATGCTCAAATTACTTAAAAATCCTCAAGGACAAAAGAAATTGTGTTAAAAGCTGTGATATAATCAGGGTACCTACAGTTACTTTGAACCTTGCTACTTTGACAGAGTGGGCTTTGGACAAGGACAATATCTTATTAAAAACAGCCCTCATCCTTTTAGAAAAAGTGCACCATAGCATCAAAAAGAATTTCCAGTACTATATAAAATAAACAGGAAATTGAGAGAATAGCCTGGAAACTGCTAGTTCTCAAGAGAGTTTCACTTGGAAGCTACATATCTATAGGTTTAAGATAACAAAATTCTGATACCAATATCTGGTCCTGTTAGGACTGTACTTTCCATATCTTTTAGATTAAACTGGGTCTATACCAGGAATCTTATTTTACACTATCCTACACTTTACTACACTTGTTAATTTCTGTGAAATACACATTTGACCAATCTGCAGGTACTGGTGAACTAAGAACCACTGATGTGTTACTGAACACACAGTTCATCATACAGTTCAAAGAATTCAGTCTACTGGTTGATCACCTTTCATTCTAAAAGAAGCACCCTAAACATTAAAGTTTTCTCCTTAAGCATGCAAATGTCACATCAAAAGCCGAATACAAAGATTGTGCTCAATTTTAAAATGCCCTTTGGAATGTGCAATTGAAGATATGCAAATTATTTATTAAAAAGGTTTGTGTAATGTCTCGGTAATTAGAAAAGTTTCTAAACCTAGGTCAGCATGTAAACATCTGATTTTTGAAGGTCCAAAGTAAATGAAATAAATTCATACAATTTTCTTCAAAGCTTTTCTGTGCAACAGAGCATGTTTTTTTGTTGTTGTTTGTTTTTTTTGGTGATAAAGAAAAAGCCTCTTGTCCACCATGAACTTTCCTCAGGAACTGAACTAGTTATTGCAGTTCTGAGCTAGGAAAAAAAAAAATAAAAAAAATCTTAACACAGTAGTTTCAAATTGTACCTGAAGTATATGGTAGTATATGGTTATACCCTGAAAATGCAATTTCAACAGTTGTCTTCTGATTTTTTTTCCTATTACAATAGTCATTTGAGATATTTATTTGCGTTAAGAGCTTGGGCAGTTGTGTCAAGTAGCACCACATTCCTAAAGTTCTCTTTGACAAGCCATAAGCCTAGCTGGATACTGGCATGTGTGATTCAAGGTGACAGAACTCAGTACTTAACAGGAGACGGAAATGCATTCTAAATGTAACTGAAGTCCAGTTACAAACTATGGAGTTATATACTTCCATCAAGTCAAATGGAAAAAGCCTATGCTTGAAGTTATGCACATGTGCTCAAGTACCTCATTTAATCAGTCACGAAACACCATATCTGCAGTAAATGTTTTAACCTAACGAGATTTAAGCAATGGAAGCAACAACGTAAATAATGCAACTTCTTTCTGGATATAGTCTGTTGCTTTCATACATTTTAACTACAATCAATGGAAACGAAAAAATTATGGGATACAACGTTGGGATATCTTCTTTGAATTTACTGAATTCCTTCCAAAATGCCTTATGGACTGACTATTTAGTATGCATCACCATGCTCCCATACAGCAACGGCTGTTAATCTTCTAAAATGTACAGAAAAGGAAAAAACATTAGCTCTACAAACAGGCTTATTTTGGTCTATTTTGCCATTTTTAGTATATGAGCTGTTGAGTTTTCTACAGGGGAAAAATAATTCTAGTAGGTTACTGTAAATTAAATAGCTAAAGTAGGGATTCACTGTCTAGCATGCCTAAAAATCAGTGAAACAAATTCACTTTTCTTCTCTTTTCAAGGTCAGCCAAGATGCCATACAGACTGTATTATACAATTGTATCGCATTGTAGACATACTGAATGATGAACCTTTAATTCAACAAGCTCAGACTTAAAGTCCAGTACGAACATGGTGTTAGATGTGCTTTCCAGTGCCTCTGGATATTGCATTCAGTCAATGCCTCTCCCCTAGGAAAACAACCTCCCCCCCCCCCCAGAGTAACCCAAAAACCAGAATCAGTCATAAGCATGGCAGGCAGGGCAAGACTGAATTTTTGTCATTGCAATGTGGAGCTGCTGAAATTACCTTAACAGCTCAGTGAGATAACTAGCGCTGCTCTGGTTTTACACTGGTAAATCTCTTTTACACAAGAGATGAGGATGTAATTCCCCTTTTGTTGTTCAACCAATTTTAACAAGAGGAACTGGAAGTGGGGGGGGGGTGTCAACTACTTTCTGAAAAGGTATCTTTGAGTGGAAAAGGCAATCTTCAAAAAGGAAGAAAAATTTAAAAACATTTCCTTTCATTTCTTATCTTCCTGAAATACATATATACAGTTTGTTCCCGGAAGTGTCTGAAATGCCTTCTGGTAGCTTTTAAATAAACATGAAAAATCTCCTTCAGAGTTCAAAGAGTTTCAAATAATGACAGAGAGAAGAGTTCTTGGGCTGTAACACTGATGTAAACAAAGGTCAGGAATCACTCTCAATAATTAAAATGCATTATCATTACTTTTGCACTTTTAGTCTGCTATCACATAACTGAATTAAGCTTGAGCAAAGCCCTAATGTGCTTCCACAGTAATCTTTTCCTGTGCACTAATACCAACAGACCTCAGCCACATTTCTCAGCTAGGAGCTAACGTTTCTGGGTCCGTGTTACTGTTCCATTTGTCAGTAAAGCCTTATTTACTTGCTTCCTGTTATTAATTATGGGAAACGGGATCTCTTCAAACTGTAGGAGAGGCTCTTTTAACTGCTGTCTAGACTTTTCAAGACAAAATATTGATGAGCCCTTTAATGTTTGTGCAGAGACACAAACTGAGCGAAAAAAACATCGTTACCCTAACAGCTTAAGACTCCTTATCACACATCCACACAAAAAAAAAATCCTTTAAATCACTCGGGCTCACATCCTTATTGTTAGTCACTGAAGTAAGGTTTTCTTTCATAGTTGGATACTTTCTTCATCTGTCACACTGATTAATTAACAGCTCACAGTATGAGCCCTGAGCTTAAATAGCCTACTGAAACGAGGAGGAGAGATCAACATTAATATTCCATAAAAAGCTAAGGAGGAAAAATGCTTTCTTTAATATGAAGGGATCCATCTTCTAATAAAAAAAAATAACTAATTTATGTTTAATTACATTACACAAGGAGATGAAAGTGCATGGCCTGTGAAGGAAGATAGCAGCAGAGGATTAGGACCAAAGTTAAAGACAAAATGTTTTAAATTAATCTGTTAGTTGGAAAGAACCAGGTCTTGATCACCAGTGAAGTATTTTCTTCACCATTAAAAAAGCCAGTTTATCAACACAGTAAACAAGTCTACAAACACAGTAAAATTGCCTGTAGAGATATATGACATGCAATTGTGTGAAATGGTGATTTTCTAAAACCTGAACACTGTAGCTTTTTTTTAGCTGAAACACTGGTAGTTTCTCCCCACACATACACCTTCCCTGAACTGTTACAGTCTGGCAATTATTTCAAGAGTTTGACTTTCAACAACTACGAGCTCTCCCCCCTTTTTTAGCCCCTCCAGTACTGCTGAGTTGACAAAAAATTACAGATGCAAGAAAAGCTGACAAATGACTACAAGGCCCCTCCTCTCCAGTGCCTCGACAGTCGGAGCTCCTGCCAAAACATGCCTGAAAGCTAGCGAGGAGACAAAGACACAAAGATTCCATTTTCTCGGGGAAAAGAGTTTTCACGTAGAAGCTACCAGAGAGAAGAATAATACTCACAGCACACTGCCACACATATCATTTCAAAAGCAGAGCAGGAGTGTGTGTTTCATTATTCACTAAACTCAACAAATGCTGTTTAACACATAGCTCTTTTTAAACCAAAAAATGCCGGGGGGGGGGGCGGAGGTGGGAGGGGGAGCTTCCATAAGGCTGGAAAAACATTTTCAGTGAAGGAGAGCCTTAAGTTCAACAAGATCCAAGCTAAGACTTCACTGCTGTTGCTCTAAATCATCTCCTGATAATGGTGTAGTACTCAAGCAACCAAAACAAAGTAAAACCATCTTTTTTAGCTCAAAACCATTTGGATATGTTTACTATTAAAAGATTCTTCCCCCAGGGTGTCATTAATAAAGTTGCAATGAGTTTACAACCCTGGCACCTAAGCACTTCCAAGTTTGCAAGCTTTTCATCGTAAGTTTACTACTTTTGGCTTGTTCTGCTGTCGTGACTGGCACTCATCACTGAGCTGGAATGGGTCTGCCTGCGAGCAGGGAGATCAGCGGTGAGGGGAAGACAGACGAGCTGAGCAAATGAAAAAGGAAGAACATGACTTCTCCTTGAAACCAATCAGGAAGTTGGGATAGAGCACAACTGAGTGTGAGAAAATTGGGGACTATTTGATTTTCTCATTAATTTAAAAATGAAAAGGATGTTTACAACAACGGCATGTAAGCTTAAAAGCTATCAATCATTTTAAGCGTCATTCCAACCCATCAAGATGCAGTGGCAAAAACCAGTTGCTATTAATGTGAGCTCCCACCAGACTGGGAATTTGGAAAGTAGATGTGTAAAATGGAGGCTCCATCACTGGTAAGGTTATGTGAATGCTCACAGATCTGATCATTACTGCTCATCAACATGGAGTATTCTTATAAAGTCACTGCTTAAAACAGCCCTTCTGTGAGGCTGCTCCCACATAAATAGCAGCAGAGCCACCTGAATTTTATCAAGGTCTTCCACTCTTTCATCAGAAACACTAATGCAGTCTTAAAAAAAAAAGTACATAGAAAATATTACACAGCGAAAAGACTAGGAGTGTGATTGATGCCTGGAATTGACAGGTTTGCAATTGAGGCCAGAATACAAGTGCCAAGAGCCCTCTCCCAGATGTGCTCTGCAGCTGCACTGCTCTTGGGACGAGAGCAGGCCCCGCTCCTGCGTCTGGGGCACCCGCAGGAGAGCCCTGTGGGCGGCCAGCCCAGATTTCTACCCTCTGCTCACCCTCACATCCCCTTCCTATAGCCCAGCCGCATGCTGTGCTATATTTTCTCTGCCTGCCAAAGACCCAGGCCACAAGGTTGTGGTGCTCTTCTCGCTCAACCCATGTGCTGTTCCATGGCCCTTGCTCTTCCCTTCTGTCTGCTCCTGAAGACTGCTCTGATGATAGGCTTAAGAAAGAAAGGGCTGTTAATCCTTTGGCTAACTCATAAAACCACTTGAGGGTATCAACTCTAATCATCATACATGATTTGTGATAAGTCAGGAACAATAAGAAAACACAAAGATTATACTAAAAAAACCAGCTATATTCCCCTTATTTCACCTGAGGGGAAGGACAGGGAATGCAAGAAAGAACTTTGAACATTATATGTTTCGTTATAATTTTATATCTATTTTTCACATCCCTTTAGCTGATCCCACTATCCTCCTACTTCCTAAGTCCAAGCATTTTTGACGTCTGCCTAGCCAGATAGCATCCACATGCTTTTTGTTCTCTGTATAATTTACCATCCAACCATCACTCAGATCACTCAGCCCTCCATCTCACGTTTCTGCTGCCACAAAATCCTCTCTGCTCAGATAAAATGCCATCCTCCCCACACACAACCATTCGCAGTGCCACAGCAAGAGCAGCATTTCTACCCTCCTTCTATTTGGTCTCCATTCTCCACCAGATAAAACCACCAGCACCTTTCCACTTTCCATCCACGTTACCCATTTTCCCTTACAAGACATCCCCTCTCATGGCTAGCAGTATCCACGGCAACTGTTGTTTCCTCAGACAGGTGTCTTCTTCATCTTGACAGAAAAGGCTTAGAAACAGCTGTGCTAGCCCCTAACGTCCTACTAAATCTACTCTTAAACCTCCAGCAATGCCAGCAAAAGCCAGCCCAGCATCAGTCAGGGAGCTGACAGACCAAACCAGTGCTGCCAGATCCTTTCTTTGTGCCTCGAAACACCAGCTCCTGCAACTCTAAGTGCTTGGGTAGGGGCAGTTGCCCTGCTTTGTGTTTGAACAGTATCAAGCATGATGGGATCCTGATGTTGACTCACCTGTATCTACCAATCGCATCCTCTTACTGATGCAATTTTTTTTAAGATGTATTTACTTCCAAATTGTCATAAAAAGTATCCCAACCCCCTCCTGTACTCCACCCAAAGAAAGTAGAACTACAGCAGTTTAACATATAGATCAAGAGTGGTTCGATTGCCTGATTTCCAGAATTAATACAAGAGAAGACTTAGGTCTGAGGGCAAACTCTGGAAAGAATGCTAAAAGGAGAGCTATATTTATTAAAAAACAAACAAACAAACAAACAATTAGGGGCTGCAGTTATTGACTAGGTGAAAGATTCAGAGCAAAGAATGAAATAAGAAACAAGATTTATGAATGGAGATTTACAAACATTCTCCTCTAATACAGCTGGTAAAGGCATTCTTCAGTCTGACATTACGAAAAAAATCTTTTGAGAGAAAATCTAAAATCATATCAGATTATAGAAAGACTGCAGCAGTTGAAAATACTATCACTTGATTTCACATGATACGTGAGTCTCTTCTCTCACTCAACTAGCATTACTTCTCTTTGAATGCTTTTAAAGATTGAGAAAATCAAAATAATAAAATTATTTCAAACTATAAAGGCTGTTGGAAGTCAACATGAAATGTTGCATCTTTGTCTAACGCCTACCTTTGCAGCCAAGTTCATTTTAATGACCAAATGTCCAGGCAATACATGGTACAGGGTTTGAAAAGAAGACTTGTATTTTAGTTAGCTTTTGTATAATATAGACCTTCAGCATAAAATTTAACATTAATGGGCATTATGTAATTAAAGCGCTGTGTTTTAGTTCCCTGATGGGTGGTATTTTTTTCCATGTACTGTAAAGTAGACACACAAAAAGTGTGAGATTTTTGAAAACTGTTTGGAGATTTCAGCCTTGCATGTTTCTCCATTAATTGTAACGGAGTTAGTGTAGCTACACTCAAGATGGATCTGGCATTCTCAAAATGTCTCCCATGAAACTCCATGAAGGTCAATACTACAAACCAGTCTTTTAAAGCATATGCTGTATAATTATAGTATTTTGCAGACCACAAGCTCTTCAAAAAGCAATCATTAGACCACTGAACAGTATATTAAACCTGAAAAAAAGTATTTTCAAATCTATACCATATTTACTTGATACCAGACTTGTTCAGCTGAGTTCAATTTAATAAGCAAGTGGCTTTAACAAGGAACTTGTTACTTGAGTCTTGGCATTTTCAATCTTGAATGCCAAGAATTAGAAGGCTTCGGGAATCCCATCGCCCCACACTTTAAGGACAGGGGAGAGTTATTCCATGGTTCCTCTGGTGCCTCTGAATATTGCAGGCCAAAGATGTAACAGTTTTCAGAACTGTTGAAAAACTACAAGGTGTTGTGTTTTTTTGTTTGTTTTGTTTTTTGTTTTTTAAATTTCATCAGGATTGGTGCATGGTACCAAAAAAAAGATTAGACTAATACTTAGACCTGCATTTCTGATAATTTAAGTAGGATTTAAGACAGAAAATGAAATGTAAGCTCCACAAGAGCAAAAGACCATAGGTTTGAGCACACGGGCTCAAGTTTTCAGAGAAGGATCTTAGCAACATTTATCTGCAGCACTGAAGAATCAGCTCATTTTCTGTCATTTTTTGTCTTTCTGAATAATCTCACAAAAACAAACCAGAACACCGTGAAGCAAAATACCACAGACCTACTTATTTGTGATATTTAAATTATTGAATATGAGGCTTATTTCACAGTATTAATTTTTGTTTAATATTCTGAATAATCTATTCTCACTCAGAGCTATCTTGAAGCACAACATACTGAAAATCCAAAGGAAGAATTAGGATAAAAAAGGAGTAGTATAAAAATATTGTCGGACCTCTATAACGCTAGTTATTTTTCCTTAGCTAACATCAAGGCCAATTATTAGCTGATCTAGTGAATATATTCTGAGCTATAATACTAAAACTTTTATTTCTTTGCCTTCTAGAGAAATCATCACAGAATTGCAGAAGAGCAAACGAAGTGAGCTGAGGGCAATTCGACTGTCTTCTCTGTCAGTTCCCCAGAAGTCTATGAAGCATATTACTCGGTCTCCAAGGTACTTCCCAGAGATTAGTTGGTCATGCTGTACAATTAGGAAGTGATTAAAACAAGCTGTTTCTTCATTATATTAAGATACTTGCAGCAGTGAGAGCTGTTACCCTCTACATGTGTACCTTTCCAAACTGAGGATATTTATTAGCACTTAATAACGATGTGTCACCTCAGCCAAGTGACCAGGCAGCACAGTGGTCTCAGGTACAAGGAAGATGTTGTTATGAAACTCCACCTGTCTCACCTGGGCAAATCCAGTAAGAACATTTGAGCTAAGAATGCTCAAATGTATTTGAACACTATGTTTAATCTTGGGCATTTTATTTACTTCAAACATACCTGTAAACCTTTAACAAAAGGTAATCAACAAAACATGTAGAGTCTAAATTAAAGAGATGGGGTTTAAAATGTTCTTATGAAAAGAAAAAGAAAAGATTCAACAAGACTCCACATAAATGATGCTTTCTAATAAGGCACATGAAAACCTCAGTTACAGAAATCATTATTCTAGGTATTACGTGCTCTTTTATATTCCCAGCAGGATGCTTTTCATCTCATCAAGAGTTTCCAAGGCTGTTTAGTGTTTCTGTCTATGCAAAACAAACTTAAGGGACCCCCAAAAGATCTGCTAATTAAAAGAAAATGCCTAGTAAATTGGTCAGACAGACTGGAACTCAAGTATTATAGGTAAGAAGGATGAAATGAAGGCTTGGAAACTATAATTTCTCTTTCTGTGGTAGGAGCAGAAGCAGTTGTTATAGACTGGGCAAATTAAAGATGTGGCTGACTAAGCCAACAGTCTGGAAACAAGACGTTGCAAAAACATAACAGCAAGTCATCTGCACCCCACTTTTAAAAAGCCAAAAATGCTGACCATTTCTTTTTCTCCCTCCCTTCCTGTTATTCTCATCTGTCACAAATATCCTCCAGCTGGTATCCTTCCAGCTTTTGCTCACCAGTTCTTATTTCCCACCCCCGTCTTGGGGAGTTAATAATAATTCCTGGGTCTTTGGACAAATATTCCATAGTGGGAGTTGTCAGCAAACAAGAAAGGACACTTCTAAAAGAAGAGCAGGTGAAATAAAAGAGATGCAGTTCTACACATTTATTTTTTTGCATATGCAAGTTGTTAGTCAAACATGTAAATACAATCTTCCCATACTGAACAATAGTTATCATTCTTACAGGACAGTTTCATCTGCCCAGTAAAATCAGCATCTAGATATAGCAATGTCTCAGATTAAAAATCAGAAAAAATGCCACCTTCTTTCTTGATCCCTTTTCTAGTCTATTTACCTTCCTTCTTTTTAAAAACAGTTAAAACTAGTTGTGCCATGAACAAATTGAAGCTGTATACTGTTTTCCATGTCTGAAAGTGATGGATGTTCAATGTATTTCTGCAAATATTACTTAACAAAAAAATTAGCCTTTCCTCACACCAGGTTTGGACTATGAACCTCCTGTTAGAAGAAGCATTAGCTTAGCTTTAATGTCAAACGGTGTTGTGAAACTAGAATTTCTCTCAATTTCTATTAGCATAAACCTGTGGACTATTTTTGATCTCAGATTATACATCATGAATGAATATCATGTGATCTACTTCCCAAATGTCTGTTCAGGCTCAAAACAAGTGCTTCATTTCAGATTTGTGTGATACATTTAAGCACTGCCGTTTCAACACTAAGACAACATTAATAGTGTTGCTGCACTGAAACATTGCATCATATTTGAGACATGCTGAAGCTCTCCATAAAAATTGTTCGTTAAATACATTTTAAAATGTTTAGGAGATTCATATCTTAACTCACACTCAAAATTGATACAAGCAAATTCGGTGCCTCACTTCTTATCAGAAATGAATCAAAGTTAACCTTTAAGGTGTCACAGGGCCTTTTTCTGATGCCTTTACATGAAATAAAGTGATTGCCTTTTAGCATTTTCATACAAGTGTAAGAATATAAGAGAACAGCAAAATAATTCTGAAGGTTAAACCCCATATTCAGTACAGTTTTGTTTTTGTTGGTTTTTTTCCTCCTACTGTGAGAGTGGGTATTGGAGGAGGTTCTTTGCATCTCCTCCCACGCAGTTTCTGTGCTTCATAAACAGAAGCCAGCTGCAATTTTTTCAAGCCTAGTGGTTAGTTGACATTTACCATTAGTTTATGCTTTCCATTCTATCTTATCACAGAAGAGGGCTAAAAATTTACTTTTAAGGAGTGGAGATTAAATCTTTATATTTTTAATTCTCCCACATTGAAGGGAAGGGCCTGCAAACAAGGTTTTGTGGTGGGGCATAAAGAAGGGGCAAAAGGATAAAAAAGGATAATGCTGTGCACCAGAACAGAGAATAGGACCGAGGAGTCCTGGTTTTACTATTTTGCCTGCTGGACAACACTTTATTGCACCTCTTGACCAGTTGTACTGAGGATGGTGTTGTTTATTTCCTTTTCAATCTCCGTCACTATCAGTCACTAAAGAATGTAGTGTAGAGTGTTGATTACATTTCTGCTTGACAAACTTGGCAGTGTTATTCAGCAAATACCAAAAAAAAAAAAAAAGGTCTTACATATATACCTATGATATAGCAATTTGATGGTAAAGATGGGAGAGGGGAGGTAGAGGTTTAGGACACCGCACAAAACACTTTACATTTCCAGAGTGATGAAAATGTCAAATCCAGCTGAAAAGGTATCGCATGCTGCAAACAAGTGCCTGCTGCACCCCTGTGAAAGACTACCACTACAGTGTAGCCCCCTCCCCAAATTATGATGCAGCCCTACTGTACAACTTATGAGTCAAATGAACAGAGAAACAGCTCTAAGGTTTGTATTTTGGTGATTGTCTTGAAAATAAACTCAGTTATGAATTTTAAATATGCAAAATTCCTGTACCAAAGTATAGATACAAGACAGCAGTGTCACAACCACTATTTTCAACAGTGGAACACACTTAAAAGTATTCTCAGGCAAACAGGTATCTTGAACTCAGTGAAAATAGAGATGGCTCTCATTTAAGGCAAGTTCATACACAAAGGAATCAGGAAAGCAGAGGTGATCTGATGAACAAAACTGCCCCCAAAATCAGGAAGTCAAAAAAGCTGTACCTATAGTCATTAACAGCCTACTAAAACCTCCAGTGGGAAATTAACCTCAGAAGTTAGTCAGCCAGCAATACTGTGTTTATTTAATGGACTTTTACAGAGCAGAAATCTAGAGTATGTAGCCTTTAATCTGGTGATATTTACTAACAGAGCTTTTAAAAGAGGTAACATTAACAGGATTGCTGTAGATATGAAAAGGAACTTGGAAAGTGCAATTACTGGATGGCTCCAAATTTTATCTGATCTGTTTAGGAGCCACAAAAGAAAGCCATCTCAGACAGCTCACAACAGAGTGCCAGAAAATACCATGCTGTTTTTTTTCTTAGGTCTAGGTCAGGACATTTGAAGACATCCATGACTAAGTATGATTTCTTTTTCCTGTATCAAGGCTTTCATGACCGAACACCACAGAAGCAGTTAAAAATCATACTGGCTCAGAACATCTGCAGAAACTCAGTAGTGCAGCTGTTCACTGCACATGTTAAACAGGCAGTACTAAAAACTGTAAAAGTGGGTCAAAGAAAAACCAAGACCTAAACCAAGAAAGACCTAAAACGAAGAATTTCACATAGGTAACTGGAATAGAACGTGAAAACAACCTTTTCTCCAGGTCAGCAAGCTGAAAGCTTTAAGAGAAAAGCAGGTTGAAGAGAAAAGCAGTTTGCAGCAATCCACACACAATAGGTCATGAACATTACTTCCTTTTATTGTGTATTGCACTTACGGGGCACTAAATTTTTCTAAACAGTATCCTAAGCACACTTTTAAGTCCAGCCAACAAACATCTGAATGTCACAGCAGCCTTTTAAGAGAAAGCTTCAGTACTGTGAGTTTTTAAATAAAGATTGAAATGTTTCAAGTAAGACCAAATAGACTCCAGTGCTACCTTCTCTTGTTCCTTCAAATTAAAAATGAAGAGCAGCATGTCTGGAAAGTAGGCAGAATGTAATTAAAAAATGATCTTTTTGAAAGAATAAAGGAGAAGAGCACCAATCTTTAAATAAGGTGGAAACCCATCTGGAGATGGACAGCAGTATCTGTTTCTTTTTGTAGTGTAATGATTTAGAAGTGTGCTCAAAGACAGATCTTAGTAATAAATACTACGTGGAAAGACATTAAGTACTAAAAATGACATGCATCCTATGTAAGCATGATCTAACCATCGCCTTTTTTTCCCCAATGATATAAGCTTTCAAGAAATCAGACATACCTGTGTTAAAGTACATTAAAAATAATAGTATCTTAGCATGCATGCAAAATCTTTTGAAAGACTTTACTGACTGCAGTTAGAATTTATACATCAAAAGAAATGCTATAAAAGCCAACAATAAAATTAAGGTTTTGAAAGTTTTTGTATGAACTGAAGAGAGGGATTCAGATGAATCAGATGGATTTCTTTTTCTTCCATGAAGGTCTCCTTTGGTTTCATTAACAGGATTTGGTCCTCACATTTGCATGTTTGTTGTTCTGTTGTTTGCTTTTGTATTTTAAGCAGCCCTCACATTGGCTGCATTAATTCTAGTTTACGCTATGCACAAATAGAGCAAAATATCAAGTACATACATGACTGCACAGAGAGCAAGACGCCTCCATGCAAGGCTCAGTCGACTAAATGCAAGAATTTCCCATTGCTCCAAACAGCTCTTCAGTCACAGCTAGTGTCTCTCTCTCCATACACGTACAGTCCTGACGCTTCATTACTAAGAACTCTACATCTTTATTCACTAGTCAAGATAAACAACAGATCTATGCATTACTGTTAGTGCTGATTAGAAAGGAAGATCTCTATTTCAGAAAAAGATGAAAAGAGGTTTTGGTAAGTTTTTGTTCTGTGTCAGCATAAGGAAAGGTATGTCTAAATTGTTTTATTTGCTTTGGGGGAAGTAGATCATGGCAAAGGAAAGAGGAGGAGAAAACCTAGGCAACATGATTTTTTTGCAGATAGATAGTAGTCTGATAGATAGGAGTTTCACACAGTATTGGAAACCCAGCTTTCCAGGCCTTTCTCCAAAAATAACAGAGCTTTAACATTCCAGAGGCACACCAAAAACATCAGGCTATCAACCATTCTGGGGCAGCAAGGGGTCTTTTTTCTTTTCCTCACGCAAAAGGGCTTCCCAGAAAAACGTGCACTAAAAAATGTTTCTTTAAGACATCTTTGGTTTTCCCCATAGGGGAAAAAAAAGATTAAATTTTCAACCAGATGTAGTTGCAGTTTTGTTTACATCTGCAAATGAGAGGAAAAAACTAAAATAATGAGAAAAAACACGCTCTACAAAGTTCTAGTAATACCTTTAATCATATTACAAGCTTAATGCATTACATTAATTTGTTAAATTAACACAGTTGGACTTTTAGATCAAACAGGAGACAGAGAAGATTGCGATCCAACAAAAGCATGTTATAGAAGTACTTTCAAAACATGCCGAGTATTTTCTTGTGCCTGAACCCTAACAGAAGGGTTTTTCCTTGAGGCAGGTATTAGGTATTTTGTCTTCATTTTTGTTGTTTTACTTTTAAATTGTAACTATCTGTTCTGCTTTGTGAAACACACTCCAATCTGCTCGCATTTCTGTGCATAACAGTTTTCTTAGGACACTTTTGTATTAGTAATAGTTGAAAAAATAATCCCATCACAGGTCTGCATTTTACAAAAGACCACAAGCCTCAGAAGATCACTGTGTGCACGAACTACACACTGAGTGAACCCATCACGTCAATCCTACACAAAGCACTGCAAAGTTCAGTGTTTTTCCTACTCTGAAAGAGTCTCGCATCAGGTAGTGAAACCTATCTCACTTTGTTCTTTGCTGGTGAATGACTTTTTCCAGCATCCCCTCTTTAAATGTGATTTACATGTTGAGGTTCTGGAGCCGCAGTACCTGCTGCTGCCAAAGGGCCACGCAAAACGCAGCGGTCCCATCGCATTACGGGCATAAAGGGGGCTGGGTAGGGGGACCCTTACGAGGACCCCCACCTTCCCTTTCTCACGCAGCCAACTAAACTCTATTATAATTGATGCAGTATGCAGAAACTAGAAGGCAGCTAATTGAGTTTAAAAGCTATACTGTTGCAGGCTCATTTAGGAAATGCCTCCAGGCTTGCTTGAACATTTACTAATAAAACTAGATCACAAAGCAAAGTGAATATCCAACTCAATGTACCCAAAAGGCATAAAAGATCCTTTTCTCCATGTTCTTAAGCCCATGCTAACCACTCCAACAAAGTATGGTTCTAGAAATCTGAGAATCTCCATCTCCATTTCTCTCATCCTGAAGGCTGAGATGTATGCTGTTGGCAGTGATTAATCACAATACCAATTACAAATTTCTGTTGCAATAATACATTACAGTAATACATTACACCTGAAATCAAGGCCCTGTTTTACTAGATTTTGTTTAAAAATGCAGTTTACAGGCTAAGAAGATTATGAAGACAAAAGAGAAATGGCCATACAATTTAGGAACAGAAAAGAGGTCCCTTGATTCCCAAGTGACTGAGCCCCTAAACCACATTTCTTGTAAAGCATGATGATTCCTCTACAATGGAAGATTGTGTGCAGCTGACATGAAGTAGGAAGGAATTGATAGTACCCTGTATTTAAAAGGCTGAGTTTAGGAAGCATAAATACATAGATGTTTCATCCTCCTGTCTTTAAGCTAGCAAGTTTAAAAAAATAGTTTTTTGTTTACATTAGACATTTCTGTTTGAGGGAGAGGCAGATGGAAACCTCATTAGCCCAGCCATTCTGAAACTTTGCTTGCTATATATACGTAAAAGTCAATGCAGGAGAGTGCAATTCTTATCATGCACCTTTAAAGACAAAGTAAAGAAGATCTAGGGCTGGTGACCTCAGCATGTGAATCCAGGATTTAAACTAAACTAATCCCTTCAGGTCCCAACAGAGCATGAACTGCAATTAAAACTATAGATTCAGTTCTCAGGTGATGAGTCCATGCTGTGTTTCATACAGCTTTGACTACATTGCTGTTATCCTGGTAGGTGGGCTATGGATACAAACCTTCAGCGAGCTTTTTTTGTTTTGTTTTTTTTTGGCTGTTTCTAGGAACACTTCCACAGGAGATTCCCTCTTTTTCTTGACATGGGTACAAAAGCCATAACTCATGCTATTTATAAGAATGATTCAAAATTGACTAAGACAGTGGAATCTCACTCAACATTACATGGTTCACTAGATAGTAAATAGAAAGTGTTGAGTTTTTCAAAAAATTAAAAGTAAAATAAAGCTTCCTCACCTCAAAATAATTTTCAGCTTTCTTCAGAGCACCACTAATGCTATCGTGTCATGATTTAATAGACAAAGGTCTTTAATAGACAATGGTCTGATGTTGTGATTTATTTGGTTTGGGTTTTCTGATCCTTCTTAAACTCATGGTGCTCATGATTAATATCCTTGGGAGTAAGAGGTGCAGATTTCCCAGTAAATTGAGAACTATGTATCATCACAGGCCATAGCACAGAACATCCAAGAAAAAAAAAAAAAACAGGGAGAGCCTGTGCAAAGATAAACTATTCACACAGTTTCCAAAAGAGAATAAGTTTTCCCTCCCCTTTAACACCTCTCAAAATTTTCTTATTTATTGAGAGAAAAATAAGGTTAATTGTTCCCCACCACCACCTCCACTTTCCCACGTTGTTCTGTATCCACAGATAACATAGGAAGCTACCATTAGAAACATCTACACAAGTGACAGCACCTACGAAACTTCCTGCCATTGATCAGCTGCCTACTAAGGCATTTCAAGTCACGTAAATGATTTGAAGGAATAGTTTAAAACAAAATCCACAACAAGAGTATCCATAATATTTAATGGAATAATTAGGTGTGAAAGGAACCCAGGACCAGCTCCTGGCCCAGACAGGAACATAAAGGAATTTGAGCACATGTGCATTCAACCATGGTAGAACATGTTCTGAAATAATGCTAAAAACTAGGAAAAAAATCACTGTTAGCGTTGTTCTCGCATTCTTTCAAACTTTAAGCTTTCAGAGTCCTGTAAGAACAGAGTGGGAGAAACACTGGAGCTGAACATCTAGATACAATTCTGTAAGTGGGTTTTAATTCTCCTTTATATACACAATGTAATCACAACTAAAGCAAGTAGCATGATGAATAGAAGGTTTTGATCATTGTCTTTTCTACTTTGTCTCATTAGGTACTAGACAATTCTTCCCTTACCTGGGATTCAAGACGCCATTATTATATCCTCAAACCTAACTTCTGCTTGCACCCACTTGAGTCATATGAATACACGTAAAAGACTGCTTCCCAATGTAATGGTTTATTTCACATGCTTAATCCACATTGCTACAGCCATACTGAAAGTATTTCAACAGATATAACTTATCAGATTGTCAAATTATATCCTTGCTGTCCAACAGTTACAGCACCACTCCATACAGCAAAACAGGAACATCTGGGATCCTGCTTTCATGATGGCAGCTGGGAGTGCACTGCTATATCAGGAAGTGAACTGTGCTCTCCTCAGGGTTTTAATTGTTACAGAATATACGCAGGGCTTTTAGAAAAGGAACAGCCATTTTGGTTTCTTGAAGGATTACTTGTGTTCAAAGTATTATTTTTAGAAAAGTTATCTGAGTATATCATATGCTTGCATGACACAGAGACATTGTGCATGTTCATTCTGTATTTAAAACACAGTTGAGCATGGAGAATGGTTTCATTTCAGAAGTTAAGAAATTATTTCTTAAATAGTGCTAAACCTAAAGATATTTTGTGTGTGTTTTTTTTTTGTTTGTTTGTTTGTTTTTAAACCAAACACCAGTAGAGTTTTTTCACTAACAGATGTTTTGATCATACTTTTAGGAAAGTAAAAAACGGTTTGGAAAAATGCTAGCCACTACTTCTTTCAAGTTGTCTTTTGCTTTCACATTATTCCTTGCAAAGGCTTTTTGGCAATAAACATAAGAAAAATTACTCATTTACCTTCAACCAAACCCTGTTATATGACAGGAAAGTGACCACTTACAACCTCAGTCTATATCAGGTAAATGAAGCCAGGCAAGATTAACTTCTTACTACAAGAATAGTATAAGATAAGTACCTATCATGCCCTCTCTAGCTTTCTGCAGCACACATGCACACTTTACCCACACTTTTTTTTTTCAGTTAAATGAGGGGATTGTGACTCACTAAATATTTCATTATTATTCATTTATCTTTGCTGATTCCTGCAGGACTATATGTACCGGATAGTACTTAAATATTATCAGTCTGTTCTGTGTGGAATGCATGCACACCTTCCTAGCATCACCAAATGCTCTCAAACTTAATTGCTAGTTAATCAATGAGCCTTTTAGTTAGTTAGAATTTATTTCTCCACTTCTCAGAAACTGATATTTTTTTCCACTGATTATGCTGTTACAATAGTTTTCTAATATTTATACATAATCCCTCTGAGCAGTATGAAGAACATGAAGGCCAAGTATAGGGGGGAAGATGATACAAAGATGCTGTAATTTTTTCTTCATCATTTACCCTAAGTTTTCTATTAGAATAAGTTGTAACTTAAATATCTGAAGACTACATCCATGATCTGAAAACACCAGACTTTTCTTTCAAAGTCTGTGACCCTTCACAGGTATTAGCATTTCGGTTTAGGAGCAGCTGTTAAGATACTCCTAAGCTCTTCCAGACTTACTCTTCTTATAAACACTTCCACTAGCTTGAAGGAGATTTCAGCATAGGTAATTAAACTCTAGGTAAATCTTAATTTTCTATGGGTTTCAATAATTTGGGGAAGGAAACACTAGCCTACCAACAAAGCTGTTGGCAACATGGGTGCTAAGAAACCATTATTATTCAAAAAAAAAAAAAAAAAGAGCAAAAATCTATGCATTTTCAAAGTAGTCAGTCACCTTCAACACTATTTTTCAGCATTTGACGTATGTAAATTTGATGTTTACTGTAGAGGTACTTCTGTTCATTTTATCTCACATGGAAAAAAAATTAAATAAGCAAAAGTTTACCCAAAATTCACACTTGTAGATTGCACATCTGCATAAGTTGCACGTGATAAACTGTGAACTATGTGCACAGACACACAAGTCTGTTTGCAAAACACAGAATTTGGGAAGTTTAGCACACAATTCAGACCTCTAATTACTTGAGTTGCACAATTTTTCAGCAGTGGGTACATCCTAGGCTGTTTTAATTACTATGACTAGCCATAGTGAGAAAGTGCAATCACGCTGATCAAAAAGGATTTTGTAAGTAATGATTCCATTGTGATAGCAAGAAGAAGGAAACCTACAGTAAGAGCTAACAGTAGATCTCATTTCTGTTTGCATTTGACTACTTTTGCGCTATGAAGCAAAAAGTGAAACTCTAGCCAAAAATGAGGCATAAGTACATTGGCATGGCAGTGAAAGAAGAAACTAGCAACAAATAGAGGAAGAGGAAATAAAGGAAAGCCAGGTTTTTCCTTAATACCTGTAGCCCAAGAATTATTTTTTCTTCTTTTCTCATGACACTTCTGAACAATAACAAAACCATGATTTCTACGAGAGAGAAGATAGAAAATGTGCAGTCCCCCCAACATACTCCAAGGCTATACCCATTGCATTTGCTGTTAGAAGTTTTCTATAAACTTAACCTTCCCAGATTTATTACTTACAGGTGTAATTTCCAGTTAATATTCCTGGACTTACTGACAAAGCAACTTTATTTAAAGCCACTAAACATTTCTTTGAAGAGCTCCCTCCGCCCCCTGCCAAAACTAAAAAGTACTGATTGTAGTAGCCATGCAGAGTGGTTTAAGCAAAAACCTTTTCACTAATATTCAGAAGGGAAGAAACACAGACAGCTGCTTTCACTTGGCCAATGTACCTTCGTGCATTTTATTGACTGTTCTAATCAAGATTCCTTCCAAAATCAAAGCAGTCATAGGATTTCGTTCAGCATATTCTAGTACTAGATTTTGAAAGAACCTGAGCAGTTACATAAATGCACAGAATCAGGAGAAAGCCATTTGGATGAGCGCAGATTTGAAAGACTCTACTTCAAAGAGGTAACCATGAATTACAGACGCTAGGTAAAGAAAATTTTCAGTAAGTAAATTCTGCTAAAGTTCAGGCTAAATTAATGCCATAGCTTTATTTTTCTTCAGTAATATAAAGTAGATCAATTTCATTATTTTTCTAGTAGAGAAACATGCACTGAATTTTAGGTGTGATTTGTTTTTAAGTGAGAAGAGAAAGTCATACATAAGCACACATGTTTAGCACCCTTGGAATTTGAGGCTTGTTTTTAAAACAAAAAAAGGAAAGCTTTTCTGAAACCACTTCCCCATCTCTTTAGCAAATACCAAATATTATTCAGTTTTGATTTATTCAGAGAACATAAACTGGATTTGAAATTTGTTAGCCCAGTGTGAATATTTTAAAAGAATCCATGCACTTAGTCTAAATTGGAAACAGCTAACATGTACCTTGTTTAGTACCAGACTTGTATACAATGAACAAGTCTAAAGGAAAAAAAAAAATGCCTACAAGCGATTTACAAAGGCTTCATTCTTTTGTTTGCATTCTAACAAGAGCGTAAAGCAATGAGGTCTCCTGCTAGAAATGGGGGAGTACTTTAAACAAGTTTCACTTACACAGCATTTCTTCTCTTTTGAAATACATACTTTAAAAATGCTTCACAATTAACATATTGTACACATTTTGCAAGGTCCTCAAAGATCTGGAATTGTTTCTGGAAAGACTCAGTTCAATTTGGCAAACAATTACAGCATACATTACTCTAAGGTGCATTAAATGTCTGGCTTCCGTGAGGGCACAGAAACATGTGCTTTACCCACAGTTAAGTCCAATAAGCAAAACAAAGTCAGTTATAATTTAAAATTGAAAGGAAAAAAAGAAAAAAGGAGAGCAAAGTGAAGGACAACAAGACTAAGAGGCAGGCAACATTACAACAGCAGAGTGGAAACAAATGGGATATTATAACTGGGATGCAGTCACAGGACTCTGCGTAACTCTGTTACAGCTAAACACCAATAGCTTCTGGTGAAATTAGTTCTGTGTGCCACTTTAGTGAAAGTATAAAGAAGCACATTCAAAAGCCAACGAGCACAAAGAAAACATAGTCATGACTATTCACAATAGCGAATTCTGTGCTGAATGTGTGAACTGGACATGGGTTAGGCAAAATACAAGCAGCCTCCCTTTGCCTGGGATCTTTGTAGCAATACAAGCCAAGCAATCTAAACAGAAATGGCTGGCTGTGCTAGGAGAACAGGAAGAAATAAAACCCCACAAAAACAAAAACTGCTTTCCTCATGGAAGAATGGTAACTTTGGACAACATTTTGCACCACAAGTTCAACGGGTTATTTTATCTGCATTGTAAGTACAGACCAAGAGATTTTACAGTATTTCTGTCTCCATGCTATTGCTTCTTCTGCCATTAATGGCATTTAAATTATAGACCCGCTGCAGCCATGTAGTCAAAACACCACATCATCCGATGAGACACTGTATTATAATGTCAGTGTGTCTGTGTTTTAACTGTTCTTTCATATACTGTACTTCTCGTCAATCACTCTTTCTCTGCCAAAGAATAGATACAAGAGACGATTCTATCTTTAGACTCCACTGAAATTTTGTGCTCAGACAACTGCAATACTTCATCATTCATCACATAGCCAAGACTCTTGTTTACAACCATGAAATTTTTAGAGGTACAAGGACTAGATAAAAACATTTATAGAGAATTTAAACTGAAAATCGAGGATATTGTTAGGGAGGCAGATTAATTAAAGCACATTATGCTAACTTCTAAACTAAATATTACACTAAAAAGAAATACCTCATCAAGTACTTTTAGTGTCCAGTTTCAATAATACATTCCAGATGTACTGAAACACTATTTTCCAAAGGCACGTACTGACCTGTACATATGTACCGTTATTCACAACAACAAATACTGATTTGCAACAGCCCTCTGACAGCATCCCAAACAAGAATATATTCAATTTCAAAATGATTTTGTGACAAAATCTGGAGACATTCCTTTTTCTAAATAACCCCAAGAAGTTAAAACCACTCATATGAAGTCACTAATGGAGCTAGGTACTGAATCCAGATTTTTGGCCTGTGTTTAAAGCTTTTTCATCTCAAAAGCTAAGAAGAAAGCTGTTTCAGTGTCACTAAACTGCTTTTTTTGGGGGGTCTGCTCCTATAAGCTGGTCCCCTGCTGGCAGCCCTCAGACAGACAGCTCCACTGAAGATGAAAGGGATTATTTATTTAAGCGAGAATTTTCAAGATTTCATAATGTTTCCTATTTTCTGCAATTTAAAGTATGTTGTTCATCAGCCCCAGCACTCAGAGCTCAAAGCAATGCTTTAAAGTATTCACACTAAGAAATAAACAATTTATATTATTAAACTGCAGTCGAACTTTTTTTCAGCATTGGCTTATTTCTAATGCCTTATAAAAATTAATAATGATTATTGCTTATTAAATGCATAGCCTCAACCCTGAGGAGCTAAATATCAGGAATCCATACACTTTTGTGAGCGTGTAACAAACTCGCCAAGATTATCTAGAGCAACTGAATCTATTCAGCAGTTCAGCTGAGCTTTTACAATTGTTTCCACTGGGGGGAAGGGCCAAGTCAGCACACACTTTTTTCTGAAGCATTGAAATTGTTTGCCCTACTTTTCCTAAAGGAAAACTGTAGCCTTTCTATTGCAAAGAAAACAGTATTTTATGACTGACCTAGCTTGTTTTATTTTTATTTTTCCCCTGAAATGTAACGTCTTTTACTCTTTCCCTGCACTCCATTTTAAACTTCATCCAAAGCTGCAATGATTTGACGTTGGACAGAGTATAAAAGCAAAACAAAACCCCCAGCCCTCCTCACAGTTAAATAACAACAGAAATACATTGCAGGCATTGGAGAAAGTTATGCAGGCACTGTTTTTATTTTATTTTTTAAACAAAAGTTCTTCTCCAACAGCTGACAAAAGCATGTAGAAGTAGGTCTACTTTTTAAAGTCTTGAGCTGTCTGAAATATTTTTACCACCAGAAGTGCTTCCGACGCAGTTCCTTCAAGCCTCATTGATGCATACTCAGCATGACTGACCTTACAGAGGCTCCTGAAGTAACTGAGGTTGGAAGGGACCCCAGGTCCTCACCTAGCCCAATGCCCTGCTTAAACCAGAGCAAAATCTGATACTACCCTGTACTGGTTGCCCTGTTTAACCAATTCTTAAATATTGCCAAGAATGGAGATACCAGCCTTTGCTGACATGACTGTAACACTGAGGCAAAACTTGAAAAATGTATATAACAACTCTATACATAAGCTTATGTCATGAGCCACTAAAGTTGAAGAACATCTACAGTTTAGCTGTAGCATTCAAGTTTTCTTCATTACTTCTAGTGGCCTTTTTACAACAACAACAAAAAAAAAAAGGCTGTGGTAGACCAGATAGTACTCAGTGGTAGCTGTTGGTAAATGAACTCAATTTAGTCTAGAGTATTAAGTGATTGAGTAATGATCACTGATCTAGACATGGATGATGCTGTGAAGATGTGTTTAGTTTTTGCATCATTTTAACCCAGCCACATTCCTAACCCTTAGTTTCCTTCAAATACCATAATTCACCAGAAGTGTCTGAGTTAATTCCAAAGTTAGAATAAATCCCGTCTGACTGCACTAAGTACCTGCAGTTTGATTCCGATGATTTGAAAATTCTCCTCGCACAGAAGTAAATAGCCTTTCCTAAGTTCAATTCTAAAACCAACATAAAAATTCACACTCAATGTAGTTAAATGGGAAGTGAAGTAAAATTAGGTCCTTTTGAAAACCTACTCCAAAAGACATACCGTTTATAGCCCAAAGCTATCTGTGGAACAATTCATTGTCTATGGGTGAGTACGACAAACCCTCAAAGTATCTATTAAAAGGTACTACGTTTGATTATTTAAGAACTGGAGATCCTTTGCATAGAGTTTGTCTCCCTTAGTTGGTTCAATAGAGATTGTTTGCCCTCAAGTAATGATAAAAATACTAGGCATTCTCATCAGACACCTGCTTCAAAAGACATGATATTGCATAACAGATTTAATTCATGCTTGACTGCTGAGTAATTTGCATTTTAGGTGTAAAAAGAAGAGCTTATGGGTGGAACACTAGAATTGCTTCCCCTGTATCCTCCCTCTGAAATCTGGTCCATTTTTGAATTTACTGATACTGACATCATTAATAGAAATTCACTGATTACTGTGACAGAAAAATAGGGAGAGGAACGCATTTAAACACACACACAAAAAACAACAAATGAGAATGATCTGTACCCTCTGTATCCCATCTTGCAAGCCAGCAAGAAGTTTAAAGTTAGACTGTATTTCAACAACTGACAGAAAATAAACACTTAAATACATTCCATTTAATACCTTTTTACATTGGTATTTTCATAGCTTCCTTTTTGAATTCAAAATAAAATAGATATTATACTTTTCCAGTACATGTATTCTTCTGCATTCATACAGAAAGACAAAATTAAATGCCTAAGTTAGTATATTTTTCAAGCAGATATTAGTTATGGAGCATTGAAGGAAAAACCTTTATGAAAGCAATGCAAAAATAGACCCTGTTATGCTTCACAGCTACATAGAAAGTTCCTGCTCTGGGAAGTCCAGCAAATAGACAAAATATATGACACAGTAAAAATCATTTTTCACACTTTACCATCACAAGAAGTCTATTGATAGTGTTTCAAAGATACCGTGCTTTATTCAGACCAGCTTACTTTTAGTCATTTTCAGAGTGACCAAATTTTGAATTTCCTGATAATCCTGATAAAATATCTCCTTATGTTCATTTGTTTTAAGTACTTCAAACAGATTTGCTTGTTTTCTCTCTAACTAAATGCCTCACCTTTTCCCATTTTCAAACTCACATGCCAGGGTAGCAGAATTGTCTGTAATACCTAATCTGTATATCCAAAAATCCAGCCATACTTATTTTAATTGTTTCCTTTCATACTCAAGTAGCAAGCAGCTATATTCATAGATGTGATGGGACTGAATGGAACAATTAAATACAAACAAGGTGTCAGTTCTGGGCTTTACACTTCTTGTAATGACTCAAACTTACAGCAGGGCTAAAACACCTGTGATTTTAAAATACTGTTGTAGATTTAGTGTTATGAAAATTAAACAAATTAGAAGAAAAATTAAGCTGCCACAGTAGAGTTTCCATATTAATTTATGAATTTTATAATAAAATAATTTGCCATAGATACTCTCTAGAGTGAACATAAATTAGCATAATCTGAGAACTGCTTTGCTGAGCTTGTCCAGAGACATTTTTAAGCTGCAAATTTTGATACACATTTTTAATCATGTCCCTGGCAGTCAAAACATTATCAAGTTCTGCGATTAATTCCTTACGTCTTTTATCAAAGAAATACATAGACACTACTTCCAACAAAAATAAGAAAAGGAGTCTTCCCAAACCCATAGAAACATCTGTCTGCATTCTGGTCCTGAAAAAATGCCTCTATTGCCAGATCTAGGTCAAACTTTGATTTTCTTTTTCCAACCATCTAAGAAATTCAGAAATGGATGCAAACACTGTCTGATGAAAAAGCCAAGCAACCTAAATAGAATTATATTGCAAGTAAGTATCCATGAGTTTGCCAAGAACTTATATAAACAGTGGACTGAATTATTTTCAGTTTATAATCACCAGCTTGTCACGAGGCACAGACACGTAACACCTTTTAATGCAATCTACTTTGACACAGTTCATAACAGGAGGATAGCTCCTGAGGCAATTTCCCCCTTCTCCCTTCTTGCAGTGCATTTTTGCACATATTTCTGAGCTTCATCATTAGAGTACAGCTGGAGGCATGCTTTTGTTGCCAAACAGTATTCCCCCAGTGTCTTCCTCCCTCATGTGAAGAAAAAAAGGACAATGCTGCAGGGGTGGGAAGAAAAGCATAGTCAGAAACAGTTGTTTTACCCAACCTGTACTAGGCAGCATCCATCCATCCATCTTGCTCGTAACAGCTCTTCAACTGCACGTTATCATAAGCCATTGCACACCACACCTCTCACAAGAATAGACATGTTTTCCGTATTTCTGTACTCTCATTTTACATAAGGAACATTTGTTCACCTTCATTGTATCAAATTAATAAATGAGAAATCAAAAGAAAGTCAGCAAGCTTCGTACTATAGCACTTTCTTATAACTATTTTTTCCAAGTATCCCCAAAGACATCTAGAGAGGAGTAACTAGATTGTTTTCAATTACTTGGATCTTCCGAACAAGCCAATAAGTCCAAGAAATATCAGCATGAAGTTTCAGTAATAAATAAATCTGACAACATACTCAAGGAGGTGAACATGGATAAGGAAGGTCAAAACACAGTTAACTCCTTCAGCAGCCTATTCAAAAGCATCCTTTTCTAAAAAGGAAAAATCCTTTTTAAGATAGACTTATGCCAATTACATGGCACTCAGAATAGTAGAAAACTGCAAAACACTTTTTAAGGTTCAACTCTGCAGATTTGCAAGGCTTAAGAGTCCCATACATAGAAGGTGGGGGGGGGGGGGGGATGTGTGGAGGTGGATAAACACCCAGGAGAATGGTTTTTTGAAGGCTATATGTTGCTCCCACCAACAAAAAAAATATCCCAGAGCTACTTCCCATCAGTTTAACTCCAGAGAAGAATCTGTAAGATAGCGTGCTTTCTCTTTTCATCTAGGCCATCCAACTACTTGCTAGCAGAGTAATGTATATAAATGAAATCTGTAGTTTCACATATCTTTTCTTTTATCTTCTGAGGTTAGCTTTCAGTGTGGTTTGGCTAAAAGCTTATCTAGATACTAAAAACCCTTCTCAGACCCTCAAATTCAGATGCTAACATTTTCAGCCAACAAGGTCACACGCTAAAATACGTACGATTCATACATCAGATATGTAGAATTAGTAGCTAAAGCAAATTTGTTTGATAATGGAGACAAACTGTGGCTCTGATTTACCTGCTAGACATCTTCCTGGAGAACCATTCAGCTGGAGCAAACACATCCTGTGTATGGTTTTCTTGGCTGTGCCAGGTCACGTGTCACCCAGGAGCTGTCACTTCAGCATAAGGATAAATACTAAGTTTGGCCTAAGATGAAAGCAGAACATCCAAAGAATGTATTAGTCACTTAGTTGAGCACAAGAAGGGTTAGGCACAGGAGCAGGAGAGTCACAGGTCTAAAACTGGAGCCTTGAAACTTTGGATTTAATGTTGCTGCCTCCTGCCATTATGGCGATAGGACCAGGAATTCACTCTCCTCTTAACTGGAAAAAGAGTAGGCACTTTTGCTGCCTCCCTCTCAAGGAATGGAGGGCACGCCCAACTCATGGAGGACCAGGATTCAAATTCCAACTTTACCAACGAGATTTTGAAAAGGAGTCTACCCCATACCCACTACAGGGTATACTGACTGATGCAAGGATTCCTCTCAAATGCCTCCTCTATAAACTTTTATACTTTGCAAAGAGCAATTAAGTATTCAGTCGGCAACAGAGAACATGCTCAGCTACAGCATGGTAACTGAGACAACCATCTCCCTTGTCTTTAGCATTTGCTCAAATGACCAACTACTTGCAGGAGCCGAAAGCACAGGGGCAGGGAGCTGCACGTGCCTGCAGCCAGCTGCACAAGCTGTGCTGAAGTGAGGCCAAGGCGAGCCTGGCCTAGGCACCAGGGAATTCATCTGACAGATACTGTGATGACCCAGAGGTTTGGGCACATCCATGGTGAAACAAGCACTGGATAGGGTTTTAATTTATATACTGGGTACTAGTTAAGCACCTAGGCTAGCTGTGGAACACATTTAAGCAAAATAACACAGCTTGATCAGGGTTACATTATGCTACTTTCGTATTTTTTTTTTTGAATGGTTGTTTTATGTGACTACTAACAATTATCTGCTTATAATAAGTGTGATTAGAAAACTTACTCTATTATTTTGTATACCATCAAATGTCTCAATACTTTTGGGAGGGTCCCTGGATTCTATAAAAATTGGAAATGCCATGAAGAGACATTCACGATTGTGGAGAAGATTTGTTGGCACATTATCTTTGCTTTTACTGCTTTTAGTTTTAGTATTACACCATTTTAGTTTTCAGTATGCTAATTGTACAGATATCATCTCTGTGGTGGAAACGGGGTGCAGTTGAAGTGCTTTGTAGGTATCGTGTGGTTGGTGTTGTGCGCATGTGCAAAGTGGTTTGGTGAGGATATTTAGACTTGACAGGCAGCAAAACACTTCTTGTTTAAAATAGAATTTCCAAATTCACTAAACATAAGTCCTGGCAAATGAAGCACAGAATGTCAAATACAACAGTAGCTAAGCATAAAGGCATGGCATGCAATATAGGATACCAAAAGAAAGCGAAAAAAGACCTCGATACCATTTGAGACAAGTTCAACCCCTTAACCATGCAGGATGGCAAGGTGTTTGTTATGTAACAGCAACTTCAGATAGTTGTTTTTTTTTTTTTTTTTTCCAAATTCTGCCATCCTTTCACTGAAGAGCAGTGGATTATACTTCTACAGAGTCTGAGAGACAGGGAGAGAAGCCAGCAGCAATATTTAGCACAGAGTGACTGACTCCTGGCATCGTTTAGCTTCTCTGCAGGAGGAATCTGGCAGTCTCTTTTCAAAGATGCTGATTGAATAGTTGATACTTATGTTATACAAAGGCTCAAAATAAGCGCACAAAAAAAAGAATGAGTAGATCCTAAGCCCCAAAATTACCTTTTTTTTTTTCCTTTAAATGGTGGGGGGAAAAAACCTGGGCAAAGTGCCAAAGACAGGGAATGCAGACAAAGTTCATAATTCAACTTCTGACTACACATCTCCGACAAACATCTAAAATATATAACAAACACTTTAGGCACAAAGAAACATTAATGCAAGAAAGACTGCTAGTTCTTAATTTTTGTAAGACATGGAATAATCTGCAAAGTAAATTTATTTATTTTTTGACCAGTATAACTATCCCCACTTCCACTCAGAACTGTAAAACTCTAGCAAGTCTGTCTCATCATAAAGATGGTGAATTTCTACTATTTTACTACACTTAGGACTTTTGAACTACAGAAGTCCCAGCCAATCACTACCAACAGGGAGTTGAAATCTGCTGATCATTTGAGAAAAGCAGCCACATTTTGTTGCTGAATATCAAAAAGGAACCAATTGTAGGGATGTACATGCTTTGGTTATTCTTGCACACTAAAAATTTGCAGAAACTTATTTACGTGCACACGAAAACAAGTTTACAGACTTTCACTTTGAGAAACATGAAGCACGAATTTGACCAACAAGGTTGGTTTATGTCCTCAGAGAGGGGAGAGAGCTGGGAAAGGGCAAGAAATTATACTGGACCACATCAAGTAAGCAAGCACACTTTCTGCAGTTCAGAGCCTTTTTGCAATTCACGTAATGAAACTCTCTTTCCATTTGTCTGAAGTAACTGAGTGCCTGGCACACACTTGTAGAACTGATCCATCCCCATTTGGGTTACACAGCACAGGTCCAATCAAGGTGAGGTTTCTCCAGCATGTGACTAACCCAGCCCACTTTCTCAGATACCTCGTCTTTTCAACTATGTTCATGCAAAACTACAGAAAGCTAGTTAAGTTTATTAGTTAAGTTTACAGAAAACCAATACAACTGAGATTCCTAGTGGAAAGAACGGAACATAGATGTATGCTTTTCCCTCTAGTCCACTTCAAGTGGTAATTCTCTGCATCTCCCTCAATATCTTGGCACAGCTTACCCATTTTCTTTTTGCAGTAAAAATGCTTAAGATTATCCTGCTGTTGATTCACCCATGATCAGCTTTTGTGGTTTTTGGTTTCTTCCAATAACTTAAGTTTGAATGCTAGGCAGACATAGCTGTTTGTTTTAACTGTATTTCAAAGGTTTTCCTTTAAAGAAGAGTCTTACATTCTTTTTCCTAGATATGTGGTTCTTTTTAGACTACTCAGTCTCCACCTCTTTTGATTATACAAGAGTATGAAAGACCATATATCTTCACAGCACAGGGACAGCTGATGTCCGAACATCAGAAAGTCAGTATTTGGTGTGCAGAAAGAGTATCCCAGGGGAAAAGAGTTTCAAGAGCCCTATCTGAACTGCAGGCCAAACTGAAGTTTGAAACAACTCTTAAAGACAGAACCTGTTAATTGGAGCACATTAAGCTCATTGAACAGTTACAGACCAAAATGGAAGAGCAAGTGAAACAAAATTAGGTAATGGAAGTAAATCAGAGCATGTTCATGAAGGAGAAGGGAAAGTTGAGGCATCTATTAACACAATAATGCCTACTGATGTTATATTCAGTTATATGTTATTCAATTGGAATTACTGTAAGGTACAAGTATCTACAGAGTATGGACAAGCAACAGGTACGAGAACTAAGGAACCTTAGACTACTGTACCATAGTGTTCATTTGAAAGATACATCACATTGAATTCAACAAATTTCTATGCCATTCCTGCATTCGGATTGCACTTTGTAGTGAAGCACAGCAGAAAGGACTGGAAGTTTTAGCAGAAATATCACTGAGTGTCAAGGAAATGGATCTTTAAGAGCCCCTTGATACTTTCTAAACTCCTTGAATGCAGTTTAAAGATAACATCTAGAAACTAGAAAATAACCTTCACTAAGCACTTCTCCCTTCCCTTTTCCTAGTGAGCTCTCATGTGCAAATATCCTGAAGCAGAGCAGCTTGCATGTGTGCAAACACACACGTGCACACACATAAGCTTTTGGCTGCCAGTTTGTGCCGATCTGTTTTAGTGGCAGTGTGCCTAATCTGAAATTGTTTGCTCCATAACTCCTCAAAAAATGCTATCATGAGTTTGACTGAAGATGTGATGGCATCGTTCATGCCCTCTTTCTAGAAGGCATCTCTGCTGTTTTCTGCCATGTGAAATTAGATTTCCTGACGTGCCTGTGTGCAACCCCCCCCACACACAAGTCAGCCATGACCTTCCTATCTCTACTGTATTACCACATGCCAATAAAATAAATTGCAAACTCGGCCAGAAAGAAAGAAAAAGCACACCCAGCTAGTACTGGGCTTATGCAAATATTTTCAGAAGGCACCTACAAGTAATCCAACATAATCATAAACAGCTGAATGAGATTCTGATACCTAACCTTCAGGTACACTGCCCAAAATAGGTGCTTGAGAGAAAGCATTGGAAGGAAGGCAAAGAACAGGAGAGGGGGAAAGTGATAAAGCTATCATAGGAAAGTGGTAATGCTCCCCCTCCCTTTTTTTTTTGTTGTTTGATATTCAGCAGGAATTTGTCATGACTACAGTAGCCCACTCACTCCCTTTTTACACTAATTCCCAGCATTTCTGTATCACCGCATCTCAGATACACTTATTGAAGACTCAACTTTCTAATCTTGCAAGTGCAGGTAGAGAGAAGGGGAGAACAAGAAATACCAATAAACTTCCCCACCCTTTGCCCTTACATTGCTGATACTTGCCCTTTCCCCAAACACCTGAGGACTTCACAGACCTCTGCAATAGATGGAGGAGAAGAGTGAAAGAAGAAAACTGATTTGTATATGCATCATAATTTCACTTTCAATTTTACAGTTTAAAAATATTTGGTTTTATATACAGATTACTCAAATAGTTTGGAAGACATTTAAGCTCCACAGAAAAAAAAATTACCAGGATTTCTCACTCAGTTATTTCCCTGAACTGTTTCCACGCATTTGGGAGGAATCTAGATCTCAGAAACTGTCCTCAATTTCCTTGCAGTTTGTGCCTTAGAATTGTGTCAAAACACTAAGCATTACAACTGGTCTTTGTTCTCCTTCCTCCCTTCACTATGCCTTCTATCAGTGATGCTGTGAACAGCACATAACAATAACACTGATCTGTTATGCAAGATACATAGACCCTTATATGCCAGTTAAAGCATGATCCACATTTCAGAAGAAAAATAAGTTCCAGAGACATGAACAGACTGGTTATATCCTCTCTTTGGTCGTATTTCTTCCCTCCATCCCATTTATTTCTTCGTCAGTCTTGTATCCTGTCTCCCACTGCCTTAAGGGACAGCATTTGGAACCTTAAACCAGTTTCAAGCAACGGGATGAGGTCAGCCATGAGATTCACGGGACAAGAAAGATTAAAACATTTATCGCAAGTGCAAATGCAGTGCCCTATTCAGACAGCTATGCTGCCTGCTTGTTATCAGGTTGAATTGAAAACAAAAGTTATATTAAAAGACAGCTGGATCATTATTTCTCCTTTCTGCCCCCTCCTCAAGTGCCTGAGGTCATTTTCCACAACAAAAATGAAAGTCCGTCTTGGAAGTGTTTTTGTGCTAAACAGCAGTGGTTAATTTCTTGCAACTAATTAGTTATTCAAGTGAAAGTATAATGATCCTCAAACATGATTGAAAGTGCTTCAACTGAGTTTCCTGCTAACAGCATACTTCTAGAAAAGATGCAATAAATCAGCAGGGTTATGGAAATCTTTAAACAAAGCAAGTCTACGACAGGAACCCATTAAAGATGTAGCCATGTAATATTTATGTAGCTAGCTGACTTGTGCTTTTAACCTAGCACTTTCAGCCATAGCTTTTTAGCACCTGGGTCATTCACTAAGAATGAAATTCACCCTATCTGTTAAAAGCCAGCATAATGTCTCTGCATTAGGTGTTCAGAGTATAGAGTTTACATAGGACTTAAGTAATATAGTCCTCCCACTGCATGGAATTTCATCCCAATTTTTCTAAAGAAAAATACAAATAAAACACCTTTTGGCAACACAAACCTGTGAAACACAAAATCCTCAAGTACCATTAGCATGAAACTTGTTAGGTACCTAAAGAAGAAAGGTTTTATAAATCCATTGATTAAAAAACTCTCAGAACAGCCAGCGTCACCTAGGGTTGTTTAGATTATGATTTTTTGTTTGAGTGATTACTGAGATAGTATTAGCTGATCTCTACACCAGACACACTTTCAGCAAAGGTGCTGACTGCACTGGAATCTTTCTGGACGTGCCATCCATCCATTACAGGCTGGGTACTGCAGAAGAGCAAGACCCAGTTGTGCAGAAAAACATTTTGGTTATGTTTGGGCCTTTTAAGTGTTACTGAAGTACAAATCTGATCCCCTTAAATTGCCAAAAGGAGGAGACATTCCCCTTTCTTCCATCACATTCAACTGTCTGTATTATATGTTTACCTGTATTTTAAAAACACAATTAAGCATATGTGAAGCAAAGGGAATGTTTTAATAATCCTCGCTTCCTTTGGCTATACGTGCTTTCCCTCATCCCATTTGCTTATTTACTTTATTGCCAATCTCCTAGTCCATCTCCCACAGCTTTAAGGGACAGAATTTGGATTCATAAACTAGTTTCAGCTGAGGTCCCAAACACTTGCTTTTTTGTTCCATGTTGTTTTTTTTTCTCCTGTCCTGCCCTGCCTTCCTGCAGCAGATGACTGCAAAAAGGGAAACCTCACTCTGTGGGGCTGCAAAAGGGAAATTTTAGGGGTGTAGGAACTGCAATTTCCTGAGAAATGGGAGAAAGCAAAGAGAATATAAGAAATTAGCAGGAGAAAGGGATTGAAGGACAGAGAAGGAGGCTGAACATCACTCCCTCTTCTTCCTAATAAAATCATCTTTTTAAGTTTTAATGGTTTTTGGGCCAATGACCACTTTCAACTCACACTTTCTTTAGGAAAAATAAATTAGGAGTCCAGTTTAATTTTGTCAATGGAAAGTTTAAAGTGGTCACTGGAGCACAAATTGGTGTTCAAAAGGCAGCTGAACTCAAAAGGGACAAGGAGGAGGAGGATGGGACAGCCACACAGACACAGACAAATTAAAGACATTAAGGGTGCGCTATTTTTCAACAACAACAAAAAAGGTTTTATTAACAGTTCCTGTTATCCTGTACCTTTTCGTTGGGGGATTTCTTTAGACAAATATACGTTACTTAAAAATACCTTTGCCGGGGCAGAAAAGTGGTTTGTTTGCATTGGTCTTAAGAAAAAGAACAGTAAATGAGCTAGGAGTTTGCTCCATGAACACGTGGGATTATGCTTTGCCTGTGCAGTAAATCATTGGATCTAGTACAAGTAATTGTACTGCAATGGATTTTGCTATGCTAAACATTTAAACTGCGTGCCTTGTCCTTCAAAGTCTGAGGTTATGCTGTGTTCAGAGCTTTGTAGGGTTCAGTCAATAGCATATTTGTTCTGAATGGTTGTTCCTAGATAACAGTAACAAAAATCCCAAACTTGTTTACATCATTTAACATGCCTAAAAGCTTAGCTCAATGCTAAAAAACACAAGCAAGCACATAATGCAATTTTTTAGAATGGTCTCCACTGTTGAAAGTAAGTTACACCATCGAAAGGCAAAAAGTATGTTTTTATCAACTGTGGGCCAAAAACAGTTTTGCTTCTTTAAACTGGAGCAATGACTTGCATAAAAAGATTTCACGGAATTTCCTCTTCTCCCTGAAGATAGCCATGACCCCTTCTACTGCCCCAGAATGCACACTGTAGTGACTGCAAGATAGGCATATCTTGAGAGTCCTACGCAGCAGCCTTTGTTTATCACAGCATACAGAATGTGTGATGGAGAGTCAAAATGAAGCAAATCGGGCAGGTCCACCAATCCTATGAAAATGCTGTTCCAATCTGAGCAGTACATGCAGTTAACAGACAGATGTTACACTGGCTGTTTAGCAAGTGCCCCTCTACTGTTTTCCTATCTCAAATCGATGTCACCAGCATTTATGCACAGGCATCCATGACACGTGCAACACACTTTTGAATTTGTGGTCTAACTTCTGTAAAGTATGATGATATTTTTAGGAATGAATTTGAAGCACAATCTCTCATCCATTTTAAACTAAACGTGGAAAGTACTGAGTTTGTCAGCAACAAATAGGTTTGCACACAGAACTTTCACAAAGAAAAAAACACAAGAATACCAAAACATTTACAGCAAAGGAGATACTGTGATCAGGCAGTGATTTACTATCCTTATGTTTTCAGGATCATAATTCTAACTGAATGCTGTCCACCTTTAGTTCATTTCCAGTACTGTGTAATAAACACTGTATTTGAAAAAAGCATATTTATATATATATATATATATATATATATATATGTTGTTGGGGTTTTTGTTTTTGTTGTTGTTTTCATAGCTACCGAGGAAGTTCCTGAAGCTTAAACCGAAAGTGGAGGTGCAGAACCCAAAAGGGTGCCTCTCTTCCAGGGAGAACGTGATTCCCCCTCTAAAGGCCTGGGGCAGGGTTCCTCAAATGCTAATGGCTTCAGTTGTGTGCAATAGCCCTATATTGTTTATATAGCACTTCACATGTTCAAAGCACTATAAGATATCAGCCATCACTACACTTTTATGAGGCTGTAAGTATTACCCACTAAACATTAGGGTTCAAATGACTTGCTCTTGATCAAAAGAAACTTTGTGCGGCAGGACCATAATTATTTGAATTTGGTAATTCTCACAGTCCATTCCTATGGTGACTTAGAGAAGAGGGGGGATGGGATATTAAAGCCAGTTGCAACTGCACTCTGTTCTGGCTGAGTGAAATACAGGCACATGCAGAATCCCTAACTAACTGCACTCAAGCAGCACCTTTTTCAATAACAATTTAAAAAAAATTAAAAGAACAAATAAAATGTTTTAAGAGTCCCAATCACATTTTTCTGAATATACGTATTTCATAATCACTATGAAGAACCTAAAAAAACCACAAACTGTACTGAAATAGTCCTTAAAACCTAAGATTGGTATCTACATTCATCTGCTCTGAAGCGGAGGTTTTGTCGTTTTGTTGTTTCTTTAAAATCAGGAGGTTTAGTAGGCAAGGACCAAGGTAAGTTAAATGTAATCATCCATTTTCTGCAGTTAAAGGACTGTAATCTATTGCTTAATACGTGACTACAGTGGGACTCAACTTTTAGTAATATTGAATGTTTATTTCCATTTTTATAGACATTCATCCTATGGTAATTCAGTTGCCATACTGACATTTATAAATCCAGCCTGAAACTTCCTACAGATTAAATACAGAGACAAAGAAGCAGACAGCGAAAACCAGCCAGTCAATCCAGTCATGCTACCTATGACAACCAAATTCATGCTTGAAATAAAAGCTATAGAGGACAAATCCTGAAAAAAAAAAAATCTATAACTGAAAAAGACTTGGTGTAAAAAAAAAAAAAGTAACATTGAGACTGAAGAAAAAGAAAATTGGAACACAAAAACTTCTGACTTTTCATCTAGCACCCATCCTATCATACAATATTGTCTTTCCCACATCTTACATTTTAACTTGTATGCAGTCTTGGTTTCCACACATACCATATGTTTTCAGAGCACAGCTTAACAGTTATTGGCGTTCAAATCTTGCCTGCAGGATCACATGGGAAATATATCATAGTACTAAGACAAAAATGTAGACCTCTACATACAATCCAGATTCATCAAATAAGAAAAGGGTGCCTGTTTAGGACTTTCACAGGCAGGGGGAGGGTAAGAAATCCCCTTCAAAGGCAGTAAGTAGCACAGAGAATTACTAACAGAACCTCTTGTGTTTTAGCCAAGTTGATCATGTTGCTCTTAATATTTACGCCATCTATCCTACAACTTCTGTTAGACATTTTTGGGTACAGGCCACACAGAACTCTATGCCAGACTGTTTGCAATTTCTACTGTTTGACTTACATTGCCTGAAAAGTTACATTACTATTTGCTAAAATATTTAAGTTTAAGCTAATATCAGTAGGTGAGCACTGCTTCATGGATATTAATGTAAAAAACAGTTACCATAGTCCATATAGTGATTTTAAAAACAGATGTTTGCATATGATTTATGGACACTTAAATGAAATATGTGCATATCTTCCATAAATAGTAACGTGTTCCAGTAATAAAAAGTAGAGAATTGAGAATTGTTGTCCAAAAAGACTGGGAAACTACAGGCAGTATGAGAATATGTTCAACAATTTCTTGGCTTTAAATAAAAAGCAAAGCTTATAGGTCTAGTGTGGCAATCCTGTATGTTTGAAAGTGTAAATTTTTTTCCCACCAGGACTAACAATATGAAGTAATGCTCATTTAAATTGCAGAGTCAGACTTAATTGCTCAGATAAGTGCTTAGAACATATGAGCGTAGTTATGATTTGATAAATAAGAACAATTTATTTTGATTGAGGTATAGTAAGTTTAATGCAGTAAGCAAAAAGCCCATATTGCCTTGAGTATATATATATTTTTTTTAACGTAAAATTTTGCTTTGGAAATGTTGTTAATACCAAAATTTAACAAAAATACTAATCAGGTAAAATTCTGATGGGCAAAACAAACTAAATTATTTCTGGAAATGCAATCAAATATTTGATTGACTAATATCACTGCTGCTCCTCACATTTGCTCTGTTCCTAAATTAGCTTGGCTAATCAGCATCCCACTTCATCATTACACTTCATGTAATGTTATTTGATGGGTTTTATTTCAAAAGCACAGTCAGTTTTTGGATAACAGACTTACTAGAAAACTTAGTCAAAGGCTACAAATATATGAACTAGCAGGCTTGGAGATATACTGCTTTCTGGACCAGCAGAACTCCAGGAGGACATTGTGACAGGTATGCATATCACACAACTTTTAATTTGGTTTAAGAACAGTCATGAGATTATTATTTCACCTCTAAAAATGCCTTCTGGTATGCCAAGACGCATTCCCTCCCGCCTCTCCCCCCCTTCTTCCATGGGGGAGAACCAGGATAATTCTGCATAACTTTAGATTTCTCCATACCATTATGTATGGAAGAGCAGCCCTGCAGAATGTAGAATTCAAACAGAGCAGCCACGATTTTCTCTCCTGTCTCCGGCTGGCATGCACTTGTGCTTCAAGACATTATACAGCTGCTACTTTTCTCCAGAAATGGTTATACTCCAGTAAATGGTGAAATTCTCCTTAAAACATCTTTTTTCAGCAGAGGTTTATGAAGATGTTACCACATTTCTGTAGATTGACAGCAATGCAAAAACATTGTGATTGTCTAGTTGGATTTCTTGAAAAGCATGGGCTTCAGAATTACCGCCTAAGAGCTGATGCTATACTCCAACGCAGCATAGAAACAACTGCAGCTAGCGTTTACAGAACACAGTAAGAGTCTTAGATTACAGTGAAGCTTACTAGATTCTCTTCTTGCAATCTTCAAGACCACAGAAGAAGCAAACGCTTTTCATTTTGTCAGGTAAAGACCTTCCTCTTTATGGCTGAACAGTCTTCACTTTCGGCATATAACTCAAAGACATCCAAGAATAACTTGGAATCTCTAATAACAAGTCAGATGGATTTAATTCTTCTTGGTGGAAGCACACTGTCAATGCATAGCAAGATTTAGTATTGTTGTTAATTTACCACAGGTAAAATGTTGATACAACATTAAGATTTAGCATTTGAGAAGAGTTTAATAAAGATGATCACAAAAAAAAATGTAGAAAACTGATGAGTGATCATTCTACTTCATTTTTTTCAAATAAGCATCAGCTCATTTGCCAGCTGGCGTAAAGGCAGATGCCACTGATATCAATGTGTCAGTTTACACTCTGTCTGATCCCATGTGTGTGCCATTTTTAGAAACTACCACTGGAATTCACTTTTGCAACAATTGAAAATACATCCACACATTGCATTTCTTCCTGTCCAAGTGTATAACTGGAAGCCTGTTGACAGACTGTGGGAGAGGGCAACTGAGAAGTGGAAGTAGCCAACTGTATGCATGAGATGATAACTCTGTAACAGAAGTATTAACACTATTGTTTTGCTGTCTTCTTTAGATACCAATGAGTATTTTCCTTCAAAAAGTCTTAATTCCAATTTCCGGTAATAATTCAATGCCAACAAAAGAAAGAGATGTTATAAACTAGGCAGAGTACCTACCATATAATTATGTTGATACAGACTGTTTTAATGCAACATTAGGGAACTTTTCTAAAATTGTAAAAAAAAAAAAAAAAAAAGCAAACCCAAGATCTGTTTGTTCACCTAAGTATTTGTTCCTAAAGGACGGCACTGCTGGACAAGCAATAAGACTTAAAAATATTAAAGCAGCTGTTTGAAGCTGTATTTCAGTGAGTACTAACATAGGGGAAGGAGAAGGAAGAAAAAGGAAGAGGTGGGGCAAAAAGCATGGCAGAATAGTACTTCACAGCTCCATCCACCATTTCTAAGCAGAGAGGGGGAATTTAGTGTTTTACAAAAAGCAGCTGTTAAACACAAGTATAGTGTAGAACAAAACCTAGCTGCCATTATTAACCAGTATAATGATGTTGAAAATTCGTCTTTTGATTCAAGATACCAAGGTCAAAATAGAAAAGTTAACTGATTAGAACTGAAGATGCAGCTCATGTAGCTAGTGAAGTAATTGTGCAGCACAACACCCATATCTTCAATTTAGGTCAGGCCATCAAGAGGAGCAAGAGGACTGAAGATGAGATGCTCTACTTCACACAGTTGCCCTCTGGAAGGGCTGGTAAAGGCAGTCACTTAAATTAAGTACAGGTCATCAGACAGGATATCTAATCTATTCCTAAAACAGGCAGCTCTGGCAGTCCAAATCCCTATGGCCTTTACAACGACACAATGAACTACTTCCTCATGTACCTCTGTCAATTCACGTTAGGTTCCAATTTTTTTTTAAAGCGATATTTCATGTACACCATGACCCTATTGCTCATAGCAAGGAAAGTACTTTGGTTTATTTATGACCTACTAACCTTAAATAAAAAAACACACATCCAATCTGAATGTTCACATAAGCCTGCAGATCTGAAATAAAACTTAAAATAAAGCTGGCATTTGTAATAGCTAGCTAAGCCCAGTAAGGGATTTAAAAAAAAATAAATTAAAACCAGATGAGAGAAGATGAAAGCATTTTTACCCTGCATAACCTGCACACATCAGGAACGATGGCTGGAGCTCAGGAGTAATTTTTTTGTGTGTGTGTTTTTCTACTTACAAGTTTCAGTCCTCTTCTACATAGGCTAGGTAACCAAGGAAATACTGAGGTTTTCCCATTACGGGGTTGGGAGGGAATAATAACAACCTGTGAAAGTAATTACTTTTAAGATGCAATCCACCCAGTCATAAGCTCTACATGGCTACTCTCCTTCCCCTACACCCCATCCTACTGTCAGGTATCAGCCAGGCAAGACCTCATACTGAAATATGAAGTGACAGAGGGAAGCAGGGAATAAGAGCATAGGAATAAGTACTAAAAGAAATGGCATACAGAAGGAAAGCTTATAACAGGGAGGATGTTAAACATGAGTGACCCTAAACCGTAGAGTCTGTTTATTTTGTCTATTTATTTTGCTAGAACAATGTTGAACAGATGCAGATGCACAGAAGACTATGGAGTTGAAGAGATTTATTGTCTCATAGCTTGTGCTGGTGCAAAGAACTCTTTTCCTAACATCCGCGGAGTTAAACAGTGATAAAGCCAATACAAATAAATGGAAAAAAAAAAAATCAAACTTTAGAGCTAAAGTACCACAGCAGCATGGGATGTTTGCTGCTGTATCAGCAAATTAGGGGCTCACTGCCACAGTTGGTTGGAATTCAGAGATATTCATAATCACAGAGGCATTCCTAAGCAAAATATATAAGTTTCTCCTTTATGGAGGATCATAATTCCATTCTTGTGTAGTTTTCCAGCAGACTGTACTAATGACTGTAGTTTAGATACATTTGATAGAAATACAGGTGAGTTAAATGATAAAAAGTAATACATATCTGTACATGCAGAGCAATTAGTTGAAAGAAACAGCTTGGACAAAGTCCTTGTCTCATCATGTGTTTACAAAACATGCAGGCAACACACTTATGACTGCACTCTTTTGGTGCTGGTTACCTTTATGCAACTGTAAACAAATTTAACAAAACACATTTATAAAGTGCTTTTTTTAAATGCAGAAATCAATGAGAGAGTACAGGACTACCCTGTCCTCTGGTAAAAGATTTAACAATGCATAGAAGCCAATGAATCAGTCACAGATTCCAATGCAACAATCTAAAAGCAGCCCTAACAAAAGGAATTCAGACCAACAAAGCTGCAAGAGAACAGCCTTCTGCAGGAGAACTGCTTATAAATACAAATAAGGTAAAATACCTGTGTTACCTTGTTGTGCCCTCGTTACTTTAAATCCTATATATCTATATTTATATACACACTACTCACATGCACACCAAGTAAGATGAGAACTTAATTGGAAAGTTCTGATATTAGAAAAAGTGTACTGTGCTACTGTGGAAATTATGAACTTTACTATGTAATTTACTGTATAATGATCATGTTCTGGATATGTACAGCATGTTGACACCTAGAAAACATACGAAAAGAAATTTAGAACATAAAACCCTGATGTAGCATCAAGAGGAGAATATCAGCAGAATAGATTTTACTCTATTGGGCAAATTATAATTGGCAACACCGATTCATAATGCTCTTGGCCAGATCTGTTAATACATGGGATCTTGTGTTTTGGTTTGCTATAAAGTTCAGTTCTGTAATATAACAGACAACACTAATCCACTTCTGCCTCAATGTCCAATGTATATAGTTAAAGCTTGAATAAGTGAAATTGTCTTTTCTTTTCCTAGAAAGATGTTTGGAGAACTGCCAGCTTCTTGCACGAAGATTGAAACAGGATGGGCAGAAAAGGGTGCTGGTGTGGGTAAGAGAACAATGATTGAAATTGTATCATCTGTATGATTAAAATGATTGTGTCAATTTTGATTTTCCCCCCTCCTTTCAGACATTTAAGGACGCTGTCAAGTCAATGGAGTTCTGTTGTAGTGGTTGCTTCAGTGAACATTCAACGCTGTCGGTGAGTTTGGAATTAAAGTGAAAACCATCGACCGTTGATTGTACCCTCCAGCTAACCATCCTCCTCCTTACTTCATGCTTTCAGGCCTTCACACCGAAGATAGAAACCTAACCAGCACATGAGGTTTCTCCCCCACCCTGCCCAGCTTTACATAAAAAGGTCACAATCAACATTCATTGCTGTCGGTGGGTTTAACTATGTGGACAAGCTCACTGAACAATGAATGCAACTGTGGCCCCACATTTTACAGTTGCCATTGAGAGGAACATCAGCTCTGAAAGGAGTAGTAAGAAGCAGACACTTCTTATAGGCTACTTTTTTTTCTGGTCGAGAAATAGTTGAGGATACTCAATTTTCACTTCCTTGTTTTTAAGTGACTTTTTTCTGGAATATTGTCCTTGCAGAGTTTGGCATGGTTGAAACCATAAAAATCCTTGTTTAATATGTATGTAGAAGCAAATAATAAGGAACTTTGTGTATATGTACTCCTCAAGACTCAGCATAGGAGGGAAAGGGTATTTAAATCTCATCTAAACTAGGCATTGTGGAACAGTTCACAAAAATGCCTTTTACACTTGTCAAGACAAAAATAGAAATGAAAGCCAGAATTAAAATATATAGATGTATCAAAAAATTAGTTTTGCATAAAACTAATCTTATGCACCTAAATCAATGGTGTTAGCAAATATTAGATTTGCCTTTTCTAGTGGTCAGAGGGATTACAGAAATAGATGTATATCCAGTAACTATAATTGAACAATGAACAGTTAAACTGTAAAATTACTGTTTACTTCGGGTACCAATGTCACACTTAGTATTGCTAATAGTAATAAGAAAATAAACAAAATTAAAGCTCACTGCTTTGTCCTTATTTCCTTAAAACCCTTGTTTATCCAGACACACACCAAGACCCATCTACATTTCAGAAGTCATCCAAGGTAAGTTCAGCCTTCAGACAGCACAATTTTGATATTCTGCAGTAGGGATTGCTTCCAAAGTTAGGTAATCACATGTCATTCATTGTTTCCCCTTCTAACGGGGGCAGTCTCATAACAATACTTTAGCCTGATTATTTACAAAGTATCTTCAGCACCTCAGTTACACAATTCTCTTGCTCACTGTACTTGCCTGTTTTATCCAGGTTTTATCATATAGCAACTGCTAAACAGGATAAAAGCATCAGGGCTATCACAGGCGGATACATTTGTACTTGCTTCTTGAACTTGGAAACCGGTCTAGTTAAATTATAAAAGTATATTTCAATCATGGAAGAGATCAGTCCTTGATCACATGCAAGACTGATACTTACGTTAAAAAAAAAATCAGTTCCTCCAAGAGAGCCACAATAACAAATTACATTAAACACCAGAACTGTGTGGATATTATTTATTTGATGGTTGGGAATACTGTTTTTGTGTTCTAATATTTGTTAGAGAAGAACCTGCAGAGTTCTACTGAGGTCACAGGCAGCAGAATTGAGTACTAAAGGAAGGGTAGCTATGGATGCATGGCTTCTCAGCAACACTGTTTATAGATAAGCCTTTATCTTTAGATTTACTCATTTCTACAGAGCAATGGGAACCCAAATTACTATTGGCTTACATACTGCACGTAAGGATCATACTAAAAGCAGGACTCATATGTTCTACCTAGAAGGAGAAACTTTCAAGGTAAGTTGTAGCCAGTATGTTTTGCAACAGTATGCATCAAAATTTGTTATTGAAATAAAAACCAAGACTTGTTTCTGCAATACATTTATCAACGCCACTTATAATTGTGTTATGCATTTATAAACACGAAGATAATTCAATAATAGACGATTGTGGAATTTGACAGCACTGGAAAGAAACAGTGTCCTGGCACATGATCACCTTCAAGTAGAGAAAAAAATGCATACAGAAGCCATTGACGCTGTAATTGATAATGCTTGAACAATTACAGTTGGTGTAGGGACAGATTCCAATGCAGGGAGGGGGGAAATAAAATTGTTTTTTTGTTTGGTTTTGATTGCTTTGACAATACTCTTCCTCAAAATAAACAAATGCTTGTTAAAAAATTTCTACAATGATTTCGTTGCCTATCCTAAATATTAAACAGCAACAATTCATGCCATACTGTAACAGGTTGCAGAAACCTCAGTCAGCATCAACCCAGGCACAGATAATTGGCCCACACACATTACAAGGATATAAAAAATATTTTCAACTGGAGAGCAAGCTTTTACCAGTTTCTGAAGAACAGACAACAGCAGTCTTTTTTTCCACTCTTTAAAGTATAACTTTTTTCAGTTATTTGTCACATTTTCTTATCAAGACTAAAAAGACTTCTTAGCGAACAGATATATATTTCATACAGCTTGTTAACTAAAAGGTAATGTCTGCAGAACAGTAATTTACAGAAAGCTTATTGGCAAAGCAATGTCATTACTCCACACCCAACAACAGACACTGGCTTGCGTAGGCTTTCCTTACACCGTAAAGCAAGAATGATCTTGGCAGTAACAGCAGCTGTGAAATACTGTGGAGAGGTTTCATGGTCATTTTCAGATTTTTTTGTAAATATAAGACATATGTACCCATTGCACTGCCCATGGGCCACAGAGACCTTCTAGAAAATTGCTCCTTGGTGTCATTGTAAATAATTCACTCACAGCAATATTTTCAGGTCAAGCATATCAAAGTTACAGCGAATGCAATGGACCTTGACATAATAGGAGCACTAGCTTCATGGCAGCGGTGGAAGAGGAGGTAAAGGAACAGTTTCTGTACATAAGAGATCAGTCACTGTTTCCTAGTGCCACAATGCTGTGCTTGAAGACAGAAGAGGTGGTACCAAAGGGCTGCCATTAGGTTTGCAGTCACTGAGGTTTTAGTTACCTCCAAATGTCCATGCATTTTTCCTGACTTCTGGCATAGGATGAGTGAAAACATCTATCCCAACAATTTTTGCATCAAGTCTATAACTTCTGTTTAGTGAGTACACAAAGACAGGTAGTCTTACCTTTAAAACTACTGAATCCCTACAACAGAAATCAGCTGTGACTCAGGACCATAGCAGGATGGAAATGTTAGGCTTCAGCACAGCCAAACATCACCACACTAACATTTCTTCCTTATGAATAGCCAAGTGACATACAGTAAGCTAAGGAGATAAATATAAAAAGTCTATGGCTGGGCTGGAAGTAGTATCTAGATCATCTTGCATTCCACTCATGTCCTGTTCTAGGGAAGAAAAAATGTAATTTTGTAATTGACTTTTCCCTAATGTGAACACCATATTTTCCTTCTTCCTGACTTTTCTTTTCATTTGATATTTATTTTTGTTTCCTGCTAGAGTTGTCATCCACTCCATCTGTCCAGATTAATATTTATGTCTTGCCCTTGCTTCTACTTAGCATTGTATAATTTTGTCTCAAGTTTTCTTTTCCTTTTTTTTTTTTTGCTCATTTTTGTTTCAAGTCGTCCTGTGCATCCTACTTAAGTGCAAGTCCCAGATATGCAAACTGCATTCCAAACAGCCCAGCCAAGGCCAACTGAAATAGTCTGATGTCTCCTTATTTTACAAGGAACTACTGATCTTTTCCAGCCAAAAATAGCATTTGTAATGGCACTATGCAGTTAACACATTTAAATTTATCTAACATTATTCCATAGATATTACTGTCCACAAGTTTTCCTTATTTGAAGTAGATTATTTCATCCCCCTGAAATGCAACGCTTGCCATTTTTTGAACTTAAAATTTCTACAAACTCTAGCTTTCGAAAAAGTAGAAACCATGGCAGCACACATGGAATAAACTTTGAATAAAATCATAGAATATCCTGAGTTGGAAGAGACCCACAAGGATCACCTAGTCCACGCACCTTTTTTTAAATAATTAAAAGTCTCATACAGACTTCAAAAGGGGCAATGGAAAGAACGACTACAAAACCAACATTTTTTTCCATGAGCTTAAAGACATTCCCTCTCGCTTATAAATGAGCTATAAATGAGCTATGTTTCCAAGATACATAGACATAAGAATTGTTGAAACATTTGCTATTTGTCACAATTGGGAGATGTTGCAGATACTGTCTCAGTTTAAGTAAAGGGAATGTCTAAAATTCAATTACAAAAGTTAAGTACTCAGTAAGAAATCTATTAAACGTAAAGTAGTATAATTACTTTGCATTGTTGTATCCTCTTCTGTTTTCATATTGCAGCATTCTGGTTAACTGCCCCTCCAAGACAAATGAGGAGTGAGATCGTTTTCCCATAAACGTACTTCTGTAGTCTGCATTGAAAGTCTATTTACAAGCTCAGTATTTTCATTGCCACGTTAGATCCTTCACTTTGAAAGGAACAATAATCACAAACTGAACATGCAAGTGAGCCTGGCATAAATGTATCTAAGGTTTATTTTTTAATTTAAGAAATACTGATCTGAGGAGGAATCGGGGCCAGTATTAAAATTACACAACTTCTAAATATACCTTTATTATAAAAGAAGACTGAAAGAATTGTGCAATTTCTACATTCACTGATTATATCACTGCCTTCATATTGTCACTGGAACTACAAATAGTCTTCTTCTAGATTTGGATCTGAACTGATACCCAATAACGTAGGGAACGCTCCAAATGTAGGAGCATCCACAAAAGCTATGAGTTACAACAAAAACTTTGTCTATATGTGTCAGTAAACCAGAACTAAGTCCCCTAACTCTGCAGCCAGAATATGCAGGAACAATACATATTCTGGCCTTTCCTGATTTTGTTTCATGAGTTACAGCTGCATGCAAGTTAGCTCTAAAGTTTTTGATGGTGGTTGTGTTGTTGTTTTTTTTTTTTTGAATCTAAACTATCAAGTTTGTAAAAAGGTTATCATGAAACCTGAAGGCGCAAGTCAATTGTGTGTGCTTTTTTGTTATTCCCTATTAGAAATGCCACACTAAGTCTAGATGAAAAACAAATCCAAAATGGACCAGATACCACAATTCTAGGGTACCACTGTTCAAAATAGGTCAGGCAAAGAGGCAAGAGAGTTGGAAAATAACATTCCCTTGGCGATTAAGATGGGGAAATTTCACCTTGCATTCAGGATAAACTACATTATACATAAGCTATTTACCTGAACTATGGTATAATTTGTCATTAATGGCAAGCTATCCCAATAATCATGCTATTAAGCTATTTGATTGCATGGAACTACTCTTCAGTAATTAAGCAGTTAAAATATTTTATGATAGACACTTTGAAACAAACAAAAAACACAAAAATATTAATTTTTAGCTAGTGAGAGCTTAGTCCAGGTGGTTGCCCTCTAAAGTCAACATCACCATCTGAGGTGTAAAACATTCCTAATTATCATGAAGTACATCCTGTGCTAATTACTGTTTGCCTCCAAGTAGTGTGCCATAACAAGCCCAGAGTTCACGATGATAGATTTACATTTAAATGTCATGCTGTTCACCGTCCTGTATCAATATGCCCCTGGTTAACATACTGACATAGTTACTGCAGCCACTGCCCTGCAGACTAGGGAAGCCACAAAGTGCTAAAGGAATACCAAAATAATAATAAAAAAAAAGTTTCATATATATTCAGGATACAATTGTAGAAGACAACAAGAAAGAGACAGTACTTTAAAGACAGAAGCTGCCATGGCCTAAGATCTGTGTACAGCCCCCAAAACAATTGGGGGACATCATTCCAGAAGTTTGCATGAATCACGGTCAGCTAACTAAAGAACTTATATTCTCTGCTGGTTTTAGTCAGCACACATGGATTTCAGTGGAACTATGCCAATTTATACAAGCTGAGGGTTGGCAAACCAACATGCAAGAGAAATATAAAAGTAGAATGGGTCCTGTACATCCTACACTAAAAAATGCAGTCAGAGGTAGATGTCACTCTTGGGGGAGGAGGAAGAGAGAAACAAAAGCACATGTACTTTAAAAACACATGTTCCCACCTACAGAGAGCATTTCTGCCCACAGAAAAAAAACCTGTGGGTGGCCCTGGACACACAGCACTCGGACACCTAACTCCTCCGTTTGTGCAGATAACTGCCTTGCAGGTACAGATACAGAGCTTCAAAGCAGGAGAGTATTTTGGGGCAGAAACTTCACACCCACGTTATGATAATCTGGCCTTTGCCACCACATGACAGTCTCCTTCGCTTCGTGAAGCTTGAGGTACGTGGGTGGAAGGAGCTCACAGCATATTTGTGTCTGACGATGGCTCCCACACCACCAGTGTACACACTTGAAGCAATGGCAGCTTGTTTCTTCTCTCCTTTCACATTGTGCTCTTTACTTCAGTTTCCAGTATTTCTTGCACAGAGATGGTAAAACAGTAAAAACCAGAGCTAGTAAAACAGTAAAAAGCCTCTCACTGCACAGACAGGGGAAGACAAAACAAAACACCACCACCTAAGTCTTTAAAATACCTTCTCTCACAATATGAAGGAGCTTCTTTTCAGCATGCTTGCTGACACCCTTGTCTAGCCTAGAACTATGCGCTGACTTCAGATCTGTATCAGCCTTTACATGAGATGATTTTCAGCAAAATTTCAGACACTGCAGGTATACGTACAAAGACTTCTAACTGCTGACTGGAAGTGTCTTCTGGAATCAGATAATGTGCATCGAGTGTAAGATAACCAAACCACAGGTCTGTTCAAGTGAATACCACAAACTGACTGTTAAAAGTCAATTTAAAAAATTAATGCTGAAAACACTGAACCTTCTTGCTCTCTCTACTGAGACCCTCCACCACCCATTCTCCCTTCAATGTCCTTGTGGATGCAGACAGTCACTTAAGACACATCATGCTTTAGAAGAAGAAAATCAGTAGGTTTCCTTCCTCGGTAGAGAGACTTAACTGTGTGGGAACCTGACTTCTGTTTTAAATCTCATACTGAGAGTTTGGGGGTGCTACTGCATCTATTGCTAACTAGTCAGGAATAATCCAAGTCTGCAGCACGCATACCTGCACAAGTATTTTTGGCTAGAACCTAGATGCATACCTTTGCTGTTTTTGTCAAGTATTAATGCCTAGCACGAGTGCTCTACTTAGACAAAGCATCTTGAGCTAGATTTTCCTGTAAGAGAATCTTCCTACCTTATTTTCTATGAATGTGCTATCACATTAGCCCAGGATACCTATGATAAAATCACTTGCCATGACGATACGTTAGCCTTTGCTGAACTGAAACAAAGCTAATTCATTAAAGTGTCTGCAAACAATAGACCATATTTTAAGGATTTTTGTAGTCATTAAAATTAAATAAGCATGGGTACTGGTGCCACTATCCTCCCAACAGGCCCTCTGAACGCATTGAGCAATGAAGTTGGTATCTCTGCATTGCACGTAAAGGAGACCGGGAGGTTGCTAGGCCACTGGCAGCTCATATAGCTTTATCATTGTCAGAAGCTGCAACAGCCAGTGTAAAAGTGAACTCAGAGCCTCTATGCTTACAGGCACAGAATGCTGCAATGTGTGCTTAAAAGCACAGACAGGCTCCACGTTCACTTTAAGATTGTTGGCTGCTGCATTTTGTCATCTCTTTTTAAAGTAAGGTTGCTCACTAGCTGCTTTCCAAGTTTTCACATATGTATCATTTCCATCAGCTACGAGTGTAAATTTACAAGCAACAGGAACACACGCGCTACACTGATTCCATCAGGCAGTGAGAAGGTAAAGCTGTCACCAGATGGCATTTTTGAGTTTTGTGCGGCCACATAGTCAAAAGCTGCATCTGAATTTTGGATGCTTCACTTCTTTTATTTTGGATACTCCCAAAACACAGTGTCTGCTCCTAGGAATAACTCTTGTGATATTTTGTGGATAAACCTCTAACAACTCATTTTGCATGACTACATACCTAGACAACAAGAGCCCTAAATTAGTATTTGAGTAGAGATCACTGAAAACTCAGTCCATAACGTCAGTAAATAAACTTTCTATGAATATAATTTTGAGTCAGCCCTAACAGTAGCAAAAATAAGTAGGTTGCATGTTCCTTTCCTACAGGGAAACATTGCCAAAAATACATAACTGTCACTTTTCATCTTCAGAATAACGTTAGCTACTGAAAAAAGATTCACAGTGAGCAATTATGTCTTCAGCTTTCATGTCATTTTACACCACTGCACTAACAGCCACGCTCAAAAGCTTAGAGGCAGTATTCTAGGTCAGTGACTTCTGCAGACAGTGTATTTGCTGTTTGACAATTAAATTAGATTCACTTTAAATAACCAGATTCTGAAACAGACAGCCATTTACAAACGTGACCAAATGTATCATTGGTGCTGCTGACACTGGATGAGCAAAATTACACGTGTTAGCAATCATTAACTATCATTGAGGATTATAAATTTAAGGATTATGATATTAAAAATAAGTGCAAGCAAATCACTGCAGAGGAAAATCTTTAAGATGTAGCAAAAAAAACAGACTAAAGGACTGACCTACTTTTCTTCACTTTTCCTATACACAAGCTTTATTTATATATATAGATTTATTTTTCTCATGATATTAAAATAAGTTCTTACCGAGAAAGCTCTCACAATTAATAATAGAGAACAAAACACTGTAATGGTGCTCAGCTTTTATTTTCATTAAGGGTTTGGCCTACATGTCATGTAAATAGCCACTAGTGCTGCTTCAGATAAAGCTTTCAAAAGCAAAAAGAAGACATGGATATAAAGCATATTAAAATTGTGGATAATCTAGTATATTAAGTGTTAAAATAAGGGTTAAAATTGGAATATTTTAAAAAATGCATTTCATTTCAGATTATGGCTCAAATGCATCTACTACATAAAACATAGTAGGTCTGCTTTTTATCCTCCTCTTCAAGCCTACCATCTGAAAATTAACATTAAGAAAAATCTGATGGGTAATATGCTTTTTATACGAGCAATTCTTCTTAAAACTGTTCAAGGAACAAAGACTTTTTTTAACCTGTTTAAGGAGTGATGCTGATGGATTAAGACATGCAAACGATAACAGGAAGAACTTAATACAGCTTAATAAAGCCTTAGTCTGGGATGGCATACAAGTGATTACTGGGATTCTACCATTTTAGGTGTTCTTTCTTCTGCCCACCTTCAATGCTCAAGGTTTTTGTTAGTTTAATTTCTCTACCACCTTGTCTGAAATCAATAGTCAAGAGCAGGCCCTTAATTTGCAACAACCACGCAAAGAGGTCCAATGTTAAAATTCTATTTTATCTTTCCTTCCGGAGCCCGAGCTGTTGGCATTCCCCACCCCCCCCAACCCCACCTTCAGCTAGACACAAGCTACAAAGCACAATCAAATGCTGTATATTATTAATATACTGTCCACCTAACTGCCTACAGACCACTGTAAGGACACTGAACCAGCCCCACAAGCTAAAAAAAAATGACTGTAGTATTGCCATACATCCTTCTAAAGCACTGAGCTGGAAAAATCAGTCTTAACATCTGCAGGTATTGCTTTGGCTGAAATACATGGAAAAACTGGCTTCAAGAATGAGGAAAACGCAACCCACCACATGTATATTTCTGGCTATTATAAAGCATGAGGTTGAACAAGGGCTTTCTGTGTCTGTTCCCGCGCCATGAGTAGAGGTTTGCAGCAGTGTCACACTCAGCTGCCAGCAGGTGTTGCAATAGGCAGTCATGTAAAGCATCTATTCACTGAACTCTGTCACTCCAGTTATGCGCTCTTTATGGCAAGGAAAACAGAGAAAACAAAGAGGCTGTTATGCTTTAACTTCAAAGCCTTCATACCCCCAAGCTTCAGCTCTATACCGCAGGCAGTGCAGTCCAGAAGAGAGGCAGAATAGTCTCAGGTAAAGATATTTTCTGCTCCAATAACCTAGTCTCTGTAGTGCTTACAAAAGAAATGAGATTTAAAAAGCAAACAAAAAAGCCTTGGTATATGCACAGTGATAGCAGAAGGTCATCTGACATTTGTCATTTGACTGACAAGTAAGTTTTATACCTAAGCTAAGTTCACAGGAAGGTTTTTCTGAAAGGTCAGGGAGGAATCGTAAGTTTATCCATAAGTGCCACAAGAATCAATGCACAAGAAGTTAGGAGATATTGATCTTCCCAGTGTACAGTTCCTATTGGAGTTATCGTTCTCCAGTTGCACCAATTTCCTCTTCAACAGGGGTAAAACTTTTATGAGATCCCTCAAGCCTGCGTGCAATATTTATTCAGTTAGTCTAATTAAAAGTATTACTATGTACTGGATCTGTCCCCAGTGGCACCTCACATCATAAATAACAGATGTGAAATGTACTCCTATTGGGACAAGCACTAGTATCAACTCTTCTTATGCTATCTCTAACCGTTACATCACCTCATCATTCTTTAGGATTTTGTGTGTTAAGTTTGGACAAGAAGTACGATTAAGATAATACAAATTTGGGATAATTAAATTTAGTAGACCTTCATGGACCCAGATGAAGAAAATAATTTTGGGTTGTATTCACTTGACAGTAAGATAAAAATGAAAGTTATAAAATTCATAAGTCAGCATTACCAAATCCATGAAGCTTAATTGCATGGGAGTGGCCCAAGATAACATAACTTTACATATGCATTCAAAAATTCAAAAAGATTTAACATTGGCCCCTGAAGTACAAGGGAAGAAGAGGTAACAGTTTGTGCTTCCACTCTGAACTTTAGACTTGTTCAGACTTCAGGTTTGGATTAATCCAGGTATGTTATAGTATAGAAGCACATATTCTTTAAGTGGGAGGGAGACAGATTGTGACTGTACAGTTGAATTCTCTTTTCAGATCTACGCAGCAGCTACAATAGAAGATCAATATACGTTCATGCCTACAACATGGATTCAGCTGCCCACAAAAACCAAGGGGGTTCACCTAATCTCTCTAAACTACATATCATCTGCAACACGTCAGAATATACTCCTAACCCACAAGGGTTTAATGTTGTTCCTGAGGTGTGATCCAATACAGTATTAGCAAAAAAGCCAGTAACAATTTTCCCTTTATTCTGCACATATATCACGTATAGAACTGTTTTCAGCTAAAATAGCTCTATTTCACCCCACATTTTTAACAGCATATAGAATTTTGAAACCACAAGGGAATTTCAGAGATTGCATGAAGTCCATCTACCAACCCTAAGGCAGAAGCAGCTATACATATCATGCCTGACAGACACTTGTCCAAGTTCTTCCTAAAGGCCTACAGTGCTGGCATCTATGGCAGTATATCCCAATGCCTAAACTAAATTGCTCATGCTATGATTAAGCCCATTATATCTTTCCATCCACTCAGGCATAAAGGACAAGTTTTCCCCTTCCTGTCTGGGGGACAATTATATCTTAAGACATTCTCCTCAATTTTCTTGGGTTATGCCAAAGCACTCAGATTCTTCAGCACAGTTCTGATCGTTTTCAATAACCTTTTTAGGATCTCCGTCCAATGGAGCCACATGTCTGGAAGTGCCACATCCTAGACTTTATGAAGTAATTTAGATGACGCTTTATTAGTGCTGGCTACAATAGAAATATTTTCAGACCCTTTCCTCAATTTCTCCAACAGACTTGCAGGTCTCCCTTACCCCTTTCCGAACATAATTGTTATGTGTAAAGCTAGTGAAGATGCTTGAGCCCAGGAGTCCAACAGGAGGTTCTTACTGAAGTTAAAGAACACCAGACACAGGACAGAACCTTGCATACTGCCATTCAATAGCTTTTAATTTGGACAATGAATAATTGGCAACTACCCTAAACCTTACTAATATGGAGGTAAGTTATTGCTTCTCTGCTTTCCACAAGTCCTGTTATGTCACCGTAAAGAAAATTAATTTGACAGTTTGCTCCTTAGAAATCCACGTTGACTCTCACTTCTCATATTTCAAGAGTTTAAAAAGTTGGACCCTTTATTCCAATATTAATTCAAGAAACTTAACTTCAGCCAGCAGACCTATAATTCCATGACTCCTCTTACTACATCCCCAGTTCCTAAAGATAGGTAAGATTGTTTTACTTTCTAGCCATCATCTGTCCTCTTCAACTTTGCAACTTTTACGTCTTTCCTTAGAAGAACAGCTTTCATCCATTTTTTCTGGAAAACATTTGGGAGAGAACCCTGGGTGTTTTACAGATGACTGACATTGTAAGCACAGGATACTTGGCAGGAAAGGAGACAAATTAGTTGAGCTGAAATATACCAGAACTGAAGAAAAACATGTAGACAAAAATATATGACCCACTTTCTCAGCACAGGCCAACAGTAAATGGAATAAGTGACATTTAATATGGTGCAAATTTGGAGGAAGACATTGCTGGGTCTTAGGTAGCCTTGCATGGAGACAGCACAGACATGATTGAGTACCTTGGGCACTGTGGACACTGACGTGACACAGTAGGGTGACTGGGGATTAGATCAGGTAGCAATGGCAGAAGGAGGGGATGTGATCAGGCTGAAGGAACATTGACAGCTCAGAAAGAAGAGCACTTGGTACACAAATTCCAGTGAGGAAATGTGTAGGAAGGCTCTGTAAAATGAAATATTAAAAAATCCAGAATAGAGAACACAGAAGTGTCAATGGTATCCCAGTATAGAGCAAAATATAATGCAGCAAACAGAGGTGAAACATTTTGCAGGAACGGAGAAAATAAGTCAATAAATATATCAGAGAAAGGACTGTGAACAGAGATGCAATAAATGGCATGCAGCTGTTGCACTCCTCTTCTTGTTCACTTCCACATTTGATAACAGCCCTTCAGCAATCATTAACCCCTTTGTTAGCTAAAAAGGACAATACTGACATCCAGCTGGGCCTGCCTGCACATGGATTACTTTCCAAAACCAGATATCCACCTTTTCCACTCTTTTTTAAACCACTATGAAGGTAAGTTTATACTTAATCAGCAGCTGAAATCTGTCATTGGCCTTATACCCTTACTCACAGCTAAACAGGTCTGCCCTACCCTCTCTGCTCCCTGAACAAGATATCATGTGCTAATGTAACAAAGAAGAATCTTTGCTGCCTCACTGTCAAAATAAGCTTTTCTGTTTCTAATATTGCAATGGGAGATGAGAGTTAGAAGGGTCAAAAACATAATTAAAGCTTGCTTGTATAACCACTTTTTTTCCTCTTTGTGGGTCTTCTGCAAACTGAAGGGTTCAGTTGTTTTGAAGGAAAACAGTGTCTCAGAAATGCATTGAGAGTCCTGGCAAATAAATACTAGTCCTTTTGTAGCCAGCTCCAGGATAAAATCCTTACACGTTTCATTGCTCTTTTTATTTATTGAAATGTTTTGTTTCTGGGTGGATTTTTTGAAGATCAACATCCCATTCCTGCCAACATGCTCGGACAGCTATGCCCATGCACAGCTGTTGATTCAGTCTCACAGTGCAGTTTTCTACACTGCCACATCAACACAAATAACTCAATTTTTTGTTTCCTGATTTGGCCAATCGATATTTCCTCATTGTTCTTGTTTTAATAACTATCTTTTTGGACTGTGACTGCAGTAATTATTGATGTTCACAGATCAGACTTATAGCAACTCAGTCACATTTCTATATTCAGAAGAGGACTGGTCTCATGCAGAAAGCATATCCTGTGAAACCCCACTGGCTTTAGACAAGCTGCAGCAATACCTAGATAAATTTTAGCCTCTTGAAGTACTATTTCAGTTACCTGTCCTATGACATCAGAAGTCAGAGCGTTGTTGTCTTCTACTTGAAAACTTAGTGAGAACGTGGGAACAGATGAACAATGAAGGCATTTATGATACTCTTGCAAGAGGCAAAAATTGTTTTCCACGAGTTAATTTTTTTTCATCTCATTTTTCTTTTCTTTGAGCCAACTTTTTTTTTTCTCCCCAGACTGTTAGAGTTCATAAAAAAAACTTCTGGCTTCCAGCAAACTTATGTTCTGCTTTCATCTAGAAAGGCAAAAATGTGTTCAGCCAAAACCACAATATTCACCGCTATTTGAAACAATCTGTGCAGCTCTTTTACATCCTTATTTGCAGAGTGCCTTACGAAATTCAGTACAGTAACCACAGCACTAACCTTCCCAAATGTCCATACACATCAACCTCTAGGTAAAGTGAATAACACTTAGCATCAGTCAGTGATGACTTCTATGACTGGGATCAAAATAGCTCCATCAACTAGCGTGTGTGAATATCGCCTTTATCATCTAACCAACAATGACTCCAGAATTAGAATTGCAGTGGGTATTTCTGCTGATCTGAAAGATTTAACATCTCTCTTCTCATCAAAAATTCTATTTGAGATAAAAAATGAATGTTTCCAAATCTAGTATTGCTGTACACAATGTAGGGAAGAGACAGTAACTTGGTATCTCAATAAATTTTTTAAAAGAATGTTGAGACAAAACTCAATTCCCACCAATGAAACATCAGGGAAATTAAAATAAAGATTTATGACAGGTTCGTTTTTTGTATAATTTGATATGGGCAGACCTGACATTCAGTGCAACTCAAACTTAGAAATCCCTGTTCTCTTAGATCACAGCCTTGATGAACATAACAGAATTCAAACATATAATAGGCAAGCCAAAGCATTCAGTGTAGCAACAAAACTTCCCTGTCCACCCCCAAATAAAATAGCGAATTCACCATCAAATGTTTACTCAGAAGAAAAAGCCTTTAGTGATTTCCAGTCAAATTGCATGATCAACTTGAACCAAAACAGACGTGGGAAATAATGGAAGCTCAGTCATTTGTTTTTATCATTTTCAGGCAAAAAATATTGAAAATTTTTAATCTAAAAAGAAAAAGCTGTATTTTAATATAGGTCAAACCATTATAAAATAATTTCTAAGTTAAAACACTGATTTCAGACCAGAAATTTGTGTTCACCCAAAAGAAATTGATGGGAAAGCTAACCCCCCCCACCTTCACCCATCTGGTTTGGTTTGTCCTGAAACCATTTTCCCTCTGTTCCTTTCAAATGCTTTAATTCAATCATTGAACTGAAAAAGTCCAGCTTTATTTAACATCTGTGCTTTGATGCACATATATAACTGGAAGATTGCAAAGCCTTTTGCTAAGCAGTATTTAATTATACAGCAAGGAACTTTTAAAAATGTTAGGTTTTTATCAGATATCACTGGGGGCCATTCACCAAACTGATCAACTGGGGATAGAATCCATGCACCAACAAAGAGAAAACTTTGTAGTGGACAAACCATCACTTTAACCTGATGCACAATGAACTCAGAGAAAACAGTGTTACTTTCTTACTCGCTTTAAACTCCTTACTCTTCAGTAGCCTTCACTGTTGTCAGGAAAGGGCCATTGCTGCCACCATGAAAGCTCTAGGACCCAAATAGTCTATTTTAATCGAGAGAGACATGCAGTACCTCCAAGAATCATCATCTACATTAAAAGGCAGAACTGATCTCACTTACATAAATTAACCATTGTGTAGTAAAAGTTGCTTCCTTGGATTCAGGGGTTACAACTGAGGAAAGGGAAGCAGATGACTTTATAAACATTATATACAAATACAAAAGCATGCACAAAAAAAGAGATTGTGTCAATGCAGAAAATTTCCTGAAATGTTTCTACTTTCCCTCTATACAGAGGCATTACTAAAATATACTCATTTTTGATGTACACACAAAAATAGTACTAGACCAGAGTCCAATATAGATGTGCAGTAAGGAAAAAGACAACCAAAATGAAGACAGTGATAAACTATGGCACTCAATAGCCCCCTCCAACCACTGCTCCCTTTTCCCTTCTAAAAATTTCCAGGCAAGACTTTTCTCCTTGTACAAGATTTTATTCAAAGTCTGAGTAGCCTGCACAAACTGCATAAGCACCTGCTAAATGTGGATTTTGAAGGGTGAGGGGAGGTGGCACAGCACAAGGTGATTCACTTACATTTCATTCAAAATATTATGAATTGAAGGCATACTGTGAGGCAGCTTGTCCAAAATTAATTTAGCTTCTGTATTTGCTAGCTTGTACAAGTCAGAAAAACTATGGTCCTTATGAGAGTGAACTAAGCCTACATCATTCACAGCAAGCATCATGGAAACATGCCTCACAAGGCTATTTGCAAACAGCCATGGCTGTACTTTACATTTAAAGCATTTTAGATAAACAAAATCAAGTGGTATGATAATGAAGGATAGCAAATGAAAAAATATTTCACAGGGTAATTTCAACTGCCATGGTGGTCTGCACAATACAGAAAACTTGCCATTAGGTTGTTCAATTACTTTTTGGGCAGGAATTTTCTGTTAGGAGTGAAAACTGAACACGACTAACTCAGTCACCTTTGAAAAATCGAAGTAATAAAGCAGTGATTACATACAAACAAGCATAATTTGCATATAAATGTAATCTGTTATTTTAGCTCAGAAGATACACTATTTGCTTCATTCCACCCAGGTAATGACTCAGGTACTGAAAGCATGGCAGGATGAGCTGCTTTCTTCCCATTATAAAGACAAAAATACCCTATTCAGTCTGATTCCACAGCTGCCACCCTTACTCTAAAAATGGAAACTGAAAGGAGAGCAGTAGTACTTGAATCACTGCTTCTGGAAAATCCTTTTCTCTTTTCTTCTGTGTGTAATATCCAATTCAATATTCTATCTGAATGGGTTTGATATGAAAAACCCCAAATGATGGTGCATAGGAATATAGAATAGATAAATCTGTGTAGATGACAAGAGAGGAGAGCACAAACTGGTATCAGAAACCTGGAGAGGAACTTACATCTTTGTTTCCATGCCTCACAGTTCACTGAGTGGCTTGCTTTTTTTAGATTGAAGATTCAATGAACAGGGGATTCTAAGTATGGCTTCTTTGGCAAATCGAAGCACTTCATGCTTGTCCTGGTTTCAGTTGGGATAGAGTTAATTTTCTTCCTAGTAGCTGGTAGGGCGCTGTGTTTTGGATTGGGATGAAAGTAGTGCTGATAACATGCTGATGTTTTAATTGTTGCAGAGCAGTGCTTACACCAAGCCAAGGACTTCTCAGCTTCTCGCTCTGTCCTGCTAGCGAGCAGGCTAGGGATGCAGCAGGAGCTGGGAGGGGACAGACCCAGGACAGCTGACCCAAACTGGCCAAAGGGGTATTCCATACCATCTGATGTCATGCTGAACAATATACAGGGGTGGCTAGCCGGGGGGGGTGGGGGGCCGGCTGCTCGGGGATAGGCTGGGCATCGGTCAACGGGTGGTGAGCAATTGCATTGTGCATCGCTTGTTTGTACACATTATTAGTAGTAGTACTATTATCATTATTATTTTCCTGTCTTAATAAGCTGTCTTTATCTCAACTCACAGGCTTCACTTTCCCATTTCTTTCCCCCATCCCAGAGAGGGAGGGGGGAGGGTGCGTGAACAGCTGTGTGGTGCTTCGCTGCCGGCCGGGTTAAACCACAGCAATGCTTCAATAGAAAACAAAGAAAAAGCAGTCAACTCTAACATTCTAAAAATAAGGTATGCAAAAATGGACAAAAAAATCAGATATTTTTGGAACCCAGGTTGCAATGCAGGATTTTACCATGCATGCTTGTTGCAGATTAGCTCACTACAGTAGCTGTAAAGTTCTCCAAACTTGCACAGAGTAAGATTTTTATCCTAGAACACTGTTTTTATTCATTGCTGAGACTGAACAGTGGCCCCAGGTATAAGTGAGCATGCCTGTACTGGTTTCAGTGGAGCTCACTACCTCATCTGAGAGAGCTTGCCCTCAGTGGCTGAGCAAGGATGTTGCTGACTTGCATAGTAGATACTTTTGCTGTATCTGTCAAAGCCCCTATACAAAACAGGAAAGGGTTGTGTAGACTCATTGCTGGAAGACCTCCATTTCAGTCCATCAGCAATACCACTAGCACTTGAACACATTTGGGTTTGCTAGCTTTCCAGTCAACTTACAAACAGCAAGAGGTGATAAAGCTGACAGTTTAGATTCTGGAGAAAATCCCTGAGCTCTTTATAAATACCAGCCACACAACCTCATAACATAGATTATATTGTTATAAACTTCAAACACATCTAAAATACACCTATTGGAAAAAGAGTTGCATCAAATTCAGAATGATAATTTTGTAAATAGTGTAATTATGCAATACTTTTAAGCCTATATATTAACACTATAGAACAACATTCCTGAATAGAGTTCCCCTATGAAAATTACTTATGGTGTGCATTTTCAGCCAAGTTGAAAAGAGAAAATACAGTAAAGTGTGGGTTTTGTTTGTTTGTTTTGTTTTTAAAACCATCAACTACAATGATTTAATGTTATGTAAGATTCAGAGAAAGTTTAATTTTGAAGTTGAATTGATCATAGCATTAAGTTCAATAAAGTATGAAAGTTAAAGACTGAAGTCTCAAAATCATAGTTAATGCTACAAAAGGCTTCCCCTTAAAAATAAATTACTGCTCTTTGATAGGTCAGAGAATTCCCCATGAAAATGATACTGTTAAAACAGATATAATACTGATCACCAAGCTTTTAAGTATTACCTAAATACATGGTGGGTTGAACTGGTCAAGTGGGAAGCCAGCTCTCCACTGAACTGAGCAACAGGCTCCAAAGTGACACAAATTATACCAAACAATAAATTAGGTTAAGTACTGGTGGTGATGATCAGCCCCATATATTAGATTATGCAACATTCCTATAAACTTTTATTCAAGAGCTCACAAGTTCCTCATCACTCATCAGGCATGCAGAGTTAGATGCTAATTAAGAAAGCCCTCACTCACACAAGAGCTGTTACCAAAAAAGAAAAGTCTTAAAAAAAAAAAAAAAAAGGAATTCTCACTTGGTATCTTTAAGCAGCCACTAAAAACAGAATACTTTTTCTAAATCCATATTCTCAACTACTCTCTGAAGCAGTGATTGGCATTTCATATCATATACTAGAAAACTTCACCCCTTAAAGCAATCTTTCACACATTGCTTCTATGCTTATCTATAAATATAATGAGCAATCAGCTCCCACAGTGGTGCCTTGCTGTCTGTCTAGAACTACTCTTCTATTGTAAAATTTTCAGACAGTGCTTTTGTGTATTAATAAACAAAGCAGTCAAGCCTGCCTCCTTTCACTAGTTTAATCTCAGAATATCTAAACTGCCCACAAACCCATATATCTTTATGAGCAAATATTTGGCACAGAAACAAACTTTGTTAAAGATCTGTACTTCAAGCTACAAATCAGAAATACACTTTTTGATGGCCTTTCTTTATATACATGGTACAAAGTATGCCATTAATAAACAAACACGTCCTAAATTCCCAGAGTCAGCTTTACAGCAAAGCCGTCTTTATGAACATAACATTAGATCCCCCCCCCGAAAAAAAACACATTTGCTTAATAAAGAAAGCTGTATAGCAGACTACATCTGTACCCACATTACCAGAATATACGTATACAAGTTAAAGAGTACTTTAAATGCATATTCACAAAGATATCTTGTGATACAATGCTTAATTTCATTCCAGTTTAGCAATTTCCCCTATGGAAACATAGTGGATCTCTTATTTCCCTTGAGCTTTTCCATCCACATTTTAAGGCCTACACCTGCATTAAATTGTTTTCAATCTAATCCACTAGGAGCTAAAGCTCACAGGAAGAGGTCTTTCAAGTTTTAGACATCAGAATTCTTACCATAGCACCAGGAACATAGGTGGCATATTAAATAATTACAATGCCAGATATGGCCAGAACCCCATTTAAGAAGCTGGGACCAACTACAGGAAAATGGTAACGGGCAGTAAAAGTCTCTGGATTCAGGCAGGACTGACATTCAATGCTGCTTTCCACTTCTTGCAGATGCATTCGGGAGATGCACTGCTTGTTTCCCCAGATGTTTACATTAATGATCCTTTAGAAGATAACTAATCAACCAGCTAATCAACTCTCATTGTGTTATTAGAATTTTACAATTAATGGATACTCCACATGAAAAGCAATCCCCAAACTTACTGTATTTCTTCTCTCCACAGTAGTTCCATGAATGTTTAGGAATTACAATTGCATCCATGTGTAAAAAAATTTGATGAAGCATAGAAGCCGCCAGAAAACTGAAGTAAAGCAAGTGAAACTTTTTCAGAGAAGCTATGCCTCATATAAGTTAATGAACAGTTTGGCCTTTTATCCAAAGGAGTTCCTCAACACCAAGAAAGGCTTTCAAGCCTGTTAACTTCCAAGGAACTAAAGTTACATATAACAAGCTATTCTAGGCACACAACCTGAATTCAGTAATATCATTCACGTTATGTAGCTGCCCATTTTCTTTGTTCTGGCTAGTAAAGGCAAACTAAGCATGTGATGTCCTGATGTGAAAACGGTGGCACATTAGCTCTATCAACATTTGGAGAAAAACAAAATATAATGCTTTTGCTTCTCTAAGTTGTATAACCAATCTTAAATGGATCTGCTTAAGTTTACTGAAAGCACTTTTGCGAAGGCATCACTTCGGCCCAATTTTAAGAATATCTTGTATGTTAGGAATATTCACAACTATTTCCACCCTGTATAATGAAACAGTATGCATCTGTTTTTTAAGTTGCCTGCTTTACCTACATAAGTTTTATTTTGTTTTGTATGTTTCTGTTTATAACTAGCTCCTCTTTGAAAGGCAATGCAATAGCTACTTACAGAGGAAGCACAGCCCTCTCTGTTCCAAAAGTATGCTGTCACAAAATATAGGAATACTCAAGCTGCATGCTTTATTTTTTTCATTCCTGTTCCCTCTTTTTTCAGAGCCATTTTCTGTTCATTTCTTGGTGCTGGATCCTGTTCTTTCCCTTGAATTTCTCCCAAGTGGCAAACAAGTTGATTTGTTTTTGTATTTGAGTCAGAGTTTTAAAGTCATCGCTGCTAAATTAGGTTCAACACCAACTATGAGAAGCAGATTCCCATGAACAGAAGTTTTCTGCAAGCTCTGTATTAAGGAAACACAGATTGAACATACACACAACATATTTGTCTTGGGCATAGCAAAAGAACTTATTCCATATCATGTGCGTTTCATATATTTGTTCTCATAGCATACACACAAAGACTAATGACAGTGTAAATAGTTGCACTGTTCTCAGAATCAAACATCATTGTCTGGGTTTTGTTAACAAACATATTGATGTTGCTTCTTCAAGTTGTATAATAATCATTTTATGACTGAGTTCTTCTATCAATAAATAGTAATCCCCATGGAAAAAATAGCAAAAAATGGATCATAACTTTGTTTTAAGCTTGCCATCATCTAGGTTCTCAAACTTCATTATTTTTGTACACCAAATTCAACAGATTTTAACTAAAAAAAAAAAAAAAGAATAAATTCACTTTATTTTCCCCTTAGTTTTCTTCTAATCCAAAGTCACTGACAACTGATTTAAGAAATAGGTCTGATAAAATGTGAATTCAAGCTATGCGTTTCCTTTACACGTTTTTGGCCATGCTGCATAGGTCAATGATAAAAAAAATTGCAAATAGAACTTCTGGTCCTATCCATAAGGAAAGGAAAAGAAAGGAAAGTTTTCCTACTAACAAGAAAGAAAAACCATATGTACAATTGGACTGTCAACTTTACATCTATTCTAGAAGAAAAGCTGTACTGCTGAAGATTTCTGCTCCCTAAAAGTATTAAACACTTACCTTCCAGAAGCCAATTTGATATAGTAAGAACATCTTATCCAAGCTCATGATCTATGATAGCAGCAGAAAAACAACTCCTTACAAGACAGCCAATAATACAAACATGTATCTTTACGACACCATTCAATTTTCCTTTGTAAGTACTTGTTGGGAATCATATCACACTGCACTTACAACAATGCTTCATCAAACTTTTTCCACATACATACCATTTGCAGGCCCAAGACTCTTCTTCACATCACAGCATATGTGCACAGCCACAGGGGTGCTCAGTGTCCTCAACCTACAGGGGAGGCTGGGTGAAAAAAAAAGCCTAGAACAACAAAGCAGAGACCACACTTACACACTAAAGTTTTCACGCATCTACATGGCTGCAATAAGAGCAACCTTAACCTGAAGGCATGAGCCTTTAACAGCTCAGACCCCACATCACCTCTGAACAAGGAACACTTCCCTTCCGGTTGCTCCCACTCACTCAGTGAAAACTATAACCAGTCATACCTGTAAGGAACGTTAACAGAAATAACCCACCTAAGTACCTCAGCCTTTTCCTGAGGAGCTACCTGAGGAAAAAAGGCTTACTCTTTGCTCGGGACTGGCCTTAATAGTTTCCACCAAGGGGACAGCGCTTCCAACCAGGCCTGGGCTCAGCACAGTTGTGGGCTGTGCCCAGGTGCTGTCCCTCAGCTCTTGTGCCCTCTGAGCAGCTGTGCCCTCAGGGCTGTGATACCATGCAAACCTTGGTCTGAGCTTCTTCTTCAGCTTCCCTGCATGCCATACCATGGTGTGGCACAGCTGTGAGGGGTAGTCAAGAAGGTGTGCCTGGCAGGTGCTGCTGAGAGCTCCCTGAGGCACTGCTCTCAGCAGGGTTCCCTCAGCGCTGCCCTGAAGATGTGGGTCTGTGTGTGGTGAGTGCGCCAAAACGCCTCCCCTGCCCAGAACAATGGGCTCCTGTCAGGGAAGTACGTAAACATGAACTGACTGCTGCAGCCAGCTTAGCCACCAGGCTCCTCAATATTGCCCCACCAAGCCCACCAAAGGCAAGGTACCGTCTCTAAATCCACATGGATGTGTGCTGCCAGGTGTGGGTTATCTCTGACAGTGAAATGGCTTTCCAGCAAATTAATGTGCTTCATTAACAGCTGCACCTGCTGAGCTGCTTTGTTGCCCACTACCAGGGTATTCTCTATGAAGTGCTAGAAACCCAGCTCTTGCCTGTAATTTCTGAGAAATTCTCACAGGAACTTTCTGGAAACACCCAGAACACACGGAGGAAGCTGCATGCTCTTCCAGCCCTCAGGGCAAACCCGGCCAAGCTACGTGGAAGATGGTGCCCGCGGGATGGTAGTGAGGTTCAGCCTCTGCAGCCCTGCACTTCCAAAGTTGAGTAACACACACACAGGGAATGTTTCTGCCCTTGGTTGACCTCTAGGGTGTTTGTTTGTTTAAGTGATTACAAAACATGACATGGACCATACTACAGCTTGTTTAAATGTCCTATTTCTACCTGTGTTCCTCCTTTCACAGCCCTTTGGCTATCTGTTACGTGGTGTTCAGCTAATGCTGGCTAATGCCTTACCATAAGAGGACTTCAGATGCTACACAGGAAAAAAAAAAAAAGTACATAGCAGTTTATGTAAACGTTTCCAGAGAACTTTTTCATTCATTCAAAGAGAATTTCACCTCCTAAAGTCATGCTGATGTTTGTTGTTTTTTTTTGTTTGTTTGTATATGCTTGTGTGGCATGATTGAACTTTTGAGTTGCAACGGTTCTTAATTAAGTACTTAAAGATTCTGCTTTGCCTGGCAGCTCTTTCCTACTGTGACTTTAAAAAAGTATCAGTCCAAAATTTGTTGAGCATTACAAAGAATTCAGAATGTTTCTGCTTCTAATACTCATCATCTGTCTAGAAAACATATATGATCATAAACAGCTGTTGCATTAGACTTTTAATCAGCCACGATTTTCAAAAGAGACAAAGAATGTTGGAAGGGATGATGGAAAGTTATTGCAGAAAATGCCCTACTTGAGAACTCCAATATCCAGTTTTAGGAGGCAGAACTTTGCTAAGCACTGTATAAAGTTTTTATATATAGCATGTTGTATTATGAACAGGATAGCTCTCTGATATAAGTAGAAATAAAATACTCAAATACAGTACACATAATAAGCAAAACTGTAGAAAATGCTCCAGACAGGTGTTTTTTTTTTTTTTTTAATATATGTAATTATAAATATATATAATTAAGATATGTATCACTAGCTTGCACGGATGGAAAAGAATAAAGATTTTGCCCAGCAGTTCATTTTCTCTTCAAGTTACATAAATCCCATTAACGAGGGGTTATGAAGCCTTATTGGAGATGCTGCCTATCCTTTTGCCTAGAAAATGTTGATTTTCAGGCACAGCCACTTTCTCTTCTCAGAAATGTTAACATTATCTGCATTAGCTTTGTTGGAGTCAGGAGTCATTATAGGGTAGCTCCTGACTCATTTTTTTAATAGAACATGCCAACTTGAAATAGTAATACATCTACTCCATGTTATCCATCTGCCATAAAAACAGAAGATTGAAAGGGGGAAAAGAAAAGGTACTTCAATAACTATTTAAAAATATCCCAAACTCCTGACATTTAACTATTACAAATAGTTTCATTAAGTATTAGAAGGGATTTATGATACAATCCCCTTGAAATTCAGAGCCTTAAGACATCCTAAACACATTCACACTGGGAACATCAGACATGGTGTTTGCTCTGCGCTCAGTCTGCATAAACTTTTCCAGCCTTTGTCTTGGTCTTGACTCATCCCCAGACCCCTGCCTGCTGAGCCCATTTCACCCAGGAACAAGTGACAAGGGAAGAGGAGGCAGGGCCTGCATGTCCCACCAGTGCTCTCTTAGATGGCCTGTGCCTGCAGCAGAGGCTGGCACAGATGCCTCAGAGCACCTCTTTGTGAGGGAAAAATACTGGAGCTAAGGTACTAGGGCAAACAGTCAACAAACATAACACAGATCAGCAAGTGATACAAATTTCCTGGCAAAAGCCAAAATCTTTTACTTTAGCCTAAGGCCACGTACTTTGTCTTCTTTGCTCACAGGCAGGTGAGGGCTCTCCTCCATTCTGGGTTGCTTCAGAGGTCACTCGGCGGCTATTACAAGCTCTGCTTGTCTTTTCATTCCTTTTCCAGCTGGTTATTCCCATTGTGCCTGACAGCGGTTCAAGCTCAAACCACTGCAAACAGCAAAGGTATTTAGTCTGAAGAAAGATGCTGTTAGAGGGTCAGGACAGACACAGTGTAAAATGTTATGCTAGGCTTCTACTTTGACACTGAAAATAAGGTTATTCTGTCATATTCAGACTTGTGCATACATCTCCTAAAAGAGTAACCATGGGAGCATGAGATTCTGCAAGCCCTGGATGGACACCAGAAATCATCACTTATGAGAAGCCCTATATAGAAAATATATTAGAGGGTTAACTAGGACTCTGCTGTCTATCCAGCTGAGACAACACCGGCAAATTCTTTTTAAGTGATCAGAGACACATAGTAGGTTGTAATTTAATTTCTGGTGCCATCTCCACCAGACACCACAGATACAGATTCCAAGCATAGCTCAACTACTTACTGAAATTCACTGCACGTTGCAAGCCATCATGTGAAAGACAGGTGGAAAAGTCATGGGAACGAACAATCCCTTGTCCTTCAGAGGTTTTCCACACAGGGTCTAAATAACATGCATTTCCAAAGTGTTCCCAGACAGAATTTTAATTAACACTATAAATCAGATTCGTTAATCAATAAAACTTGCAGAATTACATAAGTGTGGAGTACCTAATAGTTGTAAAAAACAAAACAACAGAAAACAGTGTTGAAGCCTGAGTAACATGGAGGTATCTTGCATGATCTGCCTGCATGGCTAGAGTTCTGGAAGCAGCACCAGTGATTTACAGTGTTTTCTGGAAAAAGCAACCTATGCATTTCAGATGTGATCTGGGGACATTCCATTTCTGAGGTCTGAGCATCCCAATTTTCATTGGTCTTCATGCCTTGTTTTGTGAACTGCTCAGCACTTTATAATTACCAGCATTAATACATCTTTAATGTGCAATAAAATGTTTTTCAAAATCAATAGCATGAATCTCTCATCTTTAGATGCAATAAAATGTAATATAGATTAATGTTTTAATAGCAAGATACCTAATATATATCAAAAAATGCACAATGATATAGTCTACTTTATGTCATGTGTTTTTACCATTGCAGATTATTGGCCACTATCTTAAAGGAACAGGGTAATACAGGTGATAAAAATTCTTGGAAGTCATAGTTAATTTCTGCTTCTGTTCTGTAAAACAACCCCAGTGAAATAAAGTAATCTTTTCAGGCAGTGATCAATCACATTCAGGAAAGAGAATCCGAGCATTTCTTTGTTTCCATTACAATAAGAAACTGATCTATAAATGAAGAACAGTATAGCACTCAGAAAATAAAAAGAATTGGAGTGAGTGTGTGTGTTGGTTTTTTCCCCAGTGCAATTAATGTTATTCTGAAATATATTAAAAGAAAATAAAATACAGAAGGATAGGAATCACCATGCCAAACCAGATCCAAGATTCCTTGTCTAAGACAAAAAATGTGGCATTGAAAGCAAAACAATTCTGCGCTAGGAGAGTAGGAAGTGATCTTTCCATTCCCTCCTGTCCTGATTCTTTTTTGTAAACCAGAACAGTTGATTTGAATCTCATCGTGTATGGAGGTCATCTGTGTTTTCTCTGCCAAAGGGCATTACTTTGCACATCTATCCCAACTGACCTTCACTTCTGTTCACAGTCACCTGTTCCTCTTGATGCTTAAGACTCCATATTCATCAAGAAATTAGAAGTGCTTTCTTAGCTGTAAGTACTCACTAATAGTCTTCTTGGAAATTTGCTACACCTGGGTTGCCAACACTATGAAATATGTCTCCAACAGCCTCTTAATTTAGGTGTGCTCTCAAGAAAAGCATGTTGCAACAGCTCTTTCACTCTCTACAGTTCCTGCCTGCCTGCATTAATGATATGAATCAGTGCTCCTGTTAACACGTTTTCTCATTAGTGTTGCTTCTGTTAAAAATATTTAATTTTTATATATATATTACTTATTTTTTTGCATAGAGTTGCAATTATTAAGGTTTAATGGATGCTCCTGAACATCAGGAGAGAAAAACAATTCAGACAGCTAGAACAAGGTATGATTCTGTTTCATGATAAAGCGTATGCTAATAAAGACTGCTAATTGGAAAGTAAAAGGACCATCTTTGTATCAGAAATGAAATCTAGCTTTGGTGCTTCTGGAGACAGGAACACTGAGATTTTTCTAGTCTGACATTCTGCGCAACAAGCCACAGAACATCTCCTAGTAATTTCTTCTCAAGCTTGATTTTGCGCTCTAGACTGAGTTCAGCATTCAAAAACAGCAAGGATGCAGAAGAAAAAACATATGCCTAGATAAGCTCTTCTGAAGTTTAATTAGTCTTGCTTAAGTTCTTCTGAATTATTTTCACTTATATTCAAAATGGATTTGGACATAAATGTGGACATCAACTGCTACTTTCTGAGCTACCTAAATCTTCTATATACCTTGTGTTTCTCCAGAGATTCCTGGTTTTCATCATCAGTCCTGGATTTTGATTCCATTAACTGAAGTGAAATGGACATGCAAATTTAATAGATAGCTCTGAAAGTCCTAATTCCTATTCTGTGCTCATTCTGCCAAACTACTGCAGCATCTGAGGTAGGAGATGGGAAATGTAAGAGATGGGAGAGGGAACTATTTTGCTACAATTTAATCTTTTTTTGCTGATTTCAAAGGTGATTTCATTTCTTTCAAGAAATCAGACTCTTGCTTCTCTTGAAACTGTACCAAAAAAGGGAAAGCACAGGAGCAAAAATGTTTATTTTAGTTATAATATTGTGCATGTGTCTTTGAGACAACTGATCTAATGAACAGTGTGATCTGACACATATTTAAGTCAGCATGATTTTCTCAGCACTGACAGCACTTCCGTGTTGCTCCAAACTCACTCACTCAGGTACTAAGCACCATAGCTGCTCTGTCTTTGCAGTCTCCTCAGACAAATCTGTCCTGCCTCTCAGCCAGGCTAATTAATTCTGATGAGAGTGCTGGAATAACATTGCTAGGCTGCATCTGATTTGTGGCTCTGAGCTCACTGGCTCAGCATTGGAGAGGAGCTCCTATGCTGTGCTCGCCTGTATGAAGCCTTCAGATACCAGCATTGCAGTGAACATACATCATATATAGACTCGTGCTAACATTCAAGCTTTTGACAGTTTTGCCCTAGTTATACAGGGCATAAAAAGAAACTGCAAACTGCTGTGGACTCATAATTTTCATTTTCCTCTTGAAGAGTTAATTTCAGGTATGTCTAGGAAGCTGTGAAAGGTTTGGCTCCTAGCACCATGTTCTCCTCATCCAAGGCAACAAAGATTAAATAAGACTTCATTTATGCAGAAAAAATAGTAATAATAATAATAAAATCCTATTCGCTTTATCAATAAGGTTTGGTTAGTTTTTGTTCGGGGTGTAAATGTTGGTGACATTTAGCGCTCTCAAAAGTGGGAGATTAATCCAGGTCAGAGCAAAGTCTGCTGCAAAAGGACACTGTGTAAACTCCCACGTATCTCCATCAATGCATCTCAGTCAGGAGGGGAAGTGAAACATGGCTGCTGTCCCAGCACCGGACCTCTTCTGAGGGGAGTGCCAAATCCGCTGAAAAGCCCAATCGTTTGCTTGATTGCAAATGGGTTTCAAGCCCATCAGAACAGCACATTTAATTATACTTCTCTGTTGCTTAACTCTGAAATTGTAACAGGTACTTGTTTGTCCTCCAACTATGTTCCTGTAATTGCCCCTATCCAAAAATAAACCAGGAGGTAGCAGAAATTGTATCTGTGATGACGGTTGGTTGGTTGGTTTTAACTAGATGTTGATTTTTAATATGCTGGACTGAATCTTGATGTAAAAGAAGCCACTTCTAACGGCAAATTCATGTTGCCTCTTGCTTTGATCTTTTACACACAGACACACATACAAAAACCTTATGCAAAGGAAGAGAGGATTTGAAAAAGAAACAGGTGTTAGATTCTGAAAAACACTATAACCAGGTCAATAGGAATTTCCCACTTGCTGTTCAAATTCTGTGCCTGTTTGCCAAGGAATCAAGGCTAACCACATACAGTTTCCCTGCTATATACTGCTGGCAGGGATCTTATCACTGAGCCAAATTAGCAGGAAGGCATATTCTTAGACTGTTGTTGGCTGGGGGCCAATTCAACAGTGGGCTCCAGGTAAAACTTGAAACCAATTATTTGTGCCTTTTTTTTCTTAAAGAAGCAGAATATGAAAGTTAAATCTACGAGTCCACCACAAACATACCCTGTGTTGTTCTTCACTTACAGGGCAACAGAATCCAAAAACTGAATTGTTTCAAGGCACAGTAGTGTGCCAAATGCACATTTTTATGTAGATGACCTCTGTTCTCCCTTGCTTTGGGGAGAGAAGAAAGAGCTTATTACAGGAGGGAAACTTTCTGCATAGAGGCAATATTTGTGAATGTCAGTATCTCTGGTACAGAAGGACAAAAAATAGATATTGAATGTAGCCTATTCATACTTGCTTCTCTTATTTAAACCCCAACATACTACACAGCAAAATCACTGGGAAAAATCCCACTAATTTTCGTTGATACAGGACAGAGTCCTGGCTCGGAAGAATGGTGTGATCATATTGACGTCACTGGACACTTTTAAGCAATGTTGCAAAAGCAGTTCATCCATGGAATTGCTTCCCCCATGCTCATAATGTGCTTTGTGGAGCAAAAACCCACACTGGGAAAAATGAGGGAGGGCTATAACTCAGGGAATTGCTTACGCATTATCCTGTTGGGTCAATTTTTAATTATTTTTTTTCTAGAGAATGTGAAATGCATTGGGCTTAAAAAGCTCTCGGCTTATGTAAGAGATGCCAAAGGGCAGACTATTCAGTAGCCAAGACATAAAAGTAAAAAGGCTGCTTCAGGGCCTTGAGGCAGCAGTTTCTTGAGCTGTGCTTCATAACAGCTGCCCTCCAAAGTCTGGTTAACGTCATCAGAAATGCTCTTTAACAGAGGACTAAGACCATGTCCTTACTGTCACAGAATCCCCACTCTGGGCAGTCCCTACATGAAAAAAATAAAAAATAAAAAAATCCCCAGTTTCCAGATCTCTCCTTCTGTCTGAACCCTGACACACTGGGGTTCTTCCTTTACCTCAAAGTAATCACCATAGGAATTTTTGCTCTTTTCTTCTTTAATATTACTTTCCACTCTTCTTAGTCTTTGATAAACAATGGCTGCTCAGATATTTGTTACAACATGTACTGCTGTCCCTGCATATTAGTCCTCTTTGCGGAAACTGACTTGATCATTTGACATTTGATCTTTCGAGGTCCCTTCCAATTCCTAACATTTTGTGATTCTGTGACCATCACGGAGCAGCCTTACAGAGTGTGTGTGCTTTGGATTTACAGGAAAGCAGGGAAACAGTACCAGAGAGCAATGGGAGTGAACAAGTTCCTTCCTACCACATGATTTTATTACTTTGCTGTAGACATGATTAGTGTCTAGTGATTGGTATGATTAGCATTTTTTTTCCCTTAAATGCTGCTATAAAATGATATAATTGGCTAAAAATTCTTTGCACTAAATCTGGTATGCCTTTTTCCCATGTAGAAGTCCAGCAGAACAGCCGGACACCTGCATTTATTTCTTGCATACAGCCCACTTCCCTAATGTGGAGATATATCCTGTTCTAGCTTCTGGGCTGGGTTACTCATGCTACCTTCTAACAGCACTTTATATGTGAGCACTGGCTGTGAATCATTTCAGAGGAGCCATCAGCACACAGTTGTAGCTGTTCAGAGCAGTTACCATCACAGGGTCACTCGTTTGTGTTTGTGATGTCTCTCAGCCAAGAGTGTCAGGTTGCAGGGGAATGTGTTGGCTGGGATGTCTACTGTAGCTCAAGCTCTTGCCAAGGAAACCTGAATAAACCTTATAAAAATATTCTCCCTCTTCCTATTTATCTTAGATTTTTGAAGTTATAACTATTTAATTTATCAGACTTGATTTATTGAAGTATTTACCTTGGATGCTGTTGTACTTGATGGTTTTGAGCAAAGAAATGACTAATTCATAATGACAGTTGGGATGAAAAAAATCGCAGCACCAGGAATTAAACTAAACAAACTCTTGATTTATTTATATTTTTAGCTACAGGCAAAAGCTTGAAGCTGAGTAATAGAGTGCTAGCTGCAATTTGAAAAAAAAAAAAAAAAAAGGCAATATAGAAAGGAACCAAAGCAAGAGAAAATTCCATAAATATAAGGGAAAACATACCCATCTGCTCTATCCAAAAGCTTTGAAGGAGAAAAGGGAGAAGAGATTGAAATGGCTATTGAATAACACTCATTTGATGACTCCTGAGTATTTCTTTACATAAAAAGCATGGAAGTGTGAGGCCATCTCAGTTCAAGCTTCCTTACTCCTTCTCCAACAGTGCCTCCTGCTAGAAGCCTCCTGCCATGCAGCAAGCACCACTGCTGGCTTCGTGCCTGTACTGCTTTAACTTAGTGAAGCTTCTTGCTATGAAAAGAAGCCTACTGGAAGGCTATGGAGAGAGACCAGAAAAGGAGATGTGGGGATTGTTAATACATTTCTGTGTAGCAGTGTAAAACCCATGACTTCAAGGAGTACTGAGCTGGAAAATCAAAAATAGCACTCTTGAAACTGTGACTCTCACAAAACACTGTCAGAAAACTATTCCTGCTGGATGGAAAAGTTGAGAACAAGATGTCTAGTTTGCAGCTATTTCTTTCGTACCTGTTCTAAGATGATCTTTCACAATAAAATCTCAGCTGGTATTCACTTGGGATGCAGAGGTGCAGATGTAGCACACAGAGTAGAAATGGGTGTTGAATGAAAATGTATGAACCTCCTATCTGTAAGTCAATGAATTCAGCTAACTTGTTTTTCTCACATATCTATACGCTTAACTCAACTTTAAATTCTACATAGATAGTCATAAACTTAATATTAATAAAGACTCAAGTTTTAGTCTAAATATTCGGTCAGCACTTGGCCGGCATTATTGGTTTTACAGGGGTCAGCGGTTGTCCTGTCAGCTAAAAATGAAAGATCTAAAATCTCGGCAATCTTCAGAAATGCTAAAGCAGAGCCCATGGAATCTTGCACCATGATATGACAGCTGTGCTGACATCTCCTACCTTACCAATTGCAGGTTGGTATCAGAGGCTGAGCCACAGGCCCCAACAAATGGCATGCTATGACAAGTAATCAACCTCTGTAACATCTTTCCAAGTGGCATATGAACTTCATACAGTCAGTGATTCCAAAGCAGCGTAAGACCTTTAGAAGAGATGTAACATAAGCTTCTTTCTTAACACAAGCCAGGAAGCCTGTGGCATTAAGGTGCCACAGGCAAGGAGCACTGCCTAGACTTGCTGTGCCTTAAGGGCTGCCTGTACCTGGCCATGCTCATGGCTGATCCTGAATCACCCACGTCTCCTTGGCCTCACAGCTGCTTCGTTGCTTTGCACTTGCATGGTGAGCAGTGGTTCACTGTCTGATGCTGGTTCCTGTCACCAGCCCTGCTCTGCTCACTGTGGAACTGTGCCTTTGATGCAATCCCTTCCCTGTCTGCCTTGCTTCACCCTTGATCCAGGCTCTGCTTCCCTGGCAGGGCAGCCAGCTCTTGATGCTCCCTGGCACCTTGCACTGCTGACATCCGTGCCAGAAAGGAGCAGGGAGGACAGAGATGTGGATGGAGATGGGATAGAAAGGCTGTGGCAGAAAACAGACATCTCTTCACATCAATGAAATATTGAATATTCCAAAGAATGAGAAAACCTATACATTTGATATTCAGTATTCAGGTAGGAAGAGGCCACCATTCAGTAACTCGAGCAAGAGCTACCAAAGGAAAAGGCAGAGACTGACTAATTGGACTGAGGAGACAAGAATGGGGCTGTCTGCTGGAAAGGGGGCTGCAAACTTTGCCTGCCTGGCATGTCCACAGAAAAAGTGTTTCCATTGTGGTTGGAGAAGGGTCAAGGCATGATTTGGTAGTGGAAATAGCTTGCTCTCTTGGGAACGAGACAGAACTCCTTATGGAATAATTTTTTAATGCCATTTAAGAAATTGAATTTCTGTTCTGTGGGAATTTTATTTATGCTAAATCAATACATAAAGTCAGAATTTCATTTTACTGCTGAATAGGAATTATATTAAAAATCAGCATAGACAAAGGAAACACTTTTAAAGATGCTGAACTGTTGTAGTCCTGAAGTGGTTTCAACGACAAAATGATATAACATTAAAATATAACATTTAAATATTTCATGAAAGACAAATAATTCAGTGCCAAAATTATAACAAGATATGGTTGTTCTCAAAATGACATTAACATAAGTAAAATAGGCTGAAAAATGATTCACTTTTTTCTTTTTTTAAATTTCAAAACTGACACTTGCCAAATTTCTGCATTTGGCAAGAACTTCATTTTTGAGTGAAGACTTACTATTATCCTTTTATATTTTTTTTTACCATATTTCTCTGAAGTTGAAGAATATGAGCGATGACTTCTATTTCAACAGAAGGAGAGAGGAGAGATGACAAATGATTTCTTGGTAGACTGTGATGCCACCACTGATTTATTCTGTATGTATGCAGTCTACTGTACCTCACCTGTAGTTTATTTTTTGCAAAGTCATTTTTGAGAACCACTATTATAAAGTTCATCAGCCCCACAATCCAATATTGACGCCATGCTGTATTGCCTTACAAAAAAAGTTATCACGGGCACACTACATTCCATTTTTTCTTTTCTTTTCTTTTTCAGTCCAAGAAGCTTCTGAAAAATCATCAGTTCTAAGTTGGGAATGTAATCTCACTGATACAGCAACGAATGATGTTCACAACCAAACTATCAAGGCTAAGTATGGAGGGTTCAGCTACAACACGCACTCCAAACCAGAGCTTTGTCTTACACAGACACAATCTATGCATTTGTATAAACAAATGCCATCTTCATTACCTCAAATGGCTCCATGCTACTGAAATGGAGCAAGCTGAACACAGCGCAGAGCTCTGAACAGAGGTGTTTGAAGAATTTCAGCACAGCCTGGCGGGTAAACTGAGAAAATGCAGCAGGGCCACCAAGGGACTGTAGGGAGCACTGCTGTGGGCACGTTCTGCGTGGTCGGGATCTCAGCTAACTGTCAGGCAAGGTCAGGCTAGCATGAGGTTTGCCCTCCAAAACCAAAACTGTGATACTGAGTGCTAAAATTGGTCCAAAGTAAATTTCCTGTTTCTTTTTTGCCTCTGTGTTGTGCAGTCACACTTTTGGATTCAAAAGATAACCTGGCTGTAAATGGTTATATGCCTGTTCCTTTGAAAAAGGTTTATTATTTTAATTTCACAAATTTCAGATTCAATGTATTGCTGATGCTGAAAATTCTGAGTCTGAGGACACAGCTATTTAATAAACCCCCATTTTTCACTAAGGTTGAAAAAAACAATAAGACTTATTTACAGTAACTTACTGTATTGCTGTAGAATTCCTTTTTGTCCCTAGCAAGGAGATATTTTAAATTAAATTTCTTTAATAATTTTGCAGTTGTCATCTTCCTTTCATTTGCATTGAAAAGAAAGATCAACTAATAAAACTTTTGTATAAAACTTTTCATTTATACCTTGCTGTACGTTTATGATGTACTGGGTCCCATTCTTCTTCTGAAGCCTTACATTTTTCTGACCACCGCAGCCTGGACCAGTCCCATGCTCAGTGGGCTGGACATTTTTATGTTGCATAACATTCATCTCAAGAATCATGATATGGCTGGTATTCATAACATACTCTCTCTGCAAAAGATATTAATATTACTACCTTTCATTACAGAGTGCAAGAAATTTATAAAAATATAAACTAAAGAGAAAAAACACAAGGTTCATCCCCAGCTGTAGTTACCTGACCAAGAAAGACCTTGTGAAGGCTCTGAGACCCTTCCTCTCTCCACATCTTCCTACACCTGACTCCACTAACACATTATCATTCTTCCACTTTTCTACTGGTTTCTATCCAGTAAATTGTGGCAGAAATCCCATCCCTTTGGTCACATTAGGCCTTGATTAACCGAATTTGTCTCCCAGATTACCTGTTGCTTAACTCACCCATTGCTTAGCTCTTTCTATCCTGGATTTCAGATTATAAAATACTTTTGAACAACAGCTAACTCTTAGCTTGAGGCTGTGGTTACCAGTCTTTTTCAGTTTAGCTCTACTTGAGAAAGTCAATATCTTACTTGGCATGTTTGTTTCTCAGTTTCTAGGCTATGCCAGGTATCCGGCCTGCTTACAATGTTGTTCTTGCCTTAACAAAGCCAGAGCAGTTTCTTAGCAGATTATTAGCTTGGGCTTTGTGCCTCACCTGTGATGTGCTTCATTGTGTTCCTGGGAGACATAAAAATACAACCACAGACTACCCACATGAATACAGAGCCTCCCAGCATAATGACACTCTTCTACAGATTCTGTCACCACCTTTTGGATTTTTGAAACTCAAATGACAATAGAAAAGGAAAAAAAAAGGCACCCTGATGTATACATAGCAAGTTCCTAGAAGTAATCAGAACTTCTAAAACGTATTAAGGCAGACTCCCTCAATTGTCACATTGGGATTGTATGAAGAGTTATTTTATATATACATATATATATACAGATATATATATATGTGAGTGTTTGCTGCCACTTACTCAAGTAAGACTACCAAGGTGCAGCACTAAACTGATAATTGTGAATTAATTATTTGATCTCAATTAGCTGCAAAATTAAATTAATCTTTTAACTGTGACCATATATGTTTTTTACATAGCTCTCTATTTTCAATTTTGTTTTGTAAGGAGAAATTAGGAGCATGCAGTGATAAGTGGAGGGGCACTAAGTCTGTTGAGTAACTGTTTCTTTAATGACTTCAAGCAAGAGAAAAATGGTTTTGTTCACCTGTAATGAGAGAATCATAACACTTACCTGGATTCATACACAGTATTATAAGAATTTCCTACTGAAATTTGTATTTTTTATCCATATATTGGACAGCACAAAATTTTGTGCATTTAGAAGAAATGACCAGTTTACAGACTGTTAGAACAATTTCCACCTTGTTAACTATTAATTAATCTTTTTATTTGTTTTAAAAACAGTAGGCTAAAATTCAGCGAGAAACAGTAGAAGTATCACAACTATAACATACAAAATCTCTTCAAAAAAAAATCGTAGTACTAGTTGAAATCTACACAGTTTGGAGAAAAGCATCTACTCTGAAAACAGGTCATATGCATTCATGGAAGTAGTCTCTTTAAATTACAGGATATAAGCATACAAAATAAATGTGCAAGCACACAGTATTTCAAGCTCTAAGAATAAACAGAACGTGTTTTCTGTCAGAACTGTAATCATTCAAATCTCCAAACTTTCTGCTTTGAATCTAATATTGAAATCTCAGATGAATATATATGGAGCAACAAGGACATCTTGAGGCAAGTTAGAAAAATGCAAAACTTCTATTCCACATTGATTTGGGAGGATTTACTGAAAATCTGACCCTTGGAATTAGCACACAATGTAAACAATAAGCTCTTGAAGTTGTTTGGCAAAGTCCCATAAATTCCACTTATTAAAACAGTGCTTGGTCAGCACTCCTGAAGTGATAGAACATATGCTTACCAATTAGAGTACTTGCTAATAGTTTTGAAGACAGGCCTGTTTTAGCAATACACTAGTCTTGCTGTGTTGAGTTGTTTTCCTCCTTGTTACAGAAGAAAAAAATAAAATAAACACTTCCCACTGCTCAACGTAAGAACATAGTATTATAGTATTACACTGTGCATATTTTTAAAATGAAAAGCATAAAAACAGTGAAAAGTTTTGGAAGAATTAAATGCAAATCTACACAAAAAATGAACTTTCACAGTTCTTTGTCACTCTCTACAAGTTTCAAGTATTCTGTTAAATTTGTAACTTTGAAAATCTTATGTAAAAGTAGATGTCTTTCAAAAAGGTATGAAGAGGGGAAAAAAAATCATATACTTCTTATTTTGGTTAAGATTTTTGCACATGAAAATGCATTGTTTATTTTTTAGCAAAAAAATCTAAGTTAAAACTGGAGTTGTGGGGCCATTTGTTGAGCTTTCTGTTCCCTTAGTAGTATCTGCAGCCTTAGAATCCTCACAAACTTCAGAAGCCCCATTTTCCTCTGGTATTGATGGGGTAAGATCAATAGTGATCAAATCAGTTTCCTGATCTTTTTTTTCTACTTCATTGCAAAATTCAACTTTATCTTCCTGCTGGCTGTTCTTCTTTATTTGTCCATTCTGTGCAGGGTAGATACTGGCAATGGTGTCATACAGAAATTGGTAATGTTCCTTAAAAATAAAGAGAAGAGGTTAGTATGAATGGAACACACAGAGCCCACAAATAAGCCCATTCATTCTTTCTTTTCTTGAATTTTAGAAACATAGTGCACAATTGAACATGGAGGACCACATATGAAGCAGCTTCCACAGTTTTTGGTGTACAGGATAGTGGTTCTATGGTTTATTCTGATTTCATGTGTATATAATGTCTCTGTAGCTGCTTCTGTCAGATGCTCCAAGTTGAGTCACTCAGTACCCTCTTGGTTCACAAGGCAAAGTCCCCCAGATATGTTTTTCAGAGTACCTAAATTGTAAACAACATTTATCACAAGGACTCTGGGAGAGTTATCTTATATCTTATCTTAAACCAAACCTGGTTTGTTTTTTTAGTAAATAAAAAGTGTATGCCAGAGACACAAATTCTCTGGAGTGACTTAAAAAAAGTTGATGGCTCATAACCTGTGAAATTAAGTTCGCCTCCTAACCCAGGGTGCTGTGCAAACATGCCCCTACACCAACTGTAGAAACACCAATTTATGCAATTTGTAATTGTACAATGTGCAACCTTCCACTAGGTGTTATAGCATTACAGCTCTGGATATCTCACAGACTTCTTTATTCTTACCAGTAATGCCAATTCCCAAGTAGTGATTAGTGGCTGTGAATGTCTTGATTATAATGAGTATTCACTATGCAGAAACGATGCATAACATCATAAGGATATTTGTGACTGTGATAAGCAATCTTGTGATTTGTCCTGGTAAGTCACAGGATTTACTTACAAAGGTGGAGACCACTCCCAGCCTGGTACGACGGAGAGCTTTTACTACTTGGAAAACATCTATTACTTCTTCTGTTTCTGCACTTTCCAAGAGGGTCATTAAAGCACAAAATACACCAGTCTGCTGCGATCCATCACTAGAAGAAAACACACCTTTTTAAAATGTATAATCAGCAAGACTTCTCAGTAAACAATAGCTTAATTCAAAGTCTATACAATGAATTACATTTTCAAAACATTTTTTACTGGACAGAAATTGTTACAATTAAGAATATCTGTAGGACATACACAAGACAGTTTATCTAGATTCCATTTGGAACTCATTTGAACACTTAACAGATAAGAGAGAAATTAGAAGTTTCAGTCCTAAAATCTCAGCAATCATTATCAGGATTATCTTCTCTTTAAAACGGTATGCAAGGCAATTTCTGGAAATGATCCTAAAAAAGTGGGCTTATACACTGGGTTGAACTAAAAGCTCTGCTGGGTCCTCATTAGTAATACATTACAAAAACTCTCTGAGCTAGCATTTCTTCTCAAAATACATGTACCAGGCAAAAACACCCAGCTCTAACCGCCTCCTCCACATCCATATGGGCTGAAGAGAATTGCACTCACCTTTCAGCACTATAATCAAAAAGGTCAGTTCTGAGCATTTTGAGGAATTTTATACAGAGAGCTGAGTGTCTTCCACAAGCCATGGCAGGGCTTGTGGGAAAAGGTGGGTATCACAAAATTGTGGTTATTAAGTATATCCAGAACTTAGAGCCAGGTTACAGAGCGTGCTGCATTTAGACCCACCGGCAGTGGACGACGAGTGGGACACTGCGGTTGTTCCTGTTGTCCTCAGAGGCTGGTCTGGTTGGGATTTTTTGTTTAAGGTTTAGAATCATGCTGACTAAATCTTTAGGATCTTCTGGAACATCCAAGCCACTCCACCTGTGATACTGATACTGATACACCTTCTGTGTTTCTTTCCTCTGCAAAACAGCAGTGGAGTCATAGTTAATGTTCAGGCTAAAATTAAAGATACATGTAGAACACCCATTGCAACTATTTTACAAAAGAAAGCTTTTATTCCTGGGGAACTATATTGTGATATGAGTTCTGCCTTCATGCAAATATGAGCTAGGCAGAGGTCTAAGCACTGCTTACAGTACAAAAGAGAGCTGACCTCCCGAGACTCCACTACTACCATCTCAGCAATTCACTAAGTGGTAAATTTTAGCCAGTTTGTAACATTTATCATGATAAACTGCTGGTCTTGAAGAGAAAAATACTTCAGTTTTTTAGCACAGGAGGTACGTGTGTTTGGAACTGTCCCTCCCCTCTTTCTTTGTGCTAGGTTTATAATTAGAAGAACTAGTGTAAAACTTCCTTTCATAATTTGCAAAGAAACTTTTACCTTCAGATGTGTAACATCAAATGCTCGTATCGTATAGCTAGGACAACAGTTGACATCCGTCATTTGAACTTCTATGCCATCATATGTTTGTTTGCCTTCTCCCCAGTACTGTGCACAGTGTTCCTAAAATAGATAAAAGTACAAGTCAGTGCTTACCATTCAAACTTCCTTTTAGTTTATCTTCCACATGCACTTACAGAACACGTTCACTTCAAAGTAGTAGGAGTTTCTCTGTATTTTTAAATATAGCATCAAACAATACTTTCCCTCAAAAATTAATTAGAAGGCAAATTAAGGAGGTAAACAATAGAAAAAAATTATATTGGAAATACAAATTCCTCATCTCATGAAACACACTTAAGTGGAGGAACAGAGTAAGAGAATGAAATTCAGTGTTTTCCTTCTATATAGAGGACCCTTAATACATCAGTGTGAAAATCACGCCCTCACCTGATCTCCTTCTTTTAGCTCTGTCAGCATAACAATGACTTTGACTTTTCTTTGGAATACCATCTGCCAGAAGTCAGAGATAGTTTCCTGTAGTGGTCCCTGTGTTGCAATCATGGCTTTTGGACCCCAGTAACCCTATAAAAGAGATTTTAAGTATTTTTTTTTCCTTAAATTCATTTGAAATGTGAGTGTCATGCAGCAGAACTCATTGTTATATAAAGAATAGTAAACTAATTATCCATTTGTTCATAGGGAAAATATGCCTATCACAATAGGCAATGAATGATCTTACAGGAATTGTAACAGCCAAGTGACATTAAACTCCCAGTATCACTTCCAAAGTATTACTTCCAGACTGACAACAAGATATACTCATGCTATGGTGAGACCCGCCATTATCTACAAAGCATATTTTTTCAGAGCTAAAACAAATATTTAATTCTACACAGTTGTTTAATTTCACCAATGAGAAGTTTAAGCTATACGCTAGACTTAGTGCATCAGTCAGTTGACACTGAGCTATCCAAAAGCAAAAATACGTTTACTTTTAGTAGTTGCTGTAACTGTGTCACACTTTAAAGAATCTAGATAAATCTAATTTACCTAATAATTCCATAACATCTATTATCTAATTAGAAACTGGTAACTGCTCTGTTTGGAGGTAAATATGACACCAAAAAATTGATGGCCCAAATTTTTACTAGTACAGTTCTGTATATCTGAATAACTGTACTCACATTTCACTCCCAGAGAAAATATTAATACAGATTGTCTTGTAGTAGTGAAATGTAGAAGATTTTGATTATTAAAATTCTAAATGGATTTGCCAATCAACCATTAGGTCTTCCTCCTCTGTTCCAGTAAACTTATTCTATTTGTGAAGCCAATAAGAGAATGAGTTCAAGCTATTATATAGTTATCATAGGCAAGCTTTATCTGAAAGCTTGTGAGATGCTTAGAGTGGACCCTCTATATACATACAGTTATGAAGGAAGCATTGATGTATTTGCTTGATTCTTCACAGTCACTTTCTTCATCTGAAGAATCATCTGAATCATGTTCACCCTCCTTAGTTTGTTCCTCTTCATTCCTGATTGGCACTCGGTTGAAGTCATCTGCATGAGACAGTGTCACAGTTATGCCACTGCTGCTTATATACAGCATTAGAGGGGGGCTGTCTCCACATCACCATTCTGCTTCCTCCAGGGAATCCCAGCTACTGTTTTTTATTGCTGGATGAAGATGGCCACACACATGGTGGCCTGGCTTCCCTTGTGGCTTGGTTGCTTTGCTCTGGGGGAAGAGCAAAGACAAGTTTTTCCAATGATCCTGAACTGTAGCAAGTTTCTGAACTTGGTGTTGTGGTACCAAGTATGTTTGTGGCTTCCTAAGCAGTAGAAGGGAGTCAGGGAACTGGTGGCTGATTTTGCAAAACCCTTGCAACACATACTAAGACCAGTTCCCAGGCAGTTGTGTCTTTACTGGGGAAAGGCCAAAGGCATCAGAAAAAAAAAAAGGATTTGACAGAAGAGGGCTAAGGGCTCCTCCACCCTGGGTAATGTCAAAAGCCAACCTTGAGGTACTCTAGATTTGAGAACGGCTCCTCCAGGTTCCCACCCATCAGACTACCTCCTTCTCTCTCCTAATGCAATTTTTAAGTGAGCCACAGACATTTTGGGATGCGTTGCATCCAAGTACTGAGCAAAGTTTTACCCTATACATAAGACAGTGACCCGCTCTTTGAAACCTAGCGCTTGTGATCCTTCACTAGCTTGTCTAGGGGTCATCAAGTTCTAGTTCTTCATTTTCACCAAAGGAAAAGGCAGTTGGTTTCTGATGTTTTAATGGAGTCTGTAAGCAGAAAAAGTCCAGTCCTTCAATAACAGACTGCAGAATAAAGCCCACTTTATTTGAAATAAACATAAACACTCCCAAGAATTCACAGTTTAAAAAAAAAAATCTTCTTTAAAACACTAAGAGAAGTTTCTAATTTTACAACATTGAGAAAATTAATTAATCAAATACATCTCAGTAAGGTAATTTACTGTCCTTGTTTGTTCAAAATTTAATAGGTTTCCAAATAGATAAAATAACAAAAGGTTCATAGAAAATACTTACATGGAATTGTATTGGCATTCCTATTTTTGCTTTTATTTTCTTCTCGATTCCCAGTGTTCTGTGTCCGCCAGCCTTTATAGGAAGGCAGTCTCTAAAGAAAGAAATGTGGCATTATGCTTGGAATAAAAATGGTTTCTAGGATCACTGTCCCCTCTGGACACCCATATCTTTTCTTCATCTCCCAGTGCATCACTTCTTAATATAATTCTATAAATTTTGGTCACACTAGATTGGTCTATTGGTCACACTAATTTGTTCTCGCTACATTGTACTACATGTACAATGGCATGGAAAATATGCACATAGACACAAGTAATCATTTTATGCCCTTAAACTTTATTTAAAATTTTAACATCAAAAGCAAGAATCAAATTTAAGTCATTTACAGGATAGTTTTCTTTCATGAAGGTAAAGAAATTGTTTCTGTGCCAAAGAAAATAGCCCAGAAGTGATCTATTTTATTTATATGGTACCTCTTTTTCATGGCTATTGTGCAAGGCACTTTTTAATGTTAATGGGAGTGACAGGTTAGTGCACTAGAAGGCAATGCTTATTTACCTGAAATTCTGCCTCCAGCAGAGAAGGATCACTTGGAGGATCTTTTCTTTTCAGATTGTTAAGATAGGAATGCAGTTCTGAGAGACTGATCTCTGTTTCTCCATATTGATTGTATTCCACTAGCGCTTGATGGATAAGGATGTACTGTGACTGGTATTTCCCATTTGAAGGATTTAAAAATGAAGTTATTGATGAGCAAAAAAAATCATAGCACTTTTTAAAACAATTATAAAAAACAACTACTTATATGATGTTACTAGTGGTAATAACAGTAAACATTAACATTATATAGGCATTAAATTAAACTATTGAAAATCATAGGGGCTTCCAAATTAAATATTCTGGAGCACGGTGTGTTGGATGAAAAGTATTCTGTAAATAAACATCATATCTTTCAAAAAACATGCAACTGAGATTTGAAAAATTTGATCTGAAAAACATCTAAATAAGTTTAAAACATACATTCCATCAGTCCATGACTTTTATTGTACTCTCAACTCAACTGAAAATCTCAGGAGACAGAGATATTTTTGAATATGAACATTAAGTTTGATTATATAAGTCCACATTTGTTCGCTTGTATTTATGAAGTGTATGCCAGAAGCTGGCTTATCAAATCCAAAATGTTGCTGTCTTTTTTCTCTAATGTCTAAACTTAAAAAGCTAAAGTTTCTAAAATTTAAAAATTGTACTGGAAGTTTTTCTCTCTCTTAATATTTTTAGAGCTATATTTTCTATGAAAAATTTCACCTGAATTGTAGGAGTACCCAAGACTGAGCAGAGCACTTCTGAGAAAAACTGATGAAGAACTTAGTGAAAGAGAGTTCCAAGTGAAAGGATGTTAGCAAGATACCTCTACTTGAACCATGAGGCACCGCTGCCGACGCAGCTTCACAACATAGCCATAAACATCCACTCTGCCTTCTGCATCCAGCCCCTCCAGCATTGCATCAATTCCAATATAGGTTCCAGTGCGCCCAACACCAGCACTGCAAAGCACAAAAGGATTTGGTTATCGAAGGGGAATGGCATCTTCCAGTCCCTCCCTGAGAGGGGAGAAGTCAGTGAGAGAGAGAAAGTGAAAACCCATGAGAAGTGGATAGAAAGGAAATCAAAACAGTTCTTCTAGTGAATTAATTGGCAACACTAAAAATTATAAGTTTGGATTTTAAGCATCTTTTAATGAAAATAAGGCCAATATTGTCAAACATGGTGCTTATAGCCAGAACAGTGTGGCATTTACCTGGCTGCTTTTCAGAAGTCTACGTATCCTCAGGTTTAGTTGACTTGAATCAGTCTTCAGGGACTTCAGAAAACAGACCTTTCAATGCCTCTCTAGCTATTTCACTCTTAAGTAATCAAATCACAAAATTTGGGATCAGTATCAAAACTACTGAACTTTCCTAGCTCCCTTTTGTGAATAGTTTCACTTCATGTTCATTTAGCATAATATATATATATATCTATATTTAAGATTTACCTGCAATGAACCACTATTGGGCCACTAAAAAAGTTGCTTAGAGCATTAACTCTGCGTCGGAGTTTAAGAAGGAGATGAGGATCCTCGGGAACTCCGTGGTCTGGCCAACTTGTGAACTGAATGTGAGTGACTTCTCTACCAGCTGTCCTTTCTCTTCCCTAGACAAAAAGAAGTATGTTTTTTTGTTTGCCTGTTTGATTGTTTTGTTTTTTTAACATATCTATATATGCAAAGCTAAAATCAAGTGCAGATATACAAAGCAAAAGAAAAATAAGGACAACAGTCATCAAATGTTGAAGCAGAAATTTCAAATAGTGTGCTGTCACGTGGTGCTCAATGGTCTCTCAGGTTACAACATTTTTCATATTCCGTTTAAATTAAAAAAGTAGCAGTCAAGAAAGCTGTGAATCAGGAATTCAGAATAACTTATACAGTGAACAAGCAGGAGGTTCAAAACGTTGTTACAAATACTTTATTCTCAGGCTAGCTTATGATCCAGAGTATAATATGTCTCCCCACTCTATTCATGAATAACTTGGCTAGTTTATAGCTCTGCTTGCTTCAAGGGATACTGGCTAGTAATTCTCTCATGTCTCCTAGAAGTACCTTGCTGAGGGTACCACAGATTAAAAATAAAATAAATAAAATTAAACTAACTCAGAATAGAAAAAGGTACAGGAGAACCTATGATTTTCAATGATACTGACTCTCTTTTTTAAGTCACCTGATTAAGGCTTAAACCACATCTAGGGTTGGGTCTTATTTTCATATGTTGCTGCTAGATTCAAAGAGAAGACACACATTTTGATAATCATCATTATAAAACAAAATGACAAAGACTTCCTATGGCTTTTTTACTGGCCAAGATTCAGTATGGCTACATGGGTATCTCCCCAGTAATTAATCCCCAAATTCTTGCTCAGACTTGAAGTATCCAGCTGTGACACAGCTGTTCATACAGTTATTCACCACTCTTTCAGGAATTATACATCACTATTGCACCAGAACTGTAGAAGTGTCCAATTTCTTGGCAGGGATGACTCTTAAATTCCACAAGCATTTTCAGTTTTATCTATATTAATACGATGTCAGCCAGAGAGCAGACAGCTCTAAAATATTAGTCCTCAGCCTGCACCAATCTTTCCCTTCTACTATTAGACTTTTTTAGTCACAGAGCAGTGTCTTTAACAGTTAATTCTTAACATCATCATATTCTCACTGTCTTCACACAAAGTTGCAATTTTGGCATTATTGAAATGCAATGAGACAGCAGAGTAGGAATTCCCAGCTGTAATCATGGGTCAAGATGGGCGGAGTCTGTTGCTTGAGTATTTTGCTGAAGATCTGTGATTTATATTCCACTTCCCCATACTGGAATATATTTGCAAAGGGTATGAGAGGAGCATTTAGCCTTAGATGGCAAATTTTCTTCTCAATTACAAATAGAGCAACTAATATGATTTCAGATGTATAAAAAAGATGGGTTAACCAGCCTTAGTGACTTTTCACATAGCCAAATGGTAATTTTAAAATGCTTATGTTTATAAATGCACTTGAGATTACCAGAATTTGTACACTGTACAACTGCACAACTGTTATGAGGTAGATAATAGTGGTCTGTGAGTCACATTAATTTTACTCGTAAAAGACAATGCTGAGATACATATAAACCAGATAAATTTCTGGATTAAAAACAAGCTAAATATCTAATGAAAACACAGAATATTAAGTTTTCCATACTTAGTATATTAAGTGTCCTCTTAAAAAGTAGATTCCAAAGTACTAGGGAAAATACATTTTTAAGTTGGGAAATGCATGTCTAGCTCATATTTTCTGTAACGAATGACACCTACATGTGGCAAGTCTTTATTTAAACCAAATATTGCTTGGGGAAAACCAGCAGGCATCTTCCAATGACAGCTGACTCTTCTCATGCTTTAAAAGAATTTTTTAACAAAACCTACAGACTCCAAATACACATTCCAACTCCAGTCAGTCTTACACTCCTGAGTCAACTTACCTTTGTGATATGTAGTTTCTGAATTATATAGTCTGGACACATTTTACTTTCGTTGATCTTCACAATAATGTCCCCGTATGTTGCAGAGCCGTTCTCCATTGATGGCCAGTACTGGGCACATTTGTTCTACAAAGACATGAAGTTAACTGGTGAGCAAGCATGACAGCAAAGTGGCAGACAGTAGAGAGCTAGAAGGAAGTCTGATTTTAAATAGACAGCAACTTAGTATAGTTTTCCAGTTTCTCATAGGTCTTGTCCTCTCCTGAAAAGGTGGTCACTACTTAGGACATCACTGCCAAATAATTCCAAATATCCATGGAATTCAACTTGTAACATAAAGCGACAATACTATACAATAGGTGCACAGCAACCTGTTCTGTTCCACAAAAAGAATCCACAAAAGAATGGATGGATGGATGGATGGATGGATGGGTATTTCTCACCCTGTTTCCTTCCTCACAGCGAGTAACCATGACAATAATTGTTGCCTTCTGCTCCCAGATCATTCTCCAGAAATCATCTGTGGTTTCATCCTTGGGGCCTGGCAGGAGATATATTAAGGGATTTTTTCAAAAAGAGTACAGCTACACAAAAGCTGCCTTGTTGATATGTTTAGCTACGCAGTCTGAAAAACTCACCAGAGATCATGCAAATAACAGCCACAGGTTTGCTTTCTTTATGACTGCAGCCATTAGGCTAAAACATTTTAAAAGTTATATATATATACATATATCTTTAGTACATATCTGTGAAATATGAAAATCCCTTGCATAAAACTACACAGAATCAGACTGTGCAGTACAATTTGTTCATCTTCACAAAATTCCTGAAGTCAAATCTCGTTGGCAACTTTTTTCACGTTTAATTTCAAAATGTTAGATTTTCAATTTTTCTTTAAATTCACTAATACTTTGTGACTACTTCCTAAGTGGTTGAATGAAAAAAAACAGATTCTTTTAAGTTTAGAAATTACCTTGTGCAGCAATATATTTTCTTGGTTCTTTGAAGCCCTGTAAAAATGTACAACGTTATTCAACTTTTAAAAAGAAAATACGAACATTTTAAAAAGATTTGCAAATTTAGAAATCAACTAAATATGCAAAACTCCAATAATATCAAATACATTACAAAGACTGAAAAAACTCAAATGGAAATCCTCAGAGTGTCTCATACACGAAATGTGCAGATTACAGGGTTTCTTCAATAGAGCCTATGAGGTTTTATAAGTAGAAATCACTCACATCAATATGACTTGCATTGATATAGTCTGATCCTGGATCTCCTGGTATCTGAGAGAGCTCAACACGGTTATGGTCATCTGTTTAAAGTATTTAAACAAAATAATTATATTGTCTTGAGGCACTGAGACAACAAATATTTATAGAACATGCAAAAACTAACAAATACTCACATGGAAGGATATCAATGTAACGGTTTTTGTTCTGATTATGGCTTTTTTTGGCCTCCCTTATTGAAAATTTAGTGAAAATTCTAGGAATACTCTGTAAAATACAGTGTTTATTTAATTAGTAATCATGTAATTAAAAGAGCTACTCACAATCAAATATATATGAAAGAAATTTGCTACTAAGACTCTGGAAGATAACTTTCATACAGTACTATTTCACATACTTCTATTTAAAATAAATGAAAAGTATTCTCCCTTAATTATATATCTCCACAATTATATATTATTTATATCCCCATGCCTATTTAGTGAAAGAGACTGTAGAAAGTTAACCTCAAAAAGTACTTTTGAACCACTCCAGAAAGAAAAAAAAAAAAAAAAGTATTTTCATTGGATCATAAGAAGAACTTGGTAGCAAAATTAACTGAAGCCGTATTTGACCTCAGATAAGAATTCACTCAATTTTCTAGATTCTTTGTTATTTATTTATAACTAGTGCGTATCTAGTGCATATACTTTAGACATGCTCCTGAACAGAATTTTTCCAACCACCTGGCTACAAATCTGTGGTATATATTGAGCCAATGACAAACCTGAAATTCATCCAAGAAAAGTCTTCCTTCATCAGCAATCTTCCTCTTATATGTCTCCAACAATTTCTCAGAAGGTATTGGCTCTATGTTCAGAAGCTGTCTTTCATCATCTTTAACTGTATAAATATGTTGAACATTTATTTTTACTGTTTTTTAAAATGTAAACTACATATCAGTAATGTAATGTGCTTCTCAAATTGTCAGTTAAATTAACAAAAGGATGAACCCGGTTATTTCAATTGAGTATATTTATTTTTCAAAAACTGTTATTCCCCAGACAATCTACAAGCAAACAGGTCCTGGGAATAACAGACCTTGTTCAGCTGTGGAATTGTGGACGCATCAGGAGGAGGCCACATGCAGGGACTTTGCATGAACAGCACTTTTGCACAAAGTGGCAATTGTCATACTTGGGTCACAGCAACAGACAGCCCAAACACCCACAATAATTATGGAGGTGTACTTTAGTTCTAATCATTTCCTGGCAATGTTTAAATGGATTACTATACAAACAACCTGCTTAACATTTCTTTTGAAATATAACAATAAATGTTGCCTACTTTTCCTAATTTTCTCCAACTTATTCTGAGCTGTAATAATCTGTACTATCTTTGATAATAATGATTGAACAAGGCTTAACATCTCTAACTAGACATCTGTTGATTTTTCAGTTCCATTTAAAAGATTGTTTAAACAATTATGTGTATCTGAGCAAATGGATTTGGATATCAACGCAGTATTACTTCCAATTTAATGTAATTAATTTTTGTGGGCTTGAATGTAATAAAAGATGTTTTCTTGAAGCTTTCTGGTATTGACTTATTCAGTTTGTCTTCATAAGCTTTGAAATCCTGTACAAAAAGCTACACATTATGCTTAGTTTCAGTCTTTGGAATTCGAAAGCCTTCAAAATTTTACAGTGATAAAGTACTGCTTTATGTTAAAATTTTTGATTTTAAGAAGGTATAGGGAAACAGGAAATCTGGGGTAACTTTTTTTTTTTTTTTAATGAAATAATATCAGGTTTTCAAACTGATAAACTTTGAGTTAATTTAAGTACAAATACTTCCGGAATATATTTGAAGTTCAATATTTCAATATGTAGAGAAATACTGAATGTGTGTTTTGTTTGTTTTTCTCTAAAGTAGGTTTTATCATGTCAATATCTGTAATCTACATATAAAACCTAGAATGTAAACAATCCAAAAGTGGCAGTAAGACGTGACTAATTTTATTTCCACCTGCTAAATATGTAGATACTCACCTCCTACAAGGCTGATGTCTTCAGAAGAATTGCTGTAAAAAAGCAAAAGCATCTGTAAAAGCTTTGACTAGTAAGACATATCTGATAATGAGTTAAATAAATACAGTTTCATATATGAACAAGACTGTTCAGTAAACAGACAGCATTACAAGCTCTTTATGAAATAAAAATGACACAGCTAGGACTTACAGACCCTGTACAGAGGAGCTTGGGATCCCTGCCCTACAATTAGCGCTATCACAGGGGAGAAACAAGGGAGCTGCATCAAAGAGTCTTACTGCTTGCATAATTTTCATAGAATCATATCATAGAATGGCTTGGGTCAGAAGGGACCTTGAAGACCGCCTAGTTCCAAACCCTCTGCCACGGGCAGAGAACCCACTAGTTCTGGTTGCCTCGTCCAACCTGGCTTTGAACACTTTGCTATGGATGGGGCATCCACAACTTCTCTGGGAAGCCTGTTCCAGTGCCTCACCACCCTCTGAGTGAGAATTTCCTCCTAACATCTAATCTAAATCTTTTAGTTTAAAACCGTTGCCCCTGGTCCTATCATCATCTGCCCAAGCAAAATTTTCTCTCCATCTTTTTTATAAGTCCCCTTTAAGTATTGAAAAGCTTCAAAGAGGTCTCCCCAGACCTTTCTCTTCAGACTGAACAGCCCCAGCTCTCTCAGCCTTTCTTCTTAGGAGAGGTGCTCCAGGCCTCTGATCTTGTGGCCCTCATCTGGACCTGCTCTAACAGCCCCACATACTTCTTGTGCTGGGGGCCCCAGACCTGGAAGCAGCACTGCAAATGGGACCTCACAAGGGCAGAGTGGAGGGAGACAATCACCTTCCTACACCTGCTGGCCACTTTGTGTGTATTATTTTTAATACTTTTGACTTACTTTATGAAGGAAAGGTTTTGCAGATACTTATGAATATTTTTTCACAAAAGTACTAACAAAGCATATTGTTCTGACAGAATAATTCTTCTGTGGCCTGAAAAAAGGTACACTAGAGAGATTTTAAATCTCGTTCATTGTATTTACATTGCCAGACAAACCACCAAGAGCGATTTTGAGGCTGTTTGTTTTTTTTTTGAAAGGATGAAAAGAAGAAAGGATGTCTTTTCCATGTATTAGTGAAATACGAAACTTCTAACACTTTTGCACTACCTGTTGTGAAATATCATTGAAAAAATAAAAAATAAAAAATAAAAAATAACATTTTTATAAGGAATGGAGAGAAATATGAAGCTTACCTAAGCTTTTTTTGGTGAAGGTCATAGATTTTATACAGAACCAATAGCAAAGCAATTGATGTCACAACAATCAAGAACACCAAGAATATGATCAGGGCCCTAGAGTTATCTAGGGACAGGAAAAGAAAAAAATATATATTATTTTTCAAATAAATAATTAAGAGCATAAAACATACTTTTTTTTTCTCTCCTTGTTTTTAAAAAATCTCTATACAGAACCAGCCTCGAGTTTTTTTTTCATTTGTTTGTTTTTTGATGAAAAGAACTAAGCAATTATTTTTAAATATTGAATTTAGGTTTGTTATTTAAAAGTTAAAAAATGCCAAGCTCACTGACAAGGAGAGAACTTTTTCATTAACAAAACTTTCACTTAAGTTCTTCATGTCCACCTGTTGAGATGCTACATCTCACTCACTGGCCTGGCATTGACATGGTCTGCGTGAGCTGTACATGTGAGCAGGGGAGCTGCCAGCTGCTCCTGGTTTTCAAGGCTGTCACACTGTGTGACAGAGGGAATGCAGTGTCTCATCCCCAGCCCCAGGAGCTCAGCCAAGAAGTGCAGACTGCCCAGCTGTAGGACTGAATTATCCTGTAATCAGTTACTCGTTATACGAAATAATATGTGAAGTTTTGTGTATTTGGTCAGAAAAAGATCTGTTCCTAAATTAATTTATTAATTTACCTCTTTTTAATTTTTTTTTTCCTTTCAGCTCTTGCCAGTGCTACAAGGACACTTCAGTAACATATTCTTCAAACAAAAATGTCTTTTATCCAATTTCTTTAACTCAGCTGTCATTTTGAATTGAATTCAAAACAGGCCTTCTCATTTGGGAGCATCAATGACAGGTTCCCTGTGACCCTTACTGTTGGTTAGACTCCAATGGCAGATGTGAAGGTAAAGTTCCCAAAAAGATGCAATGGAAAAAGCCTTCCAGGTGTATAAGTTACTTGAGATAAGTAATAAATAAAATTCTTATTTATTTATTTCTCTTGTCTACAGTACTTCCCATGTCTACAATACTTGGACTTTCTCATAATTTTTGGCATTGGACACACGAACTCCATGGGAGTGGGGAATCCCTGACAACTCACACATGTTCAGCTCCTGAAACACAGTATCTGAACACAGGAAAATAATTCTAAAGTGAATAATATAAGTCAGAAGAATGAATTTCTAATCACATTAGAACGTTTCCTGAAGAAGCCACAGCTATGTAGTTATTCTGAGTCATGTTTGATGACTTGTCAACATCATTCATTACATTAATGCTGAAGGAGGATACTCTTTTTTTTTTTGAATGCAGATATATTTTTTATATATAACTATAAAAATAGGCAGATTGGATTTTTATTTAGAAACAACTGTAATAGAATTCACAATTTACACTATTACTCTATACTATGCTAAAGACAAAAAGTAAAAATGCCATATTTATTTACTTACATCTGGTTTTTATACTCTGAATTACTGGGTTTCCTTTATGTTTGCCATTATACACACTGATCTGCATGCAGCGGGTGAGAATAATAAAAATGTTAAGATATAGCAAGTAAAATGCCTGCATAATTTGTTTTCAAAAGCAAAGAACTATGGGTCTTTGAAATACATCCATCTATTTTCAAAGAATAAACCTCACTGACAGCATGATCTGTTGTCAATCTTCATACAGCCCTTTACAGTGCATCTCATATTTCCACTTACGTTACAGCAAGATCTAGATCCAGAAATACGTTTATGACTGAATAAAAATGTTAGTGCAAGAGGAGAGACAGTTTACAAAATCAAAATCAGATGCATCTCAACAACAACAACAACATATACATTGTTGTTGTATATATATACAATATATATATAGCAAGAAGCTTCTCCAACTGCAAAAGCCAGAAAACCATTGCAGCAGAGTCAAAACCTCACTAAACCAAAGAGTGTTGAGGGTACCCTTTTGTTTATTCCCTGACCGGTTCAGCAAGTAGACAGAAGGAAATTGTGACATCTGCCAGCTTTCACAGGAGACCTGTTTTTCTTGAGCCTCTCCTAACTTGACCCAGAATCTTTTCATTGCTATCTAAGGCCATAAGGCTTTCCCTGGTTTCTCCAGTAAGAATTGGGCAAAATATGTTCAAAGCACAAACCAGTGTTTTGAGACAACTGGAAGCCAACTTCTTGTCAGACAAGCTGCTTGCTGCAAGTTGTGGAGAAAGGCCTACACGGGTGTGTGGTTTGTGCTACAGGGGACATAAATATTTTTGCTCCTATTGGAGATCATCTTTGTTTTCCAAATACATAGCTTTCTGATCATAATCTGTAGGAGAAATATTGACAAAGGCTCAGAACAAAGTTTAGACTACAAAAGCTCTCTGACAGTGCATTCCTCAGGAAGACATGAAGGGGGGAAAAAGATTTTTTAAAAAAGGAGGAGAATGAGTGAAACTGGTTCCTAAGAGTAATAAAACTCTGTCATTCCTACCAGTTACTTTCTAACCTAATGTTTCCTGAGAGAAGCTGTCAAGACAAAAAGAAATATTCCAATTGTCCACATTAAGGGATGGACACAAGGCCACTGGCTTCGCAAACAAAAGCCAAAAGGATGAAATGCCTAAAAGACGACAACATAGCAGGAAGCCTCCAGGAAAGTGAAGCCTGTAAACAGGGAACTCAGAGAATGATATATTTAAGATGGATACATGGGCAGGTTTGTGAAAGGCTGATGTAAGAACATGTCACAAAAAGAATCCAAACTGCATTATGATAACTAGTCCCTAAAGCATTAGGGACAGCTGAAGAACAATGTACAATGAAAAATTTTGAACAATTAATTTCAGAGCAATGATCTCAAGACTTAAGTTCCATATTTATTCTCTTTGATAGAAATGACAACCAGATATTCATTAAATGTGTTTTAAACATTGTAATATCAGATACATTTAAGACACCCAAATTTCTCTCCGTCCCATGCTATTCAGCTTGTACTTTTCATGCTGGCAGAACTTATATGGAATAGCACATAAGGAATTGATTGATATGGCTAGAAACATATGCAGAGACATTTTATTTCATAAGTAACAGCTACTTCTTTACATCTCTGGCCTACAGATTCACTATATTTGCCTTTTTCTCAAAGATCAAGTATAATACACCTAAACAATGAAAATATAGTTTTTTTTAGATGTTTAGCTTCATAAGCTTACTCACATGAAAGCTATAATTTGTCAAGTATGAGAGATCTCGTATTTGAAAAGCACATGTATTTTCATTTCTTTTTCCAGCATTCCAGGATAATAGAAACTGTGTTTCTTTCCCGTACACTTGTTGATTTTTGCAGGTAATGTTGACGACATTATCATCTTCCAGACGTAGACGGACATCAGTCACTGGATCTGGTACTATTTATAAAAGATGTGTTACTCCTTGCATTCTCATAATTTGAAACCAAATATTTTAATAACCACATGTGTTCGTGTCTATTTGTTATCTTCTCTCTTAATAATGTCAAACAATTTCTTCGTTAAAAATTTCAGTCGCAATTTAACAAGATAGATAAATAAAATCAATGCTGGGTTAATCATAGCCTTATCCAAGCTGGAAAAGCTGTAAAGGGGAGCTGAAACAGCTGGGAGGACCAGAACTCTAGCAACAGTCAAGCTGCCAGAGATAATAAGATGGCAACTTCACCTCTTGCTACTGACATCACTTTCTCATTTCAGGAACATGAGACAACAGACAAAACATGGGAACAAACAAAATTTTCAGTATAAGTCAGTGTCTAAGTTTCAAAGCTGCTGTAACTTGATTTTCCTATCAGAACTTACTGCTGTATTTTGCAAAAGTATTCTTTTGCTTCAAGTGTCACCTTGTCCTAAAACTGGCCTAAAAAACAACAGAAACTTTTTACTTTTTAATGATTATAAATCTGCTAAGGCTAATTTGTTTCCTAGCTCTGATTTTGTATGTTGCACCAAAAGGGCTTGAGAATGGGGACACGGGATCTTTCCTTGAAAGTTTTTTAACCCTTTCAGAAAGTCAGAAAGTAAATAACCTTCAGCATAACGTAGCTTTATTAGCCACATCTCAGTAGAAGGCCACCGCAGAAATTTTCTTCAAAATTCCTTCAACTTGCAAGGCACTATATTAAAAAAAAAAAAAAAAAAAAAAAAAAAAAAAAAAAAGTGCAGTTGTTTCTTTCTTCATATGAAGAGTTAAGCTGTGTGTGGCTTTATGAGCAGATTTCATCTAGGAGCTAGCAGGACATACGACTCGGATGGGTGGGTGGTGGTGTGCATTTTTATGCACAGGGCAAGTCTGTGAATTTCCTACTCAGCATGCTACTGAAAAAGCTGTGGCGAGGAGAAAGTGGGCATTTCCTGAGGGAATGTGTTTGTTGAGGACAGAAAAATATTTTACACAATGTCATTTTTTCTAGTCCCAAGGAGTTGAGCTCTAATGATATATTCTCCTCTTCAAGAAATAAAACCCTTGCAGTATCAGATTGATCATGTTATCTGCTGCTGTATCACCTGGAGAATGTTTAATACCATTAATTCATGAAGGCAAGCAAAGTGTTACTTCCTCAAAAAATACGAGAACTGTGTGGTTTTTTGTTTTGTTTTGATTTTCTAGACCCTTAAACTTGTGTCATGGAACATAATCTCCACCCGAGGTATTAAAATATGAGTATAGCCCCAGAAAGTGGGGTCTCCAAAATGCAAATATGCTCATACTAGATAATCATAAAGAAAGAAAAAAAAAAGGATCATCGTGCTGATATTAGGACTGTTTAAAAATAAAGTATATTTTTCAGTTTTGGTTACAGTTAAGTCTCAGATCAAATATATTACATTATCAATCCATTCATTTACCGGTTGTTTATTTGTTTCCCTATGGGGTTTCAGGTGATAATTTTGATCTCCATATTGTTCCAAATAGAATCTAAAACGTGTTAGCCCAGTGACCCAGAGTAATAGGGAAATTCCACTGTTTTCATGGATAATATTTAAAACTGGATGCAAAAGCTCTGTATATTCCAAAGAGATATAGGATTCAAAATTCAAAAGAATAGTCTGCCAGAACTATTTCCCAAAGACTTAGTGAAACAACTTTAATAACAATAGCAGTCAGATTTAGCGTTCTTATATATCCAACTCTACATACTTTACAGAAGTGCTAAAAGCAATGAAAGATTTTTATTTTTTCCTAATATTAGGAAAACAACAATAACAAAACACAAAAAAAAACAAACAAAAAACATACACACACACACACACACATAAAAAGCCTACCATCACTAGCACAAAAATAACATTTTATTTTTCACTAAAAAGTAATTTTTGATTATTCAGTGCAATAAAGAAAATATTAATTTATTATCCTAGCAGGTATAAATCATCATAGTTTCCCTGTAGCTGTACCTCTATATTAGATGAGCCTAGAGGTGGTGGAACTAGAGCTAAAAAAAGTACTGGAAGAAATTAGACAAACATGATTTTTTTTATTTTTTTTTTCTCAAAGAAGGAATGAGAACAGTAAGAGCCCCTACATCTGAAGATAAAAAGGAACAACAACAAAAAAACCACTAAAATAACTGCAACACCCCCCCCCCCAAAACTAACGAACTAATTAAACAGCAACAATAAATTAGGAAGTAGTAATGTCTGCATCAGTAAATCAGGAAATATCTTTAAAATCTGTATTTTTTCAGCTCTTCTTGTAGTTATATTGACAGAACATGTATGTGAAACAAGGAATCCTGGCCAAGGGGATAGTCTTCCCATGGAGGACAGACCTTTCTGACAGCACAATGCTAGGTATGCTTTTTGTCTATAACCTAATGAGGAGTCTTAGAATTTGACTGCGCATATGTACACCCAAACTAACTGAAACACAGTACAGACATTAGTATTGGTGTATCCTTGGCCATGCAGGTCTGCTGAGAGCAACCAGGCAGCTACAGAATAGAAGGTACGTTCCGCACATCTTTGTAGCTTTCATTCCACAAAGATGTTTCTCTTTCTCTTTTTGCTTAATTTGAATGTTCTCTTTACATGAAGACATAAAGCTTTCTAAAGTCTTCTAAAAAATTCCAAATGAATGCAGATTTTTTTTGAAAAATCTAGTATAGATAAAAACAGTAAATGAATAAATTAAAAATAGATTAAAATTAAATGATTAGAAGTTAATGATATAAACGTTAGTGAAAAAAATCTAATGTTAATCAGTTTATTGAGTAGTAGTAATAACATCTATAAAAATGTAAAGTACAATAAGAAAGTACATATTTCTCGTGTTAGGGTCAACATTGTCCATAACAGTTAGCAAACAAAACTTACCTCCTGGTTCTGTTGTAGAATTGGTTTTGCTATATTCTCCCACAATTTTCTTATGTTTGCTACATATATATGCAGCTACAGACACATTAAATTTGGCATAAGGTCTTAATCCTTCACAAGTAAACTCAGTCTCATCACTTGTCACTTCAAAAAAAAAAAAAAAAAGAGATATAGATATATATGTTAGGAGCACAGAAACTCTTTCACCTCATCAGAGCTACCTAAAACCACTGTTGTGTACTTCCATTTTAATTACTTTGTCCTAAAGAGGCTTGGTTGGTTTGTCTTGCTCATTAACGCTAAATGAAGGAATGAAGGCTCAGGAAGAAGAATATATATATTCCCCAAATACACAAGGAGGAAGTTGACGTTTTTTGTTTGTTTTGTTTTGTTTTACATCCTCAGTATGTCATTAAAACAAGCATAATTAAAAACTAACATAAGGCACATAGACAAAGAGAGGCTGATACTTTCAAGTATCACGAAACTATAAAAAAAAGTGAAAACTGTTCAGCTTGGGAAGAGGTTACTAGATAAATGTCTGAAGTCACTCTGCACACTGGACAAGCTTGTTCTGGTAGTGATGCAGGAGATGCCATCTGCTTTCAGTGGTGGCAAGCAGGACAGAAAGGTATTGTTTGAGGAGCAGCATGAGCAAAGCTACTACCAACACCGCAACTGGGGCTTTGGTGGTCTGGAGAATTGAGGAGCAATGGCTTTTCGATGTCTCCATGAAGCACAGCTGCTTCAGATGAGACCTCCTCACACCCAAGCATACTACCTAGTCTCCTACATTGGCCAAGCCAGACTGACCACAGAAACAGCACATATGAAAGGAGAGAATGCTTAGTAAAAGACAAGTACCTGGCTTTACCTCTGTAAGCATGAATATGCCACCCTCTGTACTTAGGACCCCCTGACTTTTACATACATTAATGTTACACAGAAGGCAGCTCCCTTTCTGCTCTTCCCACCATTTCGGTAAGTGTACACAGATCCATAGTTCTTCTTAGAAATTTAGTTCCTGTTGTCATTCTTGGAGGAATAAATAGGTTCAGTGTTGCTTTACTAGAACCCACCAAGCTTATTATGTTAAGCTGAAACAGGGAAAAAAATCCTAAGGGAAGATAACTGCTAAAAGTTTTTGTATTAATTGTCCTTAAACTTTCTAAAAAAAAAAAAAAAAAGTTTTCACCTAGAAAAATTATTCCACTTCCCCACAAACTTCCGATTTATGAAAAATTAAAACTTTTAGATGAGAATATATCTTCTCTGAGAATAAATGAGCAAGCTATAGGTGCATTTTCTGAGGCAGACAACACCTTTCTAAAAACTGATCAGGCAACTGATGATCTTGTCACATTTTAATACCAGATACTTGAGAAATGAAGGATGACAGTGATGTCCTGAAACGATAAACTGAATAACCACATAGTTGAATTGGAGCAACCTCAAAGTAAAGAAACTTTTAAAAAAGGTTTGTAGAACAACAACAACAATAATAATAATTTCTTGTTTTTACTGGACATTTTTAAGAAATTCCAGTATGTTTGGACACTGCATCATGCTTGGTGCCCACTAAATATTAAAACATGTGAGGAATTATTTTGTACCAACAGAGGATATACTTACTGTTGTTATCAGTGCCATTGCAGTTTACAGTATAGCCACATATAAGAGTCTCTGAAGTCTTGCTAGGTGGTCTCCACTTAACTGTTACACTTTTGTTACAAATTTTTACTGTAAGATTTTCTGGTGCTTCTGGAGCTGTTTTTTTGTTTGTTTTGTTTTGTTGTTTTAAAAAAAAAAGGATGGGAGGGAAAAGTTAGAAAGAAAATGAAAAAATATTCCTTTTTATATCTACTTTAATTAAACTCAATTTCACTGGATATTAAAGCAAGATAGCAATACCATAAGATTTTGCATAGTCTATTTCATTCAGAGAAATTATATACAATTATAGAGTACATATAACAGCACCAAATTAGAGTAATTTCATAAATTTAATTGATTTAGGATATAGGTGAATACAGCAATATCACATCTTACTAAAATTATTCAACAATTCCAATTATTATACATTGTTTTGATTTCCTTATAATTTTAACCAACTTTAAATTTCTATCCCGAAATTTTCTTTGCAGGTTACTTGATTTAAGGTGATTTTCTGTTTAATTTATAAAATAATGCTAAGCCATTTCCAAGGACAATGCTGTATAAGACTTTATCATTTTATCTGGAGACATTCTTTGCAATTATTCTATCATATTTCTTCACAAGCAAGAATTTGATACTTGTTTTTCTCTAGGGCTGCACTTTTTTTTTTCTTTTGTCTTCATCTTCATTGAAAATTGCTTACATTTTGTCACTTTCTCATCCTTAAAAATAAAAAGTCACAGTCTCTTAGGGAAGGCAAGGAAGGCTTGAGACTGCAGGTCTGAGTCTGGGGTTGGAGGGAGAAAGGACAACTGACTGTGGTCAAAGAACTACCGTAAGCACAGGAGATGGGGTGATAAGAGCTGGAGGAGAACCTGAGACTGGCTGAGCATGCTGCTCAAAATTTAACTTCATCCTCCAGGAAGCACAGACAGTGGGATTTGTAATGGGTGTTTCTAGAAATATGTGGAATGCAAAGCAAAATTAAGTATTATACTTGCCATCATATTCCGTTTCTATATTGAAGGATTTGAGGACAAACTCATTTCCAAAATACTTTACTGTGTGATTGCATTTGTAAGGACGGTCAGGTGTTAAATTGTTCATTAATATGCAAGATCCATTTGATTTCTGAGATGTTTCTGGAAAGGTAGACAAAAATGGCTTATCCATATTTTTCACAACTCTAAAAGTATATCATATATCTAAAAGTATATCAAATCATATCTAAAAATATATTATACCCTCTTGACTAGGATTTGCTCTACCATATTTATTCAACATAATTTTTAGTACACTACCAGAATATCCCAAACAGAAAAGCGTACGACCTAGTGAACCCAAGTGACTGGGTTCTAGGTTCTTTTATATCAATTCAATTTGCATAGATCTTTACTTTCCATCACTAACACTCCTATTTTTATATCCCTTTTATATTGTGGACCCCAAAGCTGCACACAGTACTCAAGGAGAGGCCATACCAATGCTAGGTAGAGTGGAACAATCACTTCTTTCAAGTGATTAGCTATATATTGCTTAACACACCCCACAATACGGTTGGCCTTTTTGGTGACCAGGCCATGTTGTTGACCTGTTTTGAGCTTACCATCAACCAAAACCCCCAGATCCCTCTCTAGAGGGTTGCACTGCAGCAACTTGTCCCCCAGACTATATATACATCTAGGATTACACCATCCCATGTGCAGAATCCAGCATTTGCTCTTATTAAATTTCATACAGTTGGTGATTGTCCAGTGCTCTGCTCTATCAAGATCTCTCTGCAAGACCTCTCTACCCTCAAGGGAAGTGACAGCTCCTCCAGTTTAGTATCATCTGCAAACTTTCTTACTGTGCACTCAACTCCTGTGTCCAGGTCATTGATAAAAACATTGAAGAGAACACTCATCATGCATTTTTCTAGACCATGAGGATATGAAGCATGCATATCTTCTTTACCACACCATTTATTTTAAGCCAATGTTTTCTCAGTCTCCAAGGCTGGCAAGCTCCAAGAACAGAGTGTCCATACTCAGCTATCCACGAGCCTGCAGAGCCAGCTACGCACATAGCCTGCAAGGGAGCAGCTCACAGGAGACACTCAGATTTCCAAGCTCTCAGCTCCCCTTCAGGCCATCAAGCAGGAGCTCAACACCTCCAAAAGTCTGCAATTTGTGCAGCTGGTAAACTCAAGGAATGAGCTGTCTGGGCTTGAACTCTCCCCCAGATCTTCTGCAGTGTGTGGAATGGTAGTCCCTAACCTGCCCACCCCAGAAATTCTGAACACCTCTTCCCTCACTCTGGCACAATTAATTTAAATCTGCCAGTCTCATCCAAAGACAACATCTATATTGCTTAATAAATAAATAAATTAGCATTTTAAATTATGTTAGAAGTGTCTTACCTTCACAGCTAACACTCACATTATTACAGGCACCTGAGCAATCTGTATCTGAGGTATTGTCTTTGAAACAGAACTGTACAGATGTGCTGTCAACAATCTTCTTTTCTAAAGAACACTTGCTTTTATCTAGAAAGGATTAATATTAAATATCAATGTGACATTAGCTGTATTGATTCTTTAAATATCGATTTGTTCTTTTATATTTGTTAATTTGTTCTGCAATATGAAGATATAATTGGCACAAAACGATATGCAAAGAATTTAACAAGAAGATGAAATTTAAAAAGTATTCATTAGACAAAAACAATTGTTGTATTCAAATCATAAATGAAACTTTTAATTCAACAAAAGCAATAACTTTAATGAACAAAACATCCAACATAGATAGTAGCTCTCAGGTGCTGGCCAGCCTTGTTATTGCTAGCCATGCTGCGTATGGCTGATGCAGACAAAGTTCACTTTTCCTTTACAATGAAAAAATTATATTTTTACAAGAAAACCTCTGTCTGATTCTCTGTAAAAACAAAAATAGACAATGAAATCCATGAAAGCTGTATTACTGCATGTGGAGGGAAGGAGGGAAGGAGGGAAATTACTAAGACCCTTCTATACCTACCAGGTGGAATAATTATATTCATGTCTGTGCAGTTGTTAGATCTAACTGTATATATTTCGCATATGTTAAGTTTTGCTGTGTTGGTGCTGACATTCACCCGTGACTTCACCTCATCTCTGAGCCAAATAGCATATTCTCTGTTTTTTTTGAGATAATTCAGTGTAACTTCAACCATGTTTTTCTCGTCTGTTCCATTTCCTATGATGTAGGACATATTATCATCTAAAAGAGAAGGATAAAAAAACAAACAATCATTTCATGACAATTTTTAAGGACTCTTAAATGTTTTATGGTATCTGGTATCCTCAGCATCACAGGTGTTAAAGAATCAGAAAATACAGCAAAATTGCTTGCTTTATTTTTAATTTTATTTTTTACCTTAAAAATATTTAAAACAGAAAATTTCCTTAGGAAAATATTCTTTTAAATCATTCTCTAGTAAGGAAAACCAAAGAATTAAAAAGATTAACATTCCAGAATTACATTTTTTTTAAAATTTAAAATGTTAATTCAAAGTGAAATATTTTATTTTGACACATTGAATCCTTTGTTTGTCCAGAAATTTCAGTTTTTCTCATTTAAAACATTTCATAACCATTAAACAATAAAAGCCACTTCTGAAAACTGGGGAAGGGACAGCTCTCTCATTTTGAAGAAAGAGAAACCAATATCCAAGCTTTGGATTTACTAAAGTTATGAACTGCAGTTTGCAGCATGTGTTCATTGGCATTATGGGGAAAAATTAGAGAGAGCCTAGCTGAATGAAAGAAGATCTCTTCTGCAGCCCTTACATCGACAGCCTAGTTCAAAGGCAATTCAACAGAACTATAAATAAAAATGAGAAGACCAGAACTGTTAATAACTTTAATGCAAGTCTTTCAGAAGCATGAGACAGTTTATAAAGCAAATTGAAATGGTAACTCATTTGTTTTAGTGATCAATTTTCGCTGAGTTTAGTGATTTGTTCAAATATCAGGGCTGAGATAAATAAGGGGTTTGGTTCTTACCACAAGGTTCTTCAGTTGTCACTGAGGGACTTACTATAAGAGAAGAAAACAAAATGAAGGTGTACTTCAGCAAGTATGATTTTCACAGAGCATTAGAGGAAGACAACTGGTACTGTCTAAACTGGTACTCTTCATTCAACACATTACAAGTAATTGTATTCAGCACCCTATTCATATTTGAAAAAGGGAGAATATATCAGCCACGTACTTACCAATTTTTCTACAAGCTATTTTAATCATGTGCATTTTGTCATTCTCCAATGATACCAAACTGTTTTTTCATAACATTTCAGCATACAAAGTTACACAACAATATTCCGAAATCACACGTTCTCACAGTGGTATCATAAGCTACAGCAGTTTGCTGGGATACGAATGCTATGGAATGCCTAAGCGAACAGTTTCTAAGGTCACCAAAGAAACAAAATTGATCTACTTTATGCATAGTTACTCTTGTATCTGGAAACAGACTAATTCAAGAGTACAGATCGTTTTATAGCTATTGTTACACTGGAATATCCAGAAGAAATTAAGAGCTGGTATTTAGAAAATCTGTACAGAAGCTTGCGCAAAGAATTTCATCCTGCAACCAATTATTTAAAATATACTAAGGTATGAGTACTATCAAAAGAGACAGATATCTAATTTTCTTCACAGAAGAAATGCCTTGGATTTATCTCCTCCCTCTGGCCTAGGAACCGGATGGCTGAGCAGCGCCCCTAATGAGAGGGTAAGCTAAGAGGGACTATGGAGATTTGTCAAGATGGCTCAGGGCAGGAGACCCACAGGCAGAAGCTAAGCTCAGTCTGTGAAAGAAGACAGCTAACGGCAGCCTACAGCTTCTTGAAGAACAGTTATGAAGATAATAGGAGTCAAACACCTGGATCTACTTTACTCAAACACACACACACCTCAATGACCTAAATAATTCCTTACAGCACAATTGCAACAACAATATATGTAAATGCTTCATATATTAGGTCCCAAAAAAATATTAGTGCTGAGTGAAACAACAGGGAAGCCATTGGAAAACAGAGAGAAGTGCACAGGTCGGTGGATGTAATCTCATTTTTTTGCTGCTTGAGCAAACTTCTATGAGTATCGAGGGGAGTAATATTGACCAAGTAATTGGACAGATTCACTTTCCTACCATGGAAATAGTTGATATTTTTCATTTGCTTGACAAGCAGTAAATTTGGTGTCTCTAATCCTACTCTTAAACTATTAATAATATTCCTTAAAAAAAAAACAACTTAAGTTTAATGCAGTTGTGTGCCTACTTGCATACCTAATTTGTATGACTTAAAAAATACATATCAAGATTATTTCCCTCATTCTAACACATTTTCTGTGGTTGCAGTATCATAATTGTGACAACTGTGTGCAAGTTTGTCACCTATTGTGTGATTGGGGATGATCCCAGTGCTTGCTGGCATGCTGACTGGTGAGGTGGTGCTGTGCAAGGATACTGGTTTGTTATCATCTGTAAGGAAATAAACAATACATCAACATTAAAAAAGTAAAATTCACTATTTCATATGGCTACATCATCAGTAACGTTTTACGCTACACTCCCTCTGTCCCCTTTTTTTCCTTCTAGGGTTTTTGTAAGTTAGAGAAGAGTGCTGAAAAAAAAGATCACGTTCATATATCCAGAAAATGAGAAAATACTTTATATAAAGAGAAAGCAAACTTTTAGGAATATACCATTTACTAATGATCTTTGAAATGTACAGGGATATTTTTTTCTTTCTTTTTTTTTTTTTTAGGCATAATCTGCATTGGAGTCAACAGCTTAGAATAGAATAGAATAAGAATTACCTTAGTAACTGTGAACTAGGAACAAAAACATTCTGCTGTGTTCTGACAGTACAGCACAATTATGAACAGTGCCTGGGTTCTTTCAGAAACAAGCAATCCAGTAATGTTTATTTGCCAGATAAGATACGTTGCTCATTATATCACTTACTATATCTTAGTATTTATCTCCCTGCTTATAAGCCTCGGGCAGGTTTCTCTATTCTCTTAGGTCCGTTCCCATTATTGCTTTGGCAACAACCTCGTTGACAGTAGTAGGAGTTTTGATACTAATAAGGTAACTACAAGACTTGGCCATCAGATACCAGATACTGAAAATAATTAATTTGGCTCTGGCCAAATGCTGAATTGCAGGTACCTATTCCATTTGACGAACCACAAACTGGAAAATGCTACCCTGAGGCTAAATTACTCAGTTTTCCCCTACAGCTCAGAGGGCAGTGTGTGGCACCTAAAAGAAGTCGGCAAACCTGATGAAACATGACTGAAGGCAGTGGGAGTGCGTGTGGTGAGGGCAGCAGGGCTGCTGCGTGGTGAGTTGCTGGGTCCCGTGGCTGGGTCGGAGCCTGTGTGCATGGAGAGGTGTGTGCTGTCTGAGGGGAAGACACCTGTGGCAAGAGGTACAGCGGTTTCATTAGTGTTTCGGAGGCCGCCCACTCACAGAAAGAAGCAAAACTGCAAACAGCACAGGATGGCCCCACTGGGAGCTCTCTTGCACTGAAGCACTGTGAGTTTCGAGCAATCAAAGGTACGCTGAATGCACAAGGGTCGTGGTGTAAGGGAGAACAACAGGTGGCAACCGAACATCCAGTAAGCGTAACCTGTTATGGCACGGACTGCACATCTTCCATAATAAATGCTAGGTTTTAAATTACACTCAAGTACATGACTCAGAACCAAACTGGTTTGATATTCTTCCCTCTTAAAACAGTGTATTTCATTTCACTGGGCTGAATGAAAAAGCATTATATGTATTGCACGTTACACAAGACAACTATACACAGAAAATGGAAAGAAGAAACAACCAGAAAAAAGTGTCAGTGAATTTCTTAATGTAAATTAAAAGTTTCTTACCAGTCGTTTTTGCCATTTCCTGAACTCCTGGAAAAGACAAAGAGAAAATGTGTAAATTACATTTTCAAGGAATCACACGCAACCATATGAGATTTTTTTTTAAAAAGAAACATTTTCTCCTATCAGCTGAGATTTCCCCAGGGAATCACTTATTCTAAAGTAATATTTAAAGATAAGTAGCAACTACTAGACCCCCAAAACATCAAGTATGTATGTAGGCTGTTATTTTCCATATTAGAAGTCCCATTTCCTTGAGCAGGGAGTCTGCTGTGCATCCTGAAGGATCGACATAGTTTCAGGAAGGCTGCAGCAGATGCTGGTTCAGCTGAAACAGAAGAGCAGCAGTACCACGGTCCTGACTTCACGGTTACCTTCAGAGGTGCTTGGAGGTGAGAGTGACGTGGAGCGTGCAGGTGGAGGAGACGTAAGGGAGGGGGGAGAGCTGGCAGGTGCCAGATTTTCGTCTCCTGCTAAACAGTGAGGAAAAAATATCATTGGGTGAGCAATGTGTGAACATGAGAAGCTCATTGCAAGCAGAAAGACTACCAGTTGTCTTCTGAATCAAATGCTTCCCTCTAGCACTGGCAAGAACAAGTTTGCATTGCTCTCCAGTTCCTACACAGACCGTGTAACACACCTGCTTGGATTTATCCCAAGAGCATGGCTTACAATCAGGTCTGCAAAACCATGAAGTAGCAAATTCCTATCAATTTCTCTGGGATGCCTTTGTGGCAATGAGATTTGACAATCCTTTAGCAGGTGGGGGGATGTACTGACTTCAGGTGTTTGAAAACACCAGCTAAAGTGGGGTGAGTTAACACGCAGCTTGCAGAAAGTACAACCTGATTGGGGCTGTTTTGTTTCATGCTATTGATCTGGGAAGGACCTTCTTTCCAGAGATCCTCAGATACCGCTGTGGCGCCTGAGGTAACTGCAGGTAAGTACCACTGTGAGAGCCCAGTGTGAAATTCTCAGCTGGGAGCTCAAGGGCAAGGGGTGTCGATAAGGAAAACATGAACCCATAACAACAGCATGTTGTAGCTGGAATTGTAATTGCTTTCTCTAAAACGCATGCTTCAAATTTCCACCTTTTATTTAAATAGATAAATAAAACTACATATGTCTTCATCATATTAACAAATTTTGCTGCAGTATAATTGGCCTCACATAACCTAAATCACCAGATTGCTTTAACAGTGATGGAGTTAATATTTGATAGAAGTAGATGTCACTTCAGCTGAAATAGAAGAGTAGCAGTGCCGTGGTCCCAATTTTCAGTATTACCTTTAGTGGTGCTTGGAGGTGAGAGTGACGTGGAATGTGCAGGTGGAGGAGACGTAAGGGAGGGGGGAGAGCTGGAAGATGTCCCATTTTCATTTCCTGCTGTTTAGTGAGGAAAAAATACCACTGAGTGAGCAATGCATGAAGGTGAGAAGCTCATCTACATTAGAAAAAGGGCAGTAGTTTGTATGACTTCCTCTAAACCATGCTTCTTAGGACAGGTGAGACTGGAGGGTACTTAAATGGCACTTTCATACTTATCGATGCATTTTGCAATAGCAAAACTAAAACCCTCAAAATCTTTCACTTCATCACACAGCAGCATGTACAAGTAACATCAACAAATAGAGCATGATTTTGCTGAATGAAGAATGATTTTATTAGCAAGAAGAGACACCAACACTAATTCTCTTCTCAAGAAAAATCTTACCTGTCTATAATCCTCACTATACAAAAGCCAGTAATCCAAGGCTCGGTATTCCTAAAAGACCTTTAATTTACCTAATATTCTTCTCTAAATCCCAGCACACTTCCTGGACCATTCTGCTGATACTAAGAATCCTTCTAGAGAACTCTGTCTCCAGGTTAACCTCTCATAAACTACTGCCTGATTTCAGCTGGCAGTTACGCCCTTTTCACAGCTATAAAAATAAGCCTCACTTTTACACTCGGTTTTGAAATCCTGACCCAAAACATTCTTAATTTGTGTAATGTGAAATTTCTCTCAGGATAAAGGGAGACAAAAATAAATGGCAATTGTCTGGAACCAGGAGAATAAGGACAACTCGTAAGAGTGTCCACCATCAAAACAGAAGTTTGTTCTCATCACTGTATCTTTTACTCATTTAGAGGATTAGAATCTTCCACTTTGAAATACGAATTTTGAAAGCCATGCCTGCTTCCTGAAGACATCTTTCTCTAACACTATTGCCAGGCTTTCAAAAGGAGAAAAATTCCACTTGTTCACATGCTATAATTGTCCACAAACTTTCATTCACTCACGTCACTTCCTTTCTTGCCCTTTTTCTACTAGTTCTCCTCCCCTATGTTCCTGTTACAAATAAGAAACAAAAGTACAGATGATCTTCATATATCACTTCAGTGTCTGAAATCTCAGGTAAGGACTGGAAATTTGTTAACAGGAATTGTATAATCTAACTATATGCATTAAGCTGCCAAAGAACCACGTAAAGCTAACGTGTAATCATATTTGCCATAATCAATTCAATCTCAAAGTATCTTTTTATATTTTTAAAATTCGGTGTTTGAAAGCTGGCAGTTGGTGACTTTCAGTTTCATAATATGATTTTTCTTTCTTCAACCTGCTTACCAGCTGAAAAATCAATAATTCCCTCTCCTTCCCAGATCTTCCTTCAGCACATAAATGATACCTCAAGCCCAAAATTAGCTTTCTGTAAGCATCTAGTTTAAATACAGTGTGATGTTTATTGCCTGCTCATGGTGACAGATACCACATGCCACGCATGATCACAAAACTGTTGAGGTTGGAAGGGACCCGAAGAGATCGTCTGATCCAATCCTCATGCTCACACCTGGGTCAGCTCTTAAAACAGTTTGGAAAATAACCATCCTAGATCACCCTTACCCCTTTTTCCTCTAAATAACCGACATTTTAACCGAATGTCATGGCAGTTTTGTGCCATTCTAAGCAGTTTATAATTATCCTGTTCTTCTGTGATTCAATGATATTATATAATTTTCATAGCAATGAAATAGGATGCAGTTAATAAGAATTCAGTAGGTGGCACCAGAACACTAAAAAAAAAACCCTCTCGAACAGCAAAGGTATTGCAGTAACAGCAAGATACATTTCCCCATATAAACTTATACAGGGATATTTGATAAAACAAAGGGGAAAAAAAATAAAAGAAGGATCCCAACACACCGGACTGTATTTCTCCAGTATTAATAGACATGTTGCTAAAATGAATTTAGTTTTCCCAAAACGTCCCACAGCTATCAAATATGTCAGATCTAACCTCTGGGTAACAAAGTTAACTGCGAAGTCACTGCTGTCTGCTCATGCTTAAATTCTAAAACACATACCTGGAAACTTAAAGGTTCAAATCTGAGAATATCTTTAAGAAGGATGTTCAGCCCCCAGAAAACATTATGTGCAGTATGAAAGCCTGATGATTACCAACTAAGCAAGTTGGTCTATTTCCTTGCATCTTAAACTGCACCCAGCCAGAAGCCATTTTAAGATAATATACATAGGATAGTCTCAGACATTCCAAGTGCAAGAATTGAAGTACGTGAAAAGTTGCTAATACAAAAGGTGTATGCAAGCTTCCCTTCACCTTCTCTTGATTTCGCCACTGGCTGGTTCCTACTAACTTACCCAAAAGCCAAGACCTATCAGTAGTGTTGGAGCAGTTCTGGCCTCGGTCGAGTGCCCTGCAAAAAGATACCACCGGCACATACAACCAGCAAATGGACAGCTTGGCTAATTGCTTTTCTTCTCTCTAATGTCTCTCTGTTGGTTGGCAGACAAAGTGCAACTGCTGCTTAAAAGAAAGGTTTGAGATGAGATGACAGGTTCTCAAAGGAATACTCCTAACTTGGATGAGCTAACCATCCTTTCTCCTGAAAGCTTGAAGGCATGCAGGCCCTGAGATTGAAATATGGGATTATTATATTTTGAAGAAGCCCTTCAATGTTCAACAAGAAGAGTAGATGGAAGAACTATGAAAGAAATCAGGCTGAAAATAATGATAATAATTAAAAAAAAAAAAAAAAAAAAGCCAAACATCTTAATCTCCAAGCAGATCAAGCTGTAAGGCACATTTGGAGGTCCAGGAGCAGCTGTATCACTGACGCAGTCATGACTCTGCACCTGCTGCAGTGAACCATGGTTGCACCCTTATAAGAAGTTAATGTTTGCTGCTGTTCTCTAAGGAAAGACAGAATAAAGTGAAAACACTTCCCATTTGGAAGGACCAAGCAACACAAGAGCAGACAATTCAGGCCTAGGATATGTTAAAAGATACTGTGTTTCAAGTAAGTCCAGGGTATGATCTCAAGCAGAAGGAAGCACCAGCACATACTTCCTGTGCTTGTGTGTTATTAAAGGAAACTCCAACTGATAAGATAGTGAAACTGAAGAATCTGCATTAAAAGCCTAAAAACATTAACATGTTTTTATAGGCAAAAATGTCTTAACTGATGACAGGGAACATGCCTTTTAACTACATTCTGCTTCTTACATTGCACAGTGGGTAAAATGGACCCAGTTTTCTATTTCCTGCTGCTCTAGGCAGGGGACTGAGCTTGCAGGCAGGTATTTCAGGCAGCTTCTCCTCCATGCACACAAGTGCTGCAGTACTGCATCCTATACTGCACACAACACAGAAGAATGAGAAGAAAGAGGGTCCCTTTCTGCTAATAGCATATTTAGCGTTTTATCTAGCATGGTACCATACCTATTGGCTCTTCACAACCAGCTGCACTCTGCGTGACTTTGCTAGACCCAGGGAGGGGCAGAGGAAGTCTTTCTTCCTCTCAGCCTCATGTCTGCAGAACTATTGCCTGCCAGGTTTCTCTCCCAGGAAAAGCGCTTTGTGATTCTGCAGAGCTGCTGCCCTTTTCCCAGGACCTCCTCACCCTCTGGCATATTGGACAGACCCCAGCATCCCCCACCAAGCAGGACTTCACACTAAGCAGCCTGTGTAGGTCCAGAATTGGTCTACCCTCCTTTTACAGCTGAACAGTACTGCTCTGCCTCAGCAGGGTCAGGGCTCTTCACATCTGCACTGAAAGCAACAGGATGTGGTCTCCTTGCTCAGATGGAGTAAAGCTCTTTGAGGGGGTCTTCTAGCAAACAGCACAGACATTAGCCAGCTCCACTGCAAGCCAATGCTAAATAGAAAAAAAAAAAAAAAAAAAAAAAAAAGAACAGTTCCTGGTGGGAGGTAGAGGGTGAGTAAGGCAAGGAACTACACAAAATGCTGCCAACCTCCATTCTTTGATTTATTTTTAAACTTCAAGTGGGATAGGATATAATTCACACCTATTTTAAGGCTCCTTTCTGCTGCCAGAACCAGCTAAAGGGACCTTAAAGTAAATGAGCATCAGGGCTAGAGATGTTATTGCTGCTTTTTGCAGCAAACACAAAATGAAGGGATCCTTTGCCACTTTATAAATAAATCTGGGCAAACCTATGAATAGGCTTGAAAACACTTCAACATCTGAGTAACTCTATACCACAGAAGACCCCTCAGATTTTATAAGAAGGATCACGTGTGCTGAAGTGCTTTCATAAACACAGAGTGCAGAAATAAACTTTAGTCTTTATCATTATCTTTGTTTTGGGGAAGAAAAAAGTGTTTCTGTTTTCTGGGCAAGAAAAAAGTGTTTCTGTTTTCTGGGCAAACTGCTGCTTTTTGAAAATTGATTAAAAGAAAGCCACGTGAGGTTCACACACAAAAAATATGCGAAATTTTGCATGTCCTGAGTTAAAAATAAATAAATACTCATTTAGGATTAACATGTAGAAACTTTTCAGTTTGTAGCTGGGACATTTCAGATGGTCCTAAAAAAAAGTGCCTAATACTTTTTCATTGCAGATTTATCAACGAAAGCACTTCAAAATAATCTATAATCCTAACTGATGAAAAACTCAATAGCTGTACAGCAGTCATAGGAATGATATAAATTTACAGCAGCTGAGAATTAAAACTAAGCAAATATTATAAATTATATTCCCACGGGACATATTCGCAATATTTATTTTCACCAGAAATTTGGGATAACTAGAAATTTGGGATAACTAGTATGAGGGCAGGAGATGGAATTAAGACAAACTTATAGCAGGCAGATACAAGAATACAATATTGTGTTCCGCAATGTTGCAGACGTAGGAAAGAGGGGTAAGGACAAACATCAAAGTTTGTCAACTCTGCTATTATACAGAGCCTGTCTTAAGGAAACAATAAGAAGAAAAGCATACGAATGCTGAAATGTTTTCTCAGCTAACCTGAAATTAAATTTCAAAAATAATTTCAAAACCAGAATTTTCTGATTCCACTTATACAATGTAAGAGCTTAATTTTCCTAGAGAAAAATAAAAATGCAGAGAAAAACAGAAATTTCCCTCAAGAAATATTACATTTATGGAAGCAACATTTGTTACAAATGATATCTGAAATTTCACAAAACCATAAACCTGGAGTAGAACATGAACCAAAGGCACCAATTCAAATTCATTTTGCCAAGTACACACTTCTTGCAAACTTAAAATAAATACCTAGAAATATCAAGAATTTATCAAGCAGAAGAAAGGCATTTCTATCAATTGCACCGTATTTTAAATGACATCCTCAGTCTTCATAGGAATACTTTAACTACAGTAACCCACTTGTTCGACTACAGCTAACAACGCCTTTGCTGCTCTGTGGTTTCTCTCATGCTGTTTACTTCTGTTTTTCTTCTACAGAACCCTACTCAAAAGGAAGAGGGTGCAGCATACTGTGGTTTAGAGCTTAAGCACTTCCAAATGGTGAAACTGTGTTACCATAGCACCCACATGCTCAAGCAATCAGACCTATCTCAGTGCTAAACCACAACTTCTCTAGTGCAGTCATGAAATTTCCCTATTAAACTCCTTTTCACCAAATTTGCATTTATAATTATTTTTAGTTGTACAAATTCATTAATATGATACAGTCAAGGCTGCTTTGCAGGGAGAACGTGCAATGACGTGAATTGTCTGCAAGAGGGGAGAATATCAAATCCTGATGTAACAGTTAATTCGGCTGTGAAACGCTGGCTACCATTCACAGTCATTAAGAAACACGTTAACATGTATGTATACATATATATATACAACATGTATAGCATGAGGAATGTAAGATTGGCTGTCATACTTGCTTGGTAATTTTGTGATACGTGCAAAAGAAAAAATGTGCTAATGTTGCTTTGCCTTTTGTATATTTTCAGTGTTTGTGCACGTACAGAGCCAAGAGCCAGAGTACATGTGCTAAACTTACCGTATATCAAGCAGCAGTACCTAACCTCAGATATGACTCTTCTAGCTCCAAATCTACCATGAGCAGAAAGAAACACTTGATCCAAACTGTCAGCTTAATGATACAGACAGGCTGGTTCTGGAATTGCTGAGTGCATACTGTTTATGGCAAACAGAAGAAAGGAAGGACATGCAACAATTACACTCTCTTCTCAATTTCTGTGCCCATGTTTTTGCAATTGCCTCCTCTACTAGTTCTATGCATTCAGCATAGTTGAAGGCAGATCAGTTCCCAAGATTTTTGACCACAGAAAGAAGCTGCAACTGAGAACTGGCTGACTACTGGTGAGAGTGTGAGCTAAGGGCAAAACTTCTTGGTCTTGGACTATCTCATTGGACCTTGGCTTATTTAAATATCTGACTTACTTCTCTATCCACCTCTGAGCTGCTTCAAGATAAAAGTGTTATGCTGTATTGCAGACATCTCCTGACTACAAATTGCTTTTTACATAATTTTGCCAGCAATAAAAAATGAATGGGTCCTGGAAATGTTTCTCTAAACTTTCTCTAATCAGCTCAAATGACAAACCATAAACAGTTTAAATTCATACTGCATGAATTGCAGCATTTGAGCCACTGATAATGTAAAATCAACCAAAATCATAAATCTCCCATTTGTTATAGGTCTGTTAGCAGGAAGTACTTCGATCAACAGCTCTGTATCTACAAGAACTATTATTTCAGTGAGGTAAAATCAGTGAGTTTTAATCAGTGAATTAAAAAAAAAACGCAGCTAGCAATTTTTAAAAATAAATGAACATTTCTTTCAAGAAATTATACCCATCTATGAGTTTTCACTCTATGTAATAATATTTTTCTCTGAGCAGTTGCTGTGTTAAAGACCCAAACAAATATAATGTGGCTAACTGTCCTAGAGGTTCTGAGGGAGGAGTGTAGCTTACAGAGATAAACAAATAATTTTCAGGTGCTCTGAACATTTATGTCTCCAACTGGCATCACCTGGATTGCAAACACTCAGCTCTCCTACAAAATAGGATCAAAGTACAATCAAAAATGGAAAGAAAGCTCACAGGCTGTGAAAAGACACAATAATATTTCCTTTAATTTTATTTTTTTAAACTTTAGAAGTGCATTGTATTCAGAGCCAATAAAGAATTTTAGATGGGAGACTAACTTTCAAGGCAAGGTTGCTTCCTACTAATTTAATTTTATTTATAATGCAGGAATATCAACGTTTGTCAATCACAAATATAACTGCTTGGTGCTACGTTCTGTGGAGGTTGTGTACAAGAAGTTATGCCTGCAAAGTTTTTCATTTAGACATAATGGAAAAAAAGGAAAAGAATATTTATAGTTTTACAAAGGGAAAAAAAAAAAACAGAAAACTTGTCCCAGGTGTTTACAAGATCCTTAACTAAAGAAGAGATGCATGAAACAGAATAAAGATGTTCCTACTGAAAAGCCACCACTAAAATTTCATTTTTTCCAGTGATCTGGCATTCGCCTTCCTGCTCCAAGCTTAACAGGACCCTCAGCAGTTCCTGTGCCCCATGAGCCAACGTCCCAGTGAGACATCGCTGATCAGCAGTGCCCCAAACTATCCTGCTACTCTCAGTCACCTCCCATGACCCAAATTTCTTGCAGCATTAATAGAAGATCCTAACAGAATTGGTTAATATACATCTAGCTTCTGTTTCTTAAAAGGATAGAGAGTACAGAGAGATAAAAGTTCATCTGGCTCAGTGGAGAACCATTCCCACACCAACTCTGCCTGCTGGGCAGCTCCCTTGCCCACCCAGGGCTGCCAGCTGCAGCCCATAAACTGTGTTTCAAGGGAGAGTGATTTTACTTGGTGAGTACCCTCACTTTTTCTTTCTTTTTTTTTTTTTTCCTACAGACATTCAGGCCAGAAATGACCAGCAAAGTCAAATGAATACCATTCATCAAAGACACTACTGAATACCTTTTTTGTTGTTCATAAAGTATTATGACTAATAGCATTCACTGATCAACAGCTAAGTCAACTGTACACTTGTTAGGTTACAATTTAAAGTACAGTAAAATAGTTACACATAATGTTAATAGGAAGCATCATTTAAGGATCAGATTTTACCACCGTTACACACACAAAAAATGATTTGAAAAGTAAATTATTCATTGAAGCATATAAATATCTTTTAGAAAAACTGTCAGTTAAAAATTAGTTATATATGTTCCCTATGTAAAATAATAGGGAATCATTTTTATTTTGTTTTAATGTGAAAGCAGACATTTACCACTATTTAAATTAGTCAGAACTTCCAATGCTTGATGGATAACCTGAAATCCATCTTCTACTCAGCTAGCGTGAGTACAGTTGGGTCTGTGCCCTGCTCGGTGATTACATAGACACTGCTTCAGTTTTACTACTGTGTGAGCAGTCGGACATAGCCTCCATCTCTGTGCCTCTATAACAACATCTGCAAAGTGGAGACACTGGCACTATCCTACTAAACTGGCATATTGTGGTCAGAAAATCATTTTCATTAAAAATCATAAAGTTTGCAGTCAAACCTGACAGTGCTATTAAAAATAAATATGCTTTGACCTGTCTGATGGCACAAACAGGGAGAGCTGTGAGACTGCAAAGAGTGAAACAACTCAGTCTTGAACTCCCCAGAACACCATGCATGTACGTACAAAATCTCACATTATCTCAAAATCTGGATTGCTCTGCCCCTTCAGGAAAGCTGAGCCAACACTCAGGAGAATGGACCTGTGATTCGTGTCGCAGCAGAAGCAACGGTGATGAACAGCTTACACAGCAGTGCTGATACACCCACAACTCCTCCTAGAGTCAGTAAAAACTTTGAGTGAAAGGGATTTCTCAATCCCCTTTCCCTCTTTACTTTTTTTTTCTTTTGAAACATCAGATTATCAAATTTGGTGCCCAACCCTGGGCAGTTATGTGCATTTTAAACCTGACCTTTTTTTTTTCTTGCTCTTTTTTGCTATTTTAATTAAAGCAATCATGAGATGTTAGCCCCAACTTTAACCTACCAATCTACCTGGGAATCATAAGAAGGGGGTGGGGGTGGGTGGGTGTCTATGTTATAGTCAAATAGTTCATCTGATTTTGCTTTCAGTTTTTGTGCTGGCCGTCCTTTTCTAAAAGACTGTGTGCTGAAGATGTCAGGAGATGAAAATACAGGCTCAGAATGACTCCACTGGGCTCACAGGGATCGCCGTGCCCAGTATTCCAGCAAAGAACCTGTGAAATCTAAAGCTCACATTTCTCAGGATCTGAACGAGACTAATTTCAGTACTTCTTTAAACAATTCAAAGCAACAGAAACAGTCTGTTTCTTTCTTTAGTATGTAGCAAGTAATTTTTATTAGCGTTTCATAAATCTTTGCTTTTTTGTTTGTTTCTTTACTACAATTTTGTAACCTAAAAATGCTAAGTGAGTGGTCTGGGAAAGAAAATTAAAATCAAAGGTACTAGGTAAAGAATGCTGGACAAAAAGTTATTTAGGAAAAGTGTTTTATTGACTTTTCAAAGTATAGGGACCCAGAGAAAAAGCCTTCAGGCCAAAGCCAAGAGAACATCCAATTACATGCTCCAGATAATTTAAACTCTTGATTTAGACACAGAAATCCACAGGCCAGGAAATTTAGCAGACCTGTAAACGTTTCTGATATCTAATAAAAAGAATGACGTATGTAGTGGCAACTAAACATCTTACAATAGCAAGTACAACTCCCACTTGGAAGTGGGAGGTCAGAAAAGCTATGTGAGCAGGAAAATGAGTATCAGTTTGTATACAGACATACACGCAGACAGAGCACTGTGGAAGTAGCATGTATAATGTCTCCTGTGAGGACAGATGGAAAAGCTGACACAGAAAGACACAGAATGTGCAAATGTGGGTAAGATTTTATTCTTTAAAGGTCTATAATTTTCCAGCATTTGGTTGAAATAGTGATGAATTTATGACCACTTGACCTGGTAAAATTAACTGCTTTTTCCTTTTTAACTAAGGGAATGTATCAGAATTTTTTCAGTGTGTAGATTAAGACACTTGCAGAGTTTACTGAGCATCCCTACAGCCACACAAACGTGATTATATGAACAAAGCAAAAAAAGACAAAAAGTGCTGGTAAGTGTTCACTTCCACACGCAAATTCATCAATGCCTTCAGTAGGAAGTAAGCCCATAGTTTAAATTAAGACGATGTTCTGAATGAGGAGCGCTACAAAGGTTGTGGTATAAGCATGGGACGGATCCCTAATATCACCCCAGCAACAAATACAAATGGGTATCAGGGACTGACAGGGCTGAATTCAGCATTCAGCTCTGCTGGTTAGGGAAGGCATGTGAGCCTTTCCTCTGCCTGCTGCTTGGTGCACGTAGACCAGTTCCAGCGTGGAATTGCCTGGCTTTCTGTGGGCTCATCTGCACCAGATGTGAATGCTTGGATAAACTGAACTACAGTCAAAACCCGTCATGATCTACAGGACCCACTGCCAAACTTCAATAATTTGTCTATTTTTATAACACTTTGTGATGCAAACTGAAAATTTCAAGGTAATTTCATTCAAATTGAAATTATAACAGTTTGTAATGGTGCCCAACATCAGCACAGCAATTGAGACCATTACACCTGAAGCCTTGAGAAAGCTGCAGCTACTCAGTTTGGACTTTCAAGATTAGCTTCACACCCAGAAAGTCTGAAAAATCTATTAAAAAGTAAAACTCTATCTTTGGGTTCCCGTTTTGTACAGAATGGGTTTGTAACAAATTCCATGGTAAAGAATGGATGACGCTCTGCCCAGTGTAACATAGAAGGTATAGAAGAAAATTGAATTAAAGGCTGTCCTTTCATTTTGGCAGATGCCTGGGGTAGATAACTGCCCCAAGGGAATATGGTTCTCTAATGAATGAGAACAGAAATGGAACTATTATGAAAGCATTCTCCAAAGAGCTCAAGAAACAACAGTAGGATCCCTAACACCTCTTACACCAGCTGACATCCCCTCAGCCTTCTCATGGGTGACTGAGAATCAGGCTGCAGTGAAGGAGATGGCTGTGCAGAGGTGAGGGGCTGATGGCTGAGCGTGATCCCAGTGCTCATGGGGAACTTCTCAAATGAGACCAATTGCAGTCTGTTTGACCACACCGTTCCCCCCGTGAGCATGGGTCTACATTACGTGAGGAATGTAGGCCTCTTGCCAGAGCATCTGCTCTCCAGCCAGGAGTGCAGGTGCTTTTACTTGTGCAAAGGTAGTACAATGGCTTAATAGCCAAGCATGTTTTGTCTTACAATTTTAAGGTACTGGCAATTGCCAATGAAAGCCATCTTTTACCACATCGATGCTAATGAGCTTTGGTACTACATTACCAAATGTAGCATTAATGATCCTGCTTATGCAGCTAGCTGTATTCAGGGATTTGTCTGTCTTGCTTTGCTGTGCCCTGTAGTCATGTTCTATTTGGCTATGAGTCATTAGTCGGCTAGATGGTTAAACACCCATTTCAGTATAAGTCAGCTTCGGTTTGGATTTGAGTGGCTAAACTATGGGAGGGTTCCTTTTGTCTTGTGTGTGAATTTTCTTCCTCTGTCCCTAGGGGACAAAACTGAGAGGTCAGTTTTGGTGGTTACCCATCAGTCAGCTTGGAGTTTTGCTTGGTCTTCATCTGTTAGTTTGGCAGAGATTTTGAACTATCATAAAGTAAATAAAATGCATTTCAACTCACCACCTCTCTAGGAAGTGGAAGAAAAATTATTTGAGCACTTCAACACAACAAAATTGTAGTTAAATGGGCTTAGTCTCTAGTAGTTACTTTGTCCAACAATATGTTTTTGTGTGTTCCTGTCCAGGCTATGTATACTGCTGACACAACAGCTTATGATGACATGCTAATATACTAGTGGTCTAAAAGAGGGGTTTGGGGACAGCTGTAGGTCCAGCAAAGCTCTGATGCTTTGTGCACATGCACCAGACAATGGTACTGTCAGCTGGGAAGCCTAAAATTGCACAAGAAGTGTTTGGTTACTTCTAGCATATTTTTTTTTTCTCTCTCCCCCCAGATAGTTCCTAATTCTCTGCCTCTTCTGGAACAGTTTCAGCGTCCTGCCTCTAAACTGCAATGGTCCCCAGTGTTACGGGCAAGGCTCATCACAGTTAGTTTTCTTGCCATCATGCAACTGCTTACGTCAAGCTCCAGGAAACTGGTCTCTGCCTCCACAGCCCAAATATTCCCATCTTAAAGATGTGTTCAGTCTCCGTAGCCTAAATGCTGGCTGTTTGATACACAAGTCTCACTACAACCTTGCAGTTGCTTCAGAATTTCAATCTAGATTGCATATTTTGAGGTGCCTTGAAAGTTTTCTCTCCGTCTTCCAACTTGACCAAAAATCCTGAGATTTAGAGATGACAAGATCAAAGAGATTAGCTCAGCCTTCTATAAAGTTATTTAAATCTGATCGTTCAGCAAGCCTGTGACATGACTATGTCACCCTGATTATCTTCCTAGTCTTAAACAGATTTCACCAGGGGGATACTGTTTGACTTCAGGTAGACTAGCAAGCTTAATGAAAATTTATGTTTCTTTTCAAAAGATAACCTACTTAATTTCAAAGGAATTTCCAAATTCACCCATTTAACCCCCTATTGTTAAAGATAAATAAAAAATTAAATTCCTAGCTTTGTTCCTGCCAACCACAGAAAGAAGAAGGAAATGTTCACTTCCACCTTGTCTGTGACTTAAGAAATGTGTACGTGTTCCAGAAAGAGAACACAGTTCAAATCTTTTAATGGTTTAAGGCTGGATATTTTATGGTGTTGTTTTTTGTTGGTGGTGGTGGTCTTTTGAACAGGGACGAGAACTGAGACAGGAAATCACAGCAAATAATGGTTGTAGATGTATATGAACAGTTGCATTAACTACAAATTACAGTAATGTAGTTATTTTCATTTGCAGAACTAAAATGGCAGGCAAGTGGCCAGAGCTGTATTTTGCTCTTCCTCTGACACCACCAGGAAGAGTCTGAGTTGCATCAGAAGATCTAGCTCACAAGGCACGCTTTCAACTGTATAAAGGAAATCAAGCATAATATAAGCACTTCGGTGTTTTAACTGTGTTTGGAACTAATGGACTTCTTTTCATTTCCTGGTAAATGGCAGCCTACAAGAACTATATGGTATCACAGGATGTGGGTGTCTTAATTTTATCTCCTTTTTGCAGTGTGCTGGTCTCTATTTAGCAAACCAGCTCTCAGCTTGCATTTTAAGCAAGCGCCTTCCCGTTCCCGTGGCAAGGCTGCTTGTCAACCCACAAATGAGTAAACTTCCTCACTGAGGTAAGTAAGGTGAATAGCAGCAATATACAAAAATATTAACACTTCAGCCTACATCGTTAGAAAACACAGAATCCTACAAAACTAAACTACCAGAAAGTGCAATTGTCCTAATGACTCATCTTTCATTTTTAGCTACAAAGCAATACGTAAGCAGTCTCTCCAATGACAAGCCTCATGGTACATCACAGTACGAGACAGTCATCATCTAACAAATAGGATGGTTTGTGCTTTAACTTCTATGAGCATAACACTCTACTCAGAAAATCCCAAGACTGTCCTGGACTAGGGCTATTTGAGTTGCCCAGTACAAACACCTGATGTACTTTTTTCTCTCATAGCTTTGCTATTGCTTCTGCAAGTTGGTACATCAGATAACACACCTAGCCATGACAGACCACCTCCACGCCATCGCCAGCACACACTGCCAACAGGGATAAAGAGCTGCACCTCCTTACAGAAGGCCACTGAAGTAATAAGTAGGCCTGTAAAAACTAGATATAGGGAAATCACTTAAGAAAACGCATACAACCCACTAGCAAATATTAAAATGTATTTGATATGTGATTCTTTTCAACTATATACCACCCCTAAAAGTGACACTGAAATATTCACCTCAATCTACTTGCTTTTCCTAGCTGGCTACGAATGCAGTTAATCATTGCCAAGAGATGGTTCTTCCAGTCAAAGGCTTACAGACAGGTTTTAGGATTGCTGTACCATTTACAGTACACGCTATTGCCTGAAATACCTATTCAGATTTGTGGGTTTGTTCCCTCTCCAGAAACACCTTGTGAGACCTGATTTTGAGAAAATTCATTTCTGTCAAAAGTAAATATACCAGTTCAATAGTATTTCTAAAATGAACGTATTATATTTTCCTTCATCTAATCAGCTTCCAGTCAGCACAAACTATGACAGCACTGCTAAATAGCCTGTTATCCAGTATCCATCCCAGGTGTCTGGTAATACAATCACTTTTCCCCATTGTATTGTTCCTTAAACCTTTACAGGAAACTTTTATCAGTGGGACAGCTGTTTGAGAAAGAGATTGGCGTTTGAATATTACATTAATGCTTTTTACTATCACTATTTTCTTTCCACCTCTGACTGGAAATAACCTCAATGAAATGAAATTAGCTAATTTTTCATTATTCACTCTTTCCACAACTTCCTTTGCGTACGTGTGCTGGGACTGGCTGGGACGGAGTTACCTTTCCCCACAGCAGCCCATACGGTGCTGTGCTTTGCACTTGTGGCCAGAACAGCATTGATGTCACACCCATGTTCTGGCTGCTGCTGAGCAGTGCTGGCACAGCATCAAGGCTCCCTCTCCAATTCCACCCCCCAGCCCCCAGAGGCCAGTAGGCTGGGGGTGGGCAGGAGGTGAGGAGTGGACATGGTCAGGACAGCTGCCCTAAACTGACCAGAAGGATATCCCCTACTGTATGATGCCACACTTGAAAATATATCTGGGGGAGAAGGGGGGACACTCATTATCAGGGGGACACTCATTATCAAGGTGTTTCAGAGCAACTGTGATGCGCATTGAGGTCCTTGCTTCCCAAGAAGCTGCAGAACATCACTTGCTAATGGGAAGTAGAGACTTTTTTTTTCCTCCTTTTGCTACCGTACAGCCTTTGCTTTTTTTCCTTTCATTAAACTGCTCCTCATCTCAAACCAGGAGCTTTTCTTTTTTCATTGTATTTTCTCCCCCTGTCCTTCTGAGGAGAGGGAGAGAGAGAGCAACTTGGTGGTACTTAGCTGCCCAAAAGTTGTTAAACCACCACTGTACAACAAGCTGGACTAAAGATTTTTAATAGAATCAATCTGTGTTTTTTTTCTTTCTTTTTTTTTTTTTCTTCCGTGCCATACTACATTTCAAGTATTCTTTAACTAACTACTGAAGGTTCATCGATCTAAAGTGCAAAGAGCCACCCTCAAAAAGATGATTTCTGGAGTACACTGACTACCCCACCAAGCTCCACTCTAACAACTGATGTTAATGATAAGGCTGTTGTTTTTTTGGTTTTATTTTAAGTTCATATTCACAAGCCTCTTCAAGAACTTTTGGGTGAACACCACATCATTCGGCTCTGAAGCTAACTTTCTGAAGACAACATGCACAAGCTTTATATGGAGATCTTTCCTAAAAGAAAACCTAGCATCAATAAAAGGCAATAGTCTATCCCTATACCAACAAATCCAAAAACACTTCCAAGATTGCAGGTCCAGATGAAGCATACCAGAGAGCAAAGGGTCCATCTGCCATGCCATGGCTGCTACATGAGGAAGCCTAAATCTGCAGGAAGGAAGGGAGCAGTGCCATGTGCCTGGATGTCCCCCAACAGTCACAGGGCCAGGCTGCAATGAGAAGCTTTGAGCATTTTTTACCTGCAGAAGAGATCCACAGATGTTTACACCTAGGTATTTCACATCATATTTCCTATCTACCTTATCATTTTAAGGATTCTTTTTTAATTTAATAGTTTGAATTATTACTGAGTTTTTGGAAAAAAATCTGTAGCAATAAAAACGCTTTCTTTAATTTTAGAAAAGAAAACAACTGTTTCTCTCTGCTTAACAGATTTATAAATATTAGAAAACAGAAAAAAAAAAAAGTTGATTTCAATGAATTTGCCTGATAGGCAGATTGTAAGTGCCATTTAAAAGAAGGATATATTTATATAAAGAAATACAGAAAGTTCATTCTGATTAATTATTAGCCTGCTGACAGTACAGAGCTAATGCAACAGACCTGGATGTGTCCTTGTGAGCCAACAAAGCAGCAGGATATGGATTTTGCAGAATATGAACAACCCTTGTATCTCAAGAGAATCCTCAAAATTCCCCCAGATCTGCAGAATCTGTATGGTATGATGTTCAAATCTTTTTTATTTTATTTTTTTTTCCTGTACTGTGCAGAGAACTCCTGTCCTAGTTGAGAAATTCTAAGGAATCTTTTTTACTTCCTCTATTTTCCTCATAGCAAGGCTTCATATGCAAAGAAGGCATGAGCTTGGCTGGTGCTTACCAATTCAATCACATTAATAAATGTATCAAAAGCAATATCAAAAACATGCACTAGTAAGTCTGTAAACACTGGACATTTAAATCATATTAAATGTAATGCTTTTTAGGCAAAGAATCATCAAAGAACTGAAATTCTCAAAGTGTTTCAGTTTTTACAACAGCAGGTATATGAAAAGCACCTTATTAAAAAGACAATAAGCGGAGAGACCAAGCTAGGAACTATTTGCAGTCAAACCGATTTCTTCTTCAGCAACTGCATTGTGAAGCTTCTAAGTGGAATGTGCAGACAAGAAACCAACATCCAACACTTCAAATACTCAGCATCAGGTGCTGTCAATCATTCCCAGTATTCTTCATTATGAGTGAAATCTCCTGTCTCAGTATGAGAAGAAGTCACACAGATTTGGTTTTGAGTTTGTTTTTGAGCAAAAGCTTTGAAGCACTTTTTGTTCTGAAACATATCATTACAATGAATTTTGTGACAGATCATTTCCCTAACGATCACGTTTCCTGTAGTGAGACTTCTTATCTGTCTCTAAACTGCACCAACACTGCAACCACGTGCACACAGTAACAACTCCCACCTCCAGTGAAAATGCCATTATGTGCACACAGACTGACATGCGGACAGGACTCAAAGAGATGTGTCACTCCAACCTAAAACACAGATTAGGAGTCTGCTGCACCAGCATGGCTGAACTGTTTTGATTTTGCATTTGTTTTACAAAGATATTAGATAGTAACTTTAATAGAAATCCATATTGTTGAGACCTATCATTATAGTCCTGACCATGCTAATTCCTGTTGGCATTCACCTCCTGCAGTACCACAGTTATTCCAGAACATGAAATTAAGTGCAGCTGCTAACTGGACTGGTGCTGCAAAATGGCCAGCATTGTTTGCATTATTGTTATTTCCCTGCTCTTAATTTACTCATTTCTCTCTAACTTGCTTGTGCTCCAGAACACATAAAAGTTACCACTCTTTGATCTTACCCAACTGTCCAAGCAGCACGTTATTTTGTGCTTCAATTTAATGCCCCTGCCTGAAAGTAGGCAGAAATTTTCCATTGAAGCTGACAGCAATGTTCTCTCAGGAAGAGGGATTTACCCTCACATCATTCCCCACCAGCCCTTGGTGATTTTCAGGCTACATTCTTGTATCCATTTTTAATTTACAAATGCTCTTCTTGTGTCCTCATTTCCCCTCCTCTTTTTTGCTTTTTCTTACTCTGCAAAAGTTACAGAGTATTTCTTTTTGTCCAGCAAATTCCCAGGTGACATTGTGGACGTCAGCTCTCTGGAGCTGCTTCCATTTAACCTGGGAATAATTACTTTGCTTAACTAACGTGTTTTGAGCTCTATGTAACAGCAAGATATTTAAGAAGGTTCACTGAAGTCCATTTCTGAAGCAGAAATATTTTATATCAACTCCACAAGGTGACAATTTGTGAGGATGAACAGGTGTCCCAAGGCTCTTTCTTTTGCATTTCCTCTAATAATTACTGTTTAGCACAACTTAGTACAATAAACTTGCAGTCTGCTTTCTGCAAATACATATAATACCTTCTGACACAAGCATTTCACAAGCTAATAATGTAAAGAAAAATTTTCCGTGATTCATGATTGTCTTAAAGAAATTACTTCAATTTCTTTGTCTCACCTATGAGATTAAAATGACAATCAATGACATTGTTTCACTCAAAACCACTTGTATACATAGGAAACACTTGAGGCTGAGGTACATTCCTAAACACAGAAATCTGTTCCGAACCCTTCAGCATTTAGGAAGAGTTACTGTGTTTCTACTTACTTATGTGTAAAGCTACACACTATAAAGAACTATCAGCCCATTAAAAGTTTGGGAATACTGAGTGACTGCTGTATGAATATATATAAGGGATCAAACCTTGTGCATTTAGCCTGACACTGAAGTATTTTACCTTCACTCTAAAGAACCCCACTGAAATTGTCTCTTAAATTTAAGGTAGTGAATAACCCTTTGCTTTCTCAAAGGCACAGAACTTAAATAAGTAAAATTGCCAAAGTCTTAGTAATATTTATCTTAAAGACAAGCTATTTTTTCCTCAGTTAGCCTCTCATACACATCGTTTGAATGCTTCTCCAGGTAAGAATTTGCAGAAGGGAAACTGTAATCATTACAACAATTATTAATATGAAAGAAATGCCTTCCTGACTGGAAAAAGGATGCATTTTTCTTAACTAGATATTGCTTCTTCCCCTTTGCGTTCATTCTGCACATATGCTTACTCCATAGAGAAGAGAGACATTCTCAGCAACTTCTTCGAGCAAGAATTCCTCCCCCTCCCCTGTAAGGATTGTCTTTAAGTGGAAGAATGATAGTATTCTGCCTACACTTCCTGGAAACTAAGCATAGGTCTGTGTGTCTGCGTTTATCAAAATATCCATCAAAGGTCAGGTAATTTTCCATACTCATAGAGAGACAAAGATGCTACCTATCTTGATGAATCAGTTCAAGAGCGTTAGTGTTTGTCCCTCAAAATGAAGCTGATTTAATCACTGAGAAAACGAAGGACATTATTTCCATAACTTTAACTGTGCTCAGAATTACAATCTTTTCAAATTCTTCCACTGTGGGCCCAGATCTTCCCTAGCTCTGAAGTCGGTGACAGGAGACAAGTGACCAAGCAGCAAATCAGTCAGTAAGTGGGTAACTAGTCGGAAAAGCTAAGAGCTGGATTTCGGAAAGTATGAAGTCACTAGGGAGCAACAGGTTCCAAGTGCTGCCTTGGAGAAAGAAAAATAAATAAATAAATAAAAATGCTTTCTTTGTCCTACCACTAAAATGTTGGAGCTTAGTCATTAGATTTTTATTTTCTTCATACTAACATGTAAAATAGTGTTTGTGGCCTCAATACTTATTTACTCCCTGCATATGAAAGAATTCCACTTATTTCTTAGGGGAAAAAAAAAAAAAAAAAACACCTCTAGTGTTTGTTTTGACATCAGGATTGCAATTATTAGTACAAGGTATCAATATGTCAGCACATTCATAGTAAGACATTTCAAAGGCTTATAGTTCCAAAACAGATAAGGGAATTAGGAGCCTAAGTGATCCTCAGGAATTGCAGTATATCCATCAGGAAAGCTTCTGTCAGCTTCAACAATAACAATACAAAGAAACTTGACAGAAATCAGTTTATGCTGCAAGTATGTTAACCTGATCCAGAGAGGCCAAAATATTTTTTAATACTTAATTCTTATTTTGGCATTACAGCAGTAACACAAAATTTGCTAGATGTCTTAACTTTGAAAGAATTGAAACAGTCAAAAAGAAAAAAAAACACTTAGTTTTTCTTTTTTATCCTCAAACCTCTCTTACACCTGAGCAAAGATAACAACTATTTCTACACAATATTTTGCACCTGTATTCTCTAACATCTTTCAACTTTGCAAGTGTTGGTACTGATTAAATATATAAAAACAAAGGCTAAAACACAAAACATACTAGAGACTGATTTGATTTTAAACTGTGGTGGTTTTTCTGAAGCATCTTCCTGCTACTTCCATGTCAGTTCTATGCCCCGCTGAATGGGAATATACTTTACTATGTTTCAGTCCTTTTTGCAGGAAGCAGGAATACCTCAAAATATTTCATATCATTTGTCAAGTATGTAACAACAACAAATGCCATTTCCATTTTGATAAACAATAATAGAAAACAATACAAAAATGATGAAAACATTAACAATACACAAGTCAGTTTCATTGGTCATAAATACAATAGAGATAATCACGCTCCACAGAAATAAGTAGGAAAAGACAGCCGCCAGCATGTTGTGCTGGGTCAAGAGGTGCAGGATTGACATTACAGTACTGCAAAGAACTGGATGTGTTACCAGACCTCGCTAGATGTCTTAGCAAAAAAAAAAAAAAAAACAACCACCAAACGATCGTTGAAGAGTAGCTATGAAAAAATCTCGATTTGCTTGTTTTACAACACTACCAGAAGGATTTCAACACAGAAATACACTCTAGAAAGTTTCAGATAGATGTGACTTTCACAGGCATAACAACTATTTTATATGACAGTTCTACGCACACAGGCTGTTTCAGAAGACATTGTTTGGGAAGCAATGGTAATTATTCAAGAATTGGCAAATGTCCATTGGTATTGTCTTAGCCTTAGCTTGTAAAGCCTTGGTTCTTTCCCTTTCCTAAAACCTATAGACATCGCTGAGATCTTTTAGTCTGTGACCACAGATTGCTCTTTTTGTCCAGCACTGCCTAGAAACACCGCAGAGCGTGCAATGAAGATACCTTCTGCCTGCAGAGCTAATGCTATGCATGAGCCATGGGAACACAAAAAGAAAAGAGGTCTCATAGCTAAGTAGTAAAATTTTGCTTTAGGTAAGAGGATTATATACCAGCTCGCCACAGAATTCTTATATGATACTACAAAACCTACTTATGCTAAATTTTCCATGCAGCAGCCGTTAATAACTGTTCTGCATTTAACAGATTATTATTTTCATTACACCAACCTACTTTACAGAAATGGTGAGCCTTCAAAACAGCAAATTAACAGAAAGGATGCTTTAAAGGAATATAGTACTTGCTAGGTCTCAGATTGAGCTTTCTCTTTGGATCATTTTATCATCCTGAACATCGAAATCCATTTTTGTACAGCACTGAGACACAGATGACGAACACCATTGAAAATCTCAAGAGGAAACTAATATTTCTAGCTGCAGAAAAGGTTTTGAATAGTGAGTCAATAAATATGGCCTGAACTATGAATTGAACAACACAGACAAATATGTTGTCTGAATATATTTTCATTCTCTACACAGAGAAGGGAATCCTGTAGAGGGAAAATTGTGTGACTGTAAAAACTGCCATAAGACATACAGAGAAGGCTGAGTCCTGAAAACTGTGAGTGCTTGGCTTTACAACTTTAACGTCACTCTGTATGCGTGAATTTTTATTTTTAAAAACATCCTCCACCCACCAAAAACAAAACAGAACACACGCTCAAAAAAAAAAAAAACACGCTATGAGAGGGCACAGTAGTACTCCTCCCAGGCTTTATCAGCAAGGTTGAGACTTGTATATATCTCCTTGCTCAGGTCTGCCTCTGGAGTTAGGGGAGTACTGATAGCATTAGTATGTTTTCATCTTCTATGCAGGACAGTGCTAGAAGACTTTCATCAATGAGGTATTTGCTGACAGCAAAAGAGTGGTGAAACTCAGACTTTCGCTGAGTACAACATAGAGACAAACAATTTTTCTTACTTCCTTACTTCTAGTCCTGTATATCTTTTCTGGCCTGTCTTTGCTCAAGTCATGTTTTCTATCAAAACAGAGCTATCTTGTTTTCTCATCTAGTTAGACCCAATTCCTTAGGCTTCTGATTCCTACCACAGACCCATCTTTTCCCATACCCTGTCTAGGCTTGGCTATCAGTTTTTCAGGTCTTTCCCCTGCTCCTTCCAGCTGCTCTGTTCCCTGCTGCAATCTCAGTCTCAGCATCCAACCTCTTCTCTTAAACCAGTTTCATCACTTAGCTTCATATCTCATTAGAACTGTTTTCTGAACATTATATGCTTATAACTACAGGAAAAAAAAACTCTAAAAAGAAGATAATTACATCCACTAACACCATGAAGATCTGATATCAACCATAACATAGAAGATTTATCACTTTGTCAATCACTGCAGAGCTTTTCAAAGGCTGCCATTATGATTTTAAGTGATTTTTAAACAGGATGCAGGGCTGTGTACCTGTTTCCTGCTACCTATGTTGCACATTGTCACAAGGATAACCTGACATTACAGATAGAGCTCAGATTTTACAGAAAGACAGTATTATTAAACATATATTACATCAGTTTCATTTGGAAGTCTACTGACAGCCATATCTTATGATCAGCTATTTTAATAGCAACCCCAGCCATTCCAAGCCCTCAGCATTTCACCACAAAATCTTTTTACTCAAACTTGCAGCGATCTAGAACCTGAAAGTCTAGAACCCTGAGGAATTCGAACTCACAACCAATTTCACACACACAAACCACCTCTGTGGAGCTCAATAAGTATTTCAAAACTATTCTATACCGCACTACGGATCCAGGCCAAACTTGAATTAATTAGAGGCAATTCCAGAGCTCATGTCTACAAAGTTCACGACGTGATATCCAAGAAATACAATGCCATTCTCTGCACCCCTGAAAGCAACCTCTGTATTTCTTCTTCCTTAGTTTTTTTCAAGAGAAAAAAATTGTCATTTTTTTTTTCTAATCTAAATAAGTTTAAGGGCAATGACAACTCAGAATACATGTAACTATTGTTGTTACTGTTTATGAGCACTCAGATATAAGAATGCTGACCATAATGTAAAAAATTTTGAAACTGAACAGAACATGAAATGTGGTCCCTCTTTTTCACATGCAGATGCTATTCACATTAGATACTATATCTACAGAGGATGAGCTGTTACAAGAATTGAGTATCAGAGGGGTGAAATTATACGCTCTCCCAAACAAAAGTGTGAATGTGTGTTTGTAACACATCATCCACACATTCTGTTGTTTATTTTCCGTATTTCACTCACTGGTTAGAGAACACAATTTGTTAATGAAAGGATTAAACAGTTGGAGAAAATAATCATTACAAACAAATATAGTGCCTTCATATGTGAACCGAGTTTATTATTTCTATCTAGCAAGAAAAGAGCTTTAGAGCAGCAGAAGTTTTTACCTTTGGCTATTTTATCATTAAGAATAATCTGCCATAAAAAAGCTGCATCAGTCGTTGTCATGTAAAGAAGCTGTAAGAGCAAAGTGTGAGAATTACAATACATGGATCTGTGCAGGAGAGTTTTTTTTGGATCCAGGGAATAATTTATTCAGTTATGTGTTCCTCTGTATAAGGTGTTGTATGTTCCTTTCTCAGAAAAAGAAATAACATGGGATTGGGCAAGGTGTTTGGTTGGGCACATGTGCTACTATTGCTTTTTCCCCTCATCTGTCTTTCCTCTGTACCATTCCTTTTTAAGAAACGTCCATGCTGTCCAGAATCAGATCAAACTCTTTGTGGACAAGGCCGTCTTTCATCCTCTGTTAGTACAGCACCTGGCCCAAGAGGAATGCTTGATCATGCCTGAGGTCATTAGCCCTACTATACACACAGGTCAGACTGTCTCACACACACACACGAGCAGCTCCCTCCTGACTTTTCAAGTGTTCAGTATTCACAGCTGCAGCAAAACTCTCAGAAAAGACTAACTTGCAGCTGCACTCTCAAATTTTTCACGTTATCTCAGTGACCAACATGTAGAGGTCTTCTGAAAATCTGAAGATTTTCTACTATGAAAAAACTGCTCTCAAGTGTTTTGGAACTGACAGTGAAAACCAGGGGTGTCTCCTCCAGGCAGTTTTCTCAGGGAAGCAAACAGGAAAGCAGCACTTAAAGTTTAAGGACTTCAGGTAGGTATAAAATATATATATTTTTTTTTTTTCTTATTTTAATATAAAGCCAAAGAAAATTCAAAAAAACACAGTATAAACCACAAAGATAAAATAAACCCTGTAACACTTTTAAAAGTTTCAAAGGCTTGCCTTTGCAGACTTTCCACTGACGTCACCACTGAGGCAAAACTTAGGTAAGCAGCAGTTCTGTTGCGAAGAGAAACCAAGAGCATCAACTGCAGAGAGAGCAGCTGAAAATGGCGTATCTGACATGCGCGCTACTTTTAAAATGTCCTCATTGCTCAGTGGAGAGTGTTTTTTAGAAGCTGTGGTTTGCAGGCAATCTTTCCCTTGCCATTTAAGGCACACTCCTGCAATGATAATACACTTGTTGACATCTCGAGCAGAACTACTCACACATAAACAGCTCTCTTCCCAACATTAAAACACAAACTAAACACAGTTACTCACAGATCTCACGTTCATCTGCTTGAACTGCATCGCTCATATTCAGCACAATTCCACTGCAAAGCTTCTGAACTCAGAGCTATTTTGTCATTCTGCTCTCTAAGTATGTATCAGCTCAAGTGGACCCTAGGTTAAGCACTTATTAATTCCTAATGTTTTCTCAGAGTGAAAATGAGTGCATTGTGTGGCTCTTAGAAACGTTTTTCTATGTCCTTTGATTAGCAGACTAGAGCTGCAAAACCAGAAATGCTACTGTTGCACTATGCCACTGAGTCGCACTAATGTGTAATTCTTACTGCTATTTCACATCTTTCCCCAAACCTCAACCACATTTCATACTCCAGACTAGAACACCAGACTGCAGGTGTGGAGGATGTAGAAAAGTCTTTCAGTTCTGTTGAGCCAGCACAGTTGAGCACAGAAGCATTAATGAAACTGCAAACAAGGCCAAACCGTTTTGTGTACATAATGGGCAGACTCAAGTATCGTAAACTTGATCTCTCTGCTCGCATACACAGATACATTGTGCAGGCATACAAATTCACACACATGGGAAATATTATTGGGATGGGGGAGCTTGTATATTGCTTACAAGAGACCTAGGGCTATATTCTATCACCGCCATCAAGAACCAAGTAAGAAATTTGCATACCATTTAAAAAATAAATGTTTTATTATCATTTGAATGCTTCCAAGAGTGATGAATAGAGAAATCCTCCAGATACTCTAACCAAAACTCATTAAAACAAAAGATTTATCTAATGCATGCATGTGATTCTGTATGTGTTTTAAGATATTTGAGTTGTATCTCAGAAGATAAATTGAATTGCAGCAATATCGGCCATCTTTCCTTCTGTTTTGCGAGCATATGATTTTAAATGGATTCAGCTTGGCCAGCACTTCTCTAGGAGAGTTGACTTACATTTATAAATGTTACTACTACAACTTCTAAAACACCTAAGTTGCTAGAAAGACTCAGTATAGTATTTACCCCTAAGTGGGGAGGATGCTTTGTAAGGTGAAGCCTTTTGCAGCTATGGTCCATTTGGCACATGTTGATCTCACCTCATCTGCAGACAATGGAAGAAAAGCTGGCAGCTCTGTTTCTGTCTCTCAAGGGCTCACTGACTTCAGTTCTTTCACCCAGCAGTGGTTAAAATGGAGACTGCATTGGACATGATCGTATTTTAGAGAATTTCAGATTTGCTGACATTAACCACAGTATGGGTTGCTCTTATTTAGCACAAAAGTATCAACTCCCTGTTAACAACACCTGTGCTTTAGAATGGAGAACAGATCAGAACTTTATGCACAAGTCATTTGTTTCATGCTTTTCATTTTCTCTGCTCAGATACACTATTCAAAATATTCTAATGCACTCTAAAGTTTATTCAGATTAATTTGGGGTAACTTACAGGCTGCAAGGGACAAGCATCCCTCCGAATATTTAAGGAATTATGACTTTGTATGTTGTAATATGATAACCATTAGTACCCTCAACTTTATAGATGATGTAACAGATCTGGAAAAATGAAGACAACACTTCACACCATGAGTTTCTGAGACAGCCTTGACTACAAATGATTTCTGTCTCTTACATCTTATTCTAAAAGCTTGAATGTGTTCTGCCATTTATCTTACTCTTTTCTCCACCTACATACATTTTAACTCACATACACCCAGAAACAGTTCAGGAGATAACACATTAAATATTCCACTCATAGCCTCAGCAATGTATATGATTAGCTGGAAAGGCTTTACTAGCCATATGCTTTTGTACCATCCCAGCTGAGATTCTGTATTGTATTACATTTCCCTGAGTATAAAATCTGTCAGGTTGTATATGAAGTATAAGCTTCATCTAACAAAAAGCTATTTGCTTATGTGCTGTACAGAAAGCATCTTTGTATGGCTTCATTTTTCTATTAGACACAGCTAGTTTTATTTTTATTTTTATTTTTTTTCTGTCAGGAAAAAAAATATATTTGCAAAGGCAATTAAAAATATTGCTCCATGGTGTCCACATTTTTGCAACAACAAAAATTATTCATGCACAAAAAAATATACCTCTAGAGCTCTGTGCAGGGCAGTGGGATTATGAATGAAGAACAGACAGGTTGTAACAGAAGTCTTTGAAAGTAGAGAATTGAAAACTAAGCAAGCAGGCTACCTGAGGAGGCACTGACACAGAGGGTATAAGTGGAAGATCTTATTGTGGAAGTACCGCAAAGCAGCAGCATAAAAGAACAGAAAAGGATTGGATTTTGTTAGCTATCTGCAGCACTATGGATAATATACGCTGGCACGGCTCACAGCTAGGTTCTAAAATCTTGGCACTGAGGGCCCCAAACTGCTTTATTTGAAACAGAAGGAAGCCTAGAAATAGATAAAAGGCTGTAAATGTTACCGAAACCGCATTGAACATGACCTGTTTACAAGTGTATGGATAGCCTGGAAATGTATCAGGACACACAGTGCAGCAGTCTGAGAACAGTAAAGTTGCAGGGGAAAAAAAATTTAAAAAAAGGAAAAAAAAAAAAAAGCTTTCACTACTGTTTAGATTACTTTAATCTCAATATTTACAGGGGGAAGTCAGTTTTGCCACTTTGGAGACTTTTTACCAGTGATTGCACAGAAGGAATTCAGAGCATAATCTTTACCTTGAAGAGAGTAGACAATTACCTCCCAGAATGTTTTTTGATGTTCTGTACTTCATAAGTTTGCGTAAAAGAAATAACTGTTTGATTTCTAGTTATATACAATTAAAGATGAATAAACGCAAACAACAGACAACTCCACACAACGCGGAAAGCAGTAGAGCTCAGGGACAACCACTACTTCCCAGGCAGGGCTGGCAGTCCCAACCTCAGCAGCCAGCTCAAGGACACTTCAGTTCTGAGAAGCCCATGGGCATCCTGTCCAACCCTAGCTAATCCGTTAACGTTCCCATAATACACACCGGTTCTTGCTATGGTTTGAAAGGCATTCACATGCTAGCAAGCCTTGCCCAGCACATGACACCTTCCTGCATTGCCTCTTTGCACAGCTGTCTTGGGTGTCATTGCTGCAGCCACCCCAGTGCACTGCGGTCTTCACCCCCAGGGCCAGCAGCATGGGAGGAACAGCCACCGCAACTAGGGGGAGTGACAGCAGCAAGACTCGGGGTATGTGTGTTCTGCAAAATGCAGGGTAATACGGAGACACTTGAGCTAATGCTAAACAAGGTAGTTAAATGAGTATGAAGAAAAGTCACACCAACACAGCAGACAACTCAGTGTTGGTTAATTTGCTCTGCCTGCCTGGTTGGTCAGATATATGCCTGTTAGTAGTAACTCTTCAAAGTAGACCAAGAATATAAACAGAGGACAGAATATTTTCACGGCCTGCTGTTCTCCTTTGCTTGCTTCCAGAATGGTACAGAGCATGCCACAATGCATCTGCACAGAAAAAGAGAACAGGATAATTTTTATGCGCCATATAGAACACATTCACAGTTTCAGTGTGGAGGTTGCCTACTTGTTCAACGCATGCACACACTCTCAGGGAGGCAGACAGCTTTGCAGATAGGCGACTGAAGTCAGACAAATATAACTTGATTCCTAATACAAGAAGTATTTTGAAAAGTCACTTCATCCTGTTTCCTTCCCTTGATTCTTCTGCCTCGTTATATACATGATTTTTCTAACCCATTCACTATTGATATGTTATTCAGAATCAAAACATATAAACTTATGTTCACCAAAGAAAAACTAAAACTAGAAGAAATGGTTCCAATACACCCTGCCACTGACAGCAGGATTTTCTCTAGAACGAGTCTCTGCATGGCAGCTTTGTGGCTTTAGGTTTACAGTGGTAAAACATTCTCTGTATGTCAATACACTGATGTGAGTGAATACAAAATGACTAGCAAACATCATTTCCATACTATGTAAGAAAGACCCATTAGCTTTGAACCGATATCTCTTGCCCTAAATGCAGTTATCAATCAATATCCCACAACAACGCAGCCATCAGCTTATTCTGTTTGTGTAGGACCAGGTGAACAAGTGAGGAAAAATTACACATTTGGTCAAAGTCTGTAGCTAATTCTTGCTCAGAAACCATGTAGCCATGCTGGTGTGGTACTGTGCTCAGATTAACATGAGCATCCTGCTTAGGTACTCCACCATAATCAAACTGAATGGTTTCCAGTTTAGAGCTGGCTTGCATCTCAGACAGCCCAGGAAGTGAGCAGGACTGCCTGCAGCCCCATGCAGACATCAACTCTTGATCTTGAAGTAAGTATTTGAAGTATGCAAGATGTGAAAACCAGGTAATTTGTTTCAAGTTATTAACAGATCCCTGTCCACAGGACTCTGAGATATGTATTTCAGAAAGCCTCAAGTTCACCACTGAAATAAAGAATACGATACAGTCCTAAAGGAAACGTGCAGTGGGGTGCCTGTAAGAGGAAAACCTCAGAGCGGGTGTTCTGGAGACACCAGACTTCACTTGCTTTTACCCTAATGCCTATCCTCCTGCCTGCGCAATTCCCCTTATCCTTTACTGTACACAGAAAATGAGCCAATATTACGAAGTTCTGCCACTTAAAAATTAGATCTGCCAGACACTTTCCAAAGGAATAGACCTCTTCACAGAAAGTCAGAACCATAGCATGATCTATACAGAAGCTGATGACTGTGCAAAGAAAACATAGCACTTCTAGGTGGAAACCTCCACAGCTGTTGGGAACAGAGACTCCATGGCCTCAGATTTCTGCATGCCTGCTGAAGCTCAATACTTTTTACTTGGAGAATAAAAAAGTCAGACCGAAAACTACCAAGCAATTTTTTAACTTCCTGAAATAAAGGAAGTGGCACGGCAGTAGGGGAAGCTTTTTGAAAGCTGTCAAATTGCTAATACTTTTGTGGGGGAGAAACCTAAATAAAGAAGCTAATGGGAAAAAAAGTGCTAGTCCTGCAAGCATTTATTTTGCTTTCTTTATTATTATTATTATTTAAGGGGAGTAAAGGATTTTTTTTATTGTTGTTTTGATTGTTTTGTTCTGCTGTTGTTGCAAAGACAACATTGTTGTTGCATTGCATCAGTTATGTTAGCATTACTTTTTTGAAAAGCAAGTCAGCCTAGATATTTGAAAGTATTATATTATCAATTTCACACTGAAGATTTTAAAGAAGTATGCAGCTGTCTACTAAAGATTTTCAGAAAGCTAGCTATTCCAAGCAGGTGAGGATGAAAGACTAATAAATAGTGCACAAAGCACTGATGAGCTTAGTGGGATACTTCAGCAATGCAAATGCTTACAATGCTCTCGGAGTAAAATACTAATACGAAAACAAGTCCCGAAGCACACCCAACTCTTACTAATAAGTGCCTGAAAATTGTTCTTGCCATAAAACCAAAGCCTACGCCAACATTTCCTAACATTTATCCTCCAATAACAAATTCCTTCAGAGAAGACTGCACAGTAGTCCCTAGCCACCAGGCAGAGTAATCTGTGCAGCAAAGATGAGATATAATCGTTCTGTCACTCTGATGGAAGAATCAACCTCTCTGAGACACCTGCTCCTACCCTTCCCACTCTGACCATTATTTATATAAAGGGGTCCTACATCAAAATTCAATGAAAAGAGGAAGTTACGTAGATGGGTCATAAATGTAAAGTGTAATATCAGACAGAAGGAGAGGAGCTCTGTGTTCTCACAAGTGCATGTGCCAAACTACACGGTGAAAACAAGGTCTATGAGGTTGAGTACTTGACACTGTGGCATCAGACTGTTAATTGCTTTAAGTGTCCTAATGAAGAATTAAAACATCGTTTCTTTGATGCTCTTCGATTAGTTTAAAAAAAAAAATAACACACAGAGAGGAACTCGCTCAAGCTAGACTGCTGTGTGCAGACCAAGAAAATAATTACTATTTGAAATAAAATACTGCTAACCCTCTTTAAATCTTCCAGCCCTCTCTGTTAGCTAACACATCAACTGACTGTGGAGGTAGCTGTGAGAGAGCAGACACTAACCTGCCCTTCCTGAAGAAAAGGGACCAGTGGGAAGTCTTAGAAAAAGACTTATAAAATAGAAAGTAGGACAGCAGATTCAAAAAAAGAAAAAGAAAAAGAAAAAGAAAAAGAAAAAGAAAAAGAAAAAGAAAAAGAAAAAGAAAAAGAAAAAGAAAAAGAAAAAGAAAAAGAAAAAGAAAAAGAAAAAGAAAAAGAAAAAAAAGAAAAAAAGAAAAAAAGAAAAAAAGAAAAAAAGAAAAAAAAGGAAAAAAAAGAAAAAGAAAAAGACTTTATGCTTTTCCTTTACTGTACGGCATTCACTTTTCTTATAATGTAATCTACTAACCAGATTTATTCAGCACTGGTTCTCTTCAGGTACTTTGAAGGATAAAAGAAAAATAATGCTTGGACTTTAAAGGTTCTTCTTTGCTAGTTATCAACTAAAGGCAGATAATTTTCCTGCTCGCATCACTATAAACCTGGAGTTTCTACAGTGACATGATGATAAAAAACATACATACGTATGTGAGAAGAGGTTTCAGTGCTGCATATAATCTACTACCATTTCAGAATACATGTTATTAGCCGCTTTTAAGGCAAACATTACTTAACGGAAAAAAAAACCCTTTGTGTCTGCTATAATCCCTAATTACATTAACAAACTAAACTGATGGCAGGTACATGAATATAAAATGCTATACATTCTTTTTACAAAAATGTCTTCTTAAACATAGGTCCATAAAGTTATTACCTTTATATAGAGTACTACCTCAAAATTCATTGCTTTTCTTGCTACTTACAGTATCTGTGACAAATTCAGCTGCAGTAGGCTAATATCTATATCTACAATTCTGAAAGTTTTTTAAGAAGCAGTTTTTATAAACTAATTAATTATAAAAGTAATTTCCCAGATATAGAAAGTAACTTACAATGTTGAGATTTTTTTCTTCACCCCACTGCAGTACAAATCAAAATTTGAGGAACTATAAGTAGATTCTAAGATTAGGGAGCAGCTTAAATGGATGGGAATTTTTTTTTTGAAGGTTTTAAACACAGAAGACAAAGTACTGCATTGTGAGATGAAAACAAACATAAAGGTTATATTGAACACGTTCACCTAAGAGATCTGAATGTATTCGTTTTTAAATGCAACTACAAATCTTTTTTAAGCTGTTCTTAAAAAAATCACGAATGAAATGACCACACTGAAGACATTTTAGCCGTGTACGTTATGCATCAATCTTCTTGATCCAGGTTCTGACACCATTGCAAATAATTGCATTCTAGTTGCTGAATAAAGATCTTATTTCTCCACTTTACAAAGTTTTGAATCTGTTTTAGTTCTACAGAGGACATTATGGGATCAAAATTAGAGAATGAAATATCAGTTGCTACCTACCTTTGACAAAAGCATCCTGATCCTGACACAGGAGGACAACACCAAATGCCAGGAGTTTAAGCCACAAAAACATGGTTATTTCTGGAAATCAGGCGTATCCTTATGAAGCAGCATGTGTCTCTCACTGGAAAGCAAAATAAGAGTTATCTGTCTGCAAAATAATTTCTCAGCAAAACTTGAACCAAAAAGGAGAATAACCAGGCACATACATTACACTGCCTGCTTATCTGTGAAGGAGTCGCTTCCTCTGTTACCCCCAAACTAACCACTCACAAACTTGCTATGCAGTTTAGTGATGTCAGAGACAACTACTTCTTCAAAAAAAATTCTTTCAGTTTCCAGGAAGTCAGCAGGGTTTTTCTTAAGTTGCTGCAGTAATGCTCAGCTTCCTTAATTCAAATGAAACAGGTTGTTTTCAGCCATTTCTACTGAGGGACTAACAAGACTTAACTTTTCAAAGGACTGGACCCAACAACAGTCATTCTTTTTCTTCGTATTCACTTTTCTACTGTATACATTTCATTGAGACCTCTCATTTGTGGACTCTTGAGATTTCTGTTGAGAGAAAGAGAAACCCAAACAATCGGTGAACAAAACCCTTGCTCTGGCAACAGGTCTTCATAAAAAGATATATTTCTGAATCTTTCTGCAAGAATGCAATTCTAGGCATGACAGTAATATCTAACAAATGGATAGAGGTCAGCTAATTCTGCTTTCTGAGATGGTCAGTTCTTAATTTGGTATTCTCCGTGCAATTCTCTACCATGACAGTGCCAGAGGATTGTGGTCCCCTTCCTGGAGTAGATGCAAGGTAGACCAAAGGCCACTATAAAAAACCCCACTATATTCACTGAGCTAAGATTCGATAACTGGATAACAAATGCCCATTACATGGTAGCTTACAAAGGGAATAAATGTTGGAATTGCTTTTTTTTATTAGAGGCTTCAAAGTTTTTAAAAGATCCACCAGAATGCTGTCATGAAATTAAAAAGGAAGGGTATATATTTAGAATCACAGAATCATTAAGGTTGGAAAAGACCTCCAAGATCATCTGGTCCCACAAATTTTTGTGTTTATTGTTCATGTCATTGTGTTTATTGCTCATGTCATAAATACTTCAGAGACTTCCTAAAGCATCATACTTGAAAATGTTGCACATATTCACATAATAATTTAGATAATATAAGTGAATCAAACTCCTCATAAGATTAAATCCAACTTCTACACACCCAACATTGAGTCCTATAACACAGGTCAAAATCTTAGCTTCCATTAAACAGTACAATAATGATATTGTAAATGTGTTCAGAACGAAACTCACATAAGTCTGACACTCCAGAGACACCAGTTTTGATATATAACTCCATCATCCTAGAGTTGTAAGTTGAACTTGGAATATAGCCATATACTGTCTGCATCACTGACATCTTAGTCCCTGTTATTCTGGATGAAACCATACTACTGAAGAGTCCCAGCTGATGAATATAGTGCATTGCAGCCAATGGAGAATTTTGTGCAAAGGCTCTCAACAAGAACCAGGCTCCATTTCTACCTGACATTCCCCAGCAGTTGTACACAACCTCTGCTTGACTTCTCCAGCTGTCTCCTCAAGAAAAATTCCTTCACAGTGGACCTTTCCTGGCTGTGAGATATTTAAAAAGCCTTCACATCATTTAAAAATTGCAACATATCGCATTATTACTTAATGATAACATCACACACTCTCTAGCCATCATACCATTATTGCATATTATTATTACTCTCACTTAATAGCTGAGGAACTATAAACCATCATCAGCGGTTAAAATTACTGATTAAGGTTACAAATGAAACTCATACATGATTCACTGATTCAAACCATATGCCGAGTCTTAGTGAAGTGCAAAGAAAAATCTCTTTCCCAGAGCAGACCCTTCATTCAGCAAATCTATTTCAGTGGGCATTGTTTCGCAAGGAGTTTAACGATTGCCCTGTATCTGAGGGAGAACAAACACCCTTCACAAAAAATACCTAGTGCCTTTGATTTTAGGTCAGTCTCAGATGTTTTAATATTCCATCTGCTTGCAATGCATTTAAAATACAAATCTCAGTAGTCTGCCTATTTGACATTTGTCTGTTTGGACATCTGAAGGAGAAATAAAGGATATCATGGTACTAAAACACTGCGTTTCAAAGACTCTAATTAACAAGCTGATACTTTACTGATGCTCGCCATGTCCATTTTACTCACCAAGTCCTTAAAACAGCTGTGTACCTGGTCTACGAAGGAGGAAGGAAGTGTGTGACAAGGAGCAAACTCTCTCAAGTTTTCTCCCCTCATAATGAGCCTTTGAAAGCAGTAATTATCAAATACATACACAAAGCTAGAAGTTACACAAAAGAAAGTTTGCATCTAAGCAGAAATATAGAACCAGTCTGCAACCTTCTGTAGGTTAATATATTATGGCTACACAAATATATTGTATTCCATCTCTTATTTCATGGCTCAGACAGAACGAATCACAAATATGTTTAAGGCTACTAGAACCTACGAAATCTTCTCTTACACAGACTGCAGGCTTCTTCCCAAAGATAAATCCAGATTTTGGGGGGTGGTAGAGGATTTATTTACTCGCAGATTAAGCAATGGTCTTCTAAAATAAACCCCTTCTCAGGACACTGCCTTAACTTTTAATCAGCCAAATGATTATGTCAGTATATAACTATAGGGGTACACTTCCCCTGAGCCAAAAAGGATCAAAGCCAGAACCATCAATTTTACTATTAAGGATTTCTAAAATGACATTTAAAATAGCACAGAAGCATAAGTCTCCTTCTTCTGTAAGTTATGAAGTGGTAAAAACAAACAAAAAGCCTGTAAGAAGTTCTACAAGGAGGGGCTGAGGATAATTGAGTTGCCCAGTCTGGAGAAAAGGAGGCTGAGAGGCAACACTGCTCTCTGCCACCTTCTGAGGTGAGGAAGCAGAGAGGGAGGTTGCAGCCTCTGCTCCCTGGGAACAGATAATAGGACACACAGGAATGGCACAAAGCAGCACTAGGGGAGGTTCAAACTGGACATCAGGAAAAATGTCTTCACCGTGAGGGGGGTCAGACACTGGAACAGGCTTCCTAGCCAGGTGGTTGATGCCCCAGACCTGCCCAGAGGCTTTTGGATAATGCCCTCAATGACGTGCTTTAACTTTTGGCTAGTCCTGAAGTGCTCGGGCAGTTGGACTGGATGAAGGTCCCTTCTAACTGAACTATTCTAGTCCAAGTAAATCTTTCATTGTCTGATTTACCTATCTCACTATACAGTACAGGTGTTAAATTAGCATAAATGTCTGTACAGTTATACACCAGTTCAAAGGGCAATTGTGTCACAACTGAAAAAAAATCTAAAAAAATAAAATAGAGTGAAGTGCTAATAATTTTCCCTTCAGATTATACCCAAAACCCTTGGAAAAGATCACAAATGCATTGCAAAAAGGTACACTGAAGTCATTCATATTTTCTTACAGTTTTAAATAAAGTTTTGTGCTATAAATCACAGGTGGTGACAAAGGAATAGACAAATATGAACCTCCTACAGCTCACAGCAGTAATTACTAATCTACATCTACAGACATCAAGATATTGTTTTTCACTCTGGCCTCCTGTTTTATGTCAAAAATTAGTAAAGAATCAAGTCTTTGACATACAGAGGAAATAAGGAGAATTCAAAGTAGAAAGAAATAAAACATTATGTCCTTGCTGCAAATGCCTCCTGCACAACTTCTCATAAAGCATCAGCAAAAAACACTGATCCTAGATGGTGCAAAAAAAAAAGACTGATCCTAGATGGTGCAAAAGCCCTGACCAGGTCCCAGACAATCTCAGAGGTTGCTGAAAGAGACCAAGCTCTCTCATAGCCTCCCCAGTTGTTGACAACATCCTTTCTACTAAGAGGTGTTTCTAAAGGTCTGGTTTTTAAGCTGTGCTGTGGCAAGCACAAAAGCATCAGATTAGAGTGCACCAGGCATGGTGTGATCCTCGACACTGCTACACAAGGCATTTCACATTTTTGACTTCTGAAGGCATCATCAAATAGCAGTTGTCCTGCTAGGCCACGTCTTATCACACTGTGCAGGCAAAAGCAAGGAAGGGAAAATTCATCTGGCTGTGCCTGATGGCATGGTTAAGCAGATTTCCTTTTCCTGTGCATTTCACCCACTTTCAAACAAAACCGAATGGAAAGTTTGGGCTGTACCTGCTTATGCAGAAGTCACAAGGAATGAAGTCAGGGAGGAAGGCAGTGAATTAGACTGGAGTGGGCAACATGCAAAAAGAGACCACGGTTTTCTAATACATATAAGACAGGACAAGCATGAGCAATAATGGGGGAGTAAAAGGTACCCATGTAGGCCACATAAACTGCTCCGCAGCTTCCTGCTTTACAATAGCTTTACTAGGAGGTGGTTCAGGGCATGTGTGGCATCTTGCTCTTGTCAGTACAGAATTCTGCTTTATTTCCTCCCTCCTAAATAACATGAGGGAGGGCAAGGGAGAGAGAGAAAGAGAAAGAGAAAGATTGAGTATGCATCATGTCACATCCTGCCCCTGAATAGTTCCATCACATGCTTAAGCAGCTTCAAAATCCCCTACTATTCTTTGGGGAGGAGCTGGTTCCTACTCCCATGAAGGGCAGAGGAAAGTAGAGTCTCGCCATAAAAACCACCACTATTTACCCGAGAGGCAGAGAGAGCACAAACACTTCATCCACACAGGGGACTTTGAAACTTCACACTTCAACCCCCTCAGAGTGTTCCCAGAACTGTTCCCTATCTTTACCCGGTACAACAGGTAGAGACAGGGAAAACAAAGAGCGAGTGAAGGCCAGAATTAGTAGTAACCAGGGTATGAGCAGGGTTTTCATACAGCCGCAGACAAAATAAATTTATGTCTCAGGTTGGATTGTCATGGGATGCCCCCAAAAGACTGTGGCACACTGTATGTGCCATCAAGTATAAAATAATAGTCAGACTCAACATGCACACTATGCACCTACAGGGCCCGTGCCACCCAAAAGCTGTCACTCCTGATGCTTGCTGCATACAAAAACAGGACAGTGACCAAAAGCTACCAGTGCACCCTGAAACCACATTTTTTGTTGTTCTCCATATGATTTCATACTGCTAGGTTTCACCTTGTATTTGTTTTCCTGAAAGTTTAGCCAAATAATGATGGGGCATTCATCCTCTTCACCCTATACCACTTCCAAGTCCAGATTTTCAAATGCAGTGTGGTGTCACTTTAGCATTCATTCGAAAGAATTTTAACTAGGGCATGGTTATTTTAATTTAGGAGGTGGTATTCTCCATAGTTACATAACCTGATGCTACTTTATGCTAATGTGTTTACAGAATGTTGTATAAATTAGTTTTCTCAAGAAACTCTATTTTTGAGAATCCACCTTTGTTTTCTTTTTTGGTCCAGAGGCCTCAAAGTGTTAAACAAAGAGCACATCATTCAATAAAAATGAAATTCTCTAGATACTCCATTCATCACTTGGATTTAAATGACAAGTTAAGCACACTTTCTTTGTTTTGCATAATTGTCCTTGCATGGAAGTCATTTCATATGACTCAGCTCTGTTACATTCACATTAACCATGGCTGTACATCAGAATTAAGCAGTTCCACAAAATCTGAAGTCACACACCTTTGCAAACACTATGAGACACAGGACAAATTCATCCCAAGGACAACTCTGTTTAAATCAAGGGAGCCACCTCCATAATGCATTTCATCCTGTAAAATTAATTTGATGGGATAACTGTGAAAACATTGTCCATGCTAAAGAATGTGTGTTATACTACTTTTAAATTTGTGTTGAGTATTTGCTAAAGAATCTATTTTGCACATACTTTTTCAAGCTTGTTTGCAATTGCCAAGGAACATTTCTTGAAGAAAGAAGACATTTTTACTTAATATGTCATATTAGATCAAATTATTTTAAGCTCAAGAGTAAGCAATGCATCTCTTTGTGCAGGCGTACTACTATGCTACTATCAGCCCTCAGGCAATGATGATTTGACATCTTCATTTCATATGTTGTCTCTTGATCTGTATTATACCTGTTCAGGACAGAGATCAGATTTTGGTATCCCTGAGGCACTATTCACAATCTGGCCCAAAATGAGCAACACATCTATGATAAGCTCTCAGAATTGCCAGGCACTTGCTTCTTTCTTACACCTAAAATCATTCGGGGAAAACACTAGGCATAGCTATTCTGAAATGGGTGTTCTTGAATAGCTCTGTTTAACACACCCCTTTGGAATTTGCTCCCTTAGACAGTGGCAGCGTACCCATAAGCATTGCATCAGATTTTCACTGAACATCTGCTCCTCCTCCTGGTTTTGAAGGAGGGCTAGATTCTGAGAACAGCTCAGAATTTAGCTTTATAGCTTTCAGATATTGCACTATGAATGAGTTCATTACAAGTTATGCAGGCAACATCAAATAAACATTTTTATGCACGGCATAAAGGATTTCTTCTTATCCTTCCATCATCCAGTTTGAAAGGGAAAATAAATAGGAGGGACAGAACAATTATTTAAATATTTGCTACCCATGGACGACTCCTTGTTGAACTCTGTGCTGCTAGTTAATTTTCCCAAATTATATTATATATAAACACATAAACTAATGTATATACATATAAATTTATATATAAAATAATATACAGGTATATAAATACATATATTATATATAATCCATGATACTCTGCAGGAAATGCTGTCTTACCTGCCACATTTGGAAAGTCATAGTTGTGCCATGTTTACTGAAAGCCTGACAGAACATGAGTCAAAGCAATAGTAACACCAGCCCCCCCCCCACACACACACACACCCCAAAAAAAAAGAAAAAAGCCTATAGAAACAATCTTTCCCAAGCTATTTCCATTTTGGTTTCAAAAAAGCAGTCACATACTTTATCGCAGTTCACTGGATGTTCCCTTATCTCTTGGACATTGTCTCCTGTGTGCTCCGTAGCATACTTAAAGAGATGCCTGTTTATTCTGAAACAGAGTGGGGATTTTTTTTCTTCTTTTTTTCAGTGTGGTTCTGGCTGGAGAAAGCCAGGACCAGTGTCAGGGTGAATTACTGAACCTGTGTTTTAGGCTGCGTTTCTACAAAACGATACCTCTGAGTAACTGCTGGTTAGCCTGTATCTTGAAGAAGTAGATTAGCCTTCCTTCTGTGAGTTCTCTGTTCATTTTTTCAGCTTTTTCCAAGTAGTTTAGCACTATGTTCTTGTTCCACACAGACTGCTCCCCACCTAGGATGCCAGATTCGTTGTCGTATACTATTAGCTAGGGCTGGCAAATCCTCCCCGTGTTTTTGCAATGTCAGATGACAGTGCTCATATCCAAGAGTATTTGTAGAGTAGTATTTGTAGTATTTGTATTTGTATGAGTAGTATTTGTAGTGTTTGTAGAGTATCTTTGCAATAAGATACCAGATGACTTTATACCAAATGCCTTTGTAACATCCAAACTGTGATTATTTTGTGGATAAAAATGTATTCCCACAGCTGATTGCAGTCATTATGGTATAGAAACAGAAAAAAGCCTCTCAGCAAGGTAGTTATAAGCATAAACCACAAATATTTACCTAGAAGGCTGGTCTGCTTGCAGTAATGCTGCTGGCCATCTTCTGATAGCCCGTCTCTTACCATTCTCCAAGTTCTGACATGATTTTTCTCTCTGGGGCTGTCCAAATGGTTTAGATACATGTCTCCAAAGACAAGCATGTGGCAGGCATTACTTCTTCCTCAGTGACTTGTCAAGAAGCTACCGTTGTAAAGCTAAAAGAGTCCAGAAGATTTCTATAATCTTAACTCATAATATGCATCTTTGAATTTGAAATAGTTAGAAAGCCAGACTGATCCCACGGACTTACTTTGCACATCAGGGTCCATGCCACAGCTCCCTGCCTCAGTTTCCCTGCCTGTAAGCTCTACATTTTAGGTATGTTTACGCATGCGTGCGCACGCACACACACACACTAAGCCAACACAAAATGTAGCAAGTTCCTAATGAGGATACTCAAAAACAAGACTAAAGATACATTGGTTGTCTTTGTTTATCCTCACATCACAAGTACAACACAGTAATTAATACATGCAGTAAATTGAAATTTTCTTTAAAGAAAAATAATTATAAATCTTGAAATATTTTTAAAAAGTGAACTATAAGCAGAGATTAACCTTTCTGAGAGCTTTCTGTAGCATATAAAGATTTCTGTAACAGTGAAAATCTCATGAAGCTGCATCCTGAAACACGTTTTTTAAAAATATATTTAAAGTATTGTCCCAGCAACATTTTCAATTCACAGTCTTGGGAAAGTACACGCCTTGATTATTTGCTCCTTTAGTAGAAAGGCTAAAAATCTGATCTTATCACGTCTTCCCCTGACTGACCCAGAATGAGTCAATGATGTTTAAATAAATAAATAAATAAAAACGCAGTTTCACAATACAGGTAAGAAATGGGGATGAGGTGGGGACAGAGGTATTAAACATGTGGGATGGAATGCTGTAGTTTGGGAAAAAGAAAAAAAAAGGTGATTTGCCACATGTTATACGTGCTTCTTGGTCAAAATATTTCAAGCTGGTAAAGACTCTGCAATAACTGTTACTTTAAATCCAAATTTACCAAATTATCAGCCTTTTCTCTGCTACATCCATACTGACTTCATACTTTCTTTTAATCAAGAATGATACTGTCCTGGGACATGGAAGGCACTTACTGCAAATAAAAATGAGAGTGGAAGAGAAAAAAATGAAGATAATACTAGATTATTTAGGGGAAACTATGATCTACAGTTAGGACCTACTAATTTGAGATGGTCTGCTTGATTTTTTTTTAGATCACATATTCCTTTGGCATTCTCCAAACTTCTACAGTATTCAGAAATTTATTTGAAAATCATCACAATTGGGTAGACTGGTTCTAGTCTGAATGAGAACTGCAGAAGATAAATCTGAGCCAAAGTGAGAGAGGCTCAATTTAGCATTTCAACTTAATTAAATGGATTAAAATGAGTATTCTGTAAGGTCATTTATGCAATTTCAAATGCTTCTTTATCATTTCTTGTTAATGGGCGTAATTAAAGTCAGCTGACAGAGGTGCAGAAATAATGGAAATACATACTTTTAAAGCAACAGCAAGGTAAACAGCAGGCTCTTGTGCAAGAGAAATTGTGGCTGAGAGCCAAGGAAATGCAGAATGATTTAAAGACAGGTAAGAGAAAAGACAGCACTGGGAAATTAAACACTCTGAAATAAAAAGACTTGTTTCATTACTATTTTTGTTTCATACCCTATTTCTATTTCAGTGTAGGACGTTCTGTAATAAGCACTCAGAAATATTTAGCACAAATTGGCTATTTTAACCATGTCAGAAAACTTCAAGAAACATATTGCTGGACCCTTATAAAGGCATACAGTATGTTTATTGCACATAGTGTAATAGAATGGCCAAAAAAAGCCAAAAGAGGATGATGAAGGAAGAGCAGGAAAAGCTCGTAATCCATCACGCTGAAACAATTCATGCCATGATACTCCCAAAACACTAGGAATTCTCAGTATATAAACTACTGCATCACAATGGGAATAAAATAGTATTAGTTTCTATGAGTCAGAGGGAAGAAAAAAAAAAACTTGCGTGTCTCACAAAGAAATATAGAAATATTAAAATTTTATGACAGCTAATTTTATAATTTATGCTCACATATAAACCACCAAAACTCTAGTTTGTCAAAAAACAAACAAACATTGACCTACTATCACTTTTTTTCTTTTTTTTTTCTTTCAATTGATGTAGTTTTAGTAATATAAATATTGGCATGGCAAGAATACCTAATTTTTCCCATACCAAGTTCAGGCTGGCAGACCAACTGAGATAATGTGCTCTCCCTCCAAAGACAAGCTTAAAATATTTTCACATCCTCTTTCTGCCTTACAGCAAGTGTTATTTCCTATATTTAGTAAGTTAGGAAATATTGCAAATGAAACTCTGGGCAACAATTATTTGGAAAGAGGCTCTGTCATCTTCTGATAAGAAGATCCGCTTTAGAGTTAAGGAAATTCTGAATTAAAATGCAGAGGCGTTATTTAAAACTCTTCTTATGTAAAACTTGTTAGCTAAATATAGATAGTTCCTGGAGTAGTCAGTCTATCAGGCCTGTAAACTGGTAAACAAAAAATTTGAGTTTTTTCTTCAGATAATGGTAGAGCAAGAAAGGTATCAGCTTCGTTTTCAGTTTACTGGTTTTCAGAGGGTTGCTCCACACTGATCCATAGAAACTCATTCCAAAGAGCAGAAGCTTCTGACAGAGTTTACCCTCTCAGTCAGCACACTGACATTTTAGGGAGAGGAGACTGACACCTATGCAAAAAATACAGATTCACAAGGGAATTTTTATAAGAAAAGCAACTAATTTGGTATTCATTTTCCTTTTCTTCTTCTGCTGTAAACAGGAATATAATTTAAAGACAGACAAAGACAGTGAACAAAATAAGACCAGCCTGTCCTCCATGGTCTCTGACCCATAAAGTCTTACCATGCTAATTTTCTCACTATTGTTCAGAGAGTGTTCGTCTTCTTAAATCATAATCCTTTAAGGTCAGACTTATACTTCTAGCTGCAAATAAAGTATTTTGCATGCTACTAAAATATTTGGACAGTGAAAGCACCCAATACCAGTACCGAGGAAACCAAGCTCCAGTCAAACCCTTGAGTTAGGGGCAAGGCAGAGAGGAGGGGGAGTTGTCTTCTTTCCCTTCTGTTCACATGAGGAACACAAGCAGGGTGAGAAAAGAGAAGTGCCAAAATAAGATGGGGAGGGCCCTTTTCTGCTGCTTCCACAGTGGTGTTTGCTCTGCTCCAAAGGGCAATGGGAAGTAGAAAAAGTGTTTTGAGAAAATTTAATTTTGATGTATGTCCTAGGACAGTATTGGAAAGTTGAACAGGCTGAAAATGCAAGTATTCTTTGTACAGCCATCCAAACACGAATTCTGAAGGTGATGCATCTTCACTTATTTCTTTTAAAGAGTTTTATGCTTTCATTAATATTCAAATTATTTGAGGAATAAACTAGTTTGGTCTGCATGATCTACAATAAACAGACTGTGTAAATCTGATTTTATAGATCATTTACGCCAACCTTCAAAACCCCTTAAAAGTGCTTATTTAGCAAGTGAAAGCTCAAAAGGAAAAGCAAAAACTGAAAGCCCTGTTAAACAGAACTTCTATCTTGCATCCAACGAATACCCCCTTAAACTACTTCACTGCTGATACTGCTTTTTATGCCATTTGTCAATAGTTTGTGTATTGGAAGCAAGTTTTGTTTAACTGCATCTTAAGATGCACTTCATGTCTTTGCTGGAGAAATTGACATTTCTCCACAAAAGACTGGCAGCAGCATTATCAAGACCATCTGATTACAACTATTAGGCTCAAATATGCTATAGCTGAAGTCAATGTAACTGAACAACAATGAAAATTCTGCTTTCTGATTCTGCTTCAGCTTGGCCTGCAAAGCTACGCTGCTGTCAGCCTTCCAAAGCAGTTTCACTTTCTGGTTGCTGTATGATAATGAGCAAGGCCTAGCAATGGGGCAGAGCTGCAAAGTTTGTAACAGAGGTCTAATGAAATTCAGAACTTTTCTGGCTAAGTGAAATCCAAGCTACATCTGTGAAGGCACAATTGCTCTCATGGTCTCTGTAGTCAACCTCTCTGCGGATGGACTTTCTGGAGAACAGCTAAGGGATTTTGATGCAGCCCACTGCTGGTCCCTGCTAAGAAATACTCTGGGAGTAAACTATAGCAGTTCTGACATCCAGCCCCCTACTCCCCAGCCTTCATTTAACGTATTGAAATGCTTCATGTCAGCATCTGCCTTATCATCTTTGGACTGTTTGGACAAAAAGATTGCTCCTTTCAGGAGGATCTAATTAATATCTCAGATTTCATTTTGTACATCAGAGGTACGAAACTCATTTTCACCAATCTGTCTTTGTATCTGAAGTGCCCCAAGAGTCAGCACTTTCTCAATGGAAGTGGAAAAGAACAGTGACAGTTAATTGCTACCCAAATTCAGCATTTTTTTTCATCAGTTGCTTCATGTTCTTCTACTTTGATAATGTGGTTTCTTATCTCTTGTCAAGATACCTCAAAACTATTTCAAGTTTACACTGAACTACAGCATACAAGACACTGACTCCCAGGTCCTGCAGGACCATTGTACCCAGCTCTGGGGTGGCGATGGAGTTGCAGAAGTGTGCAGAAACTTGAAGATCTGTCCAATTCAAGTGCTGGGGGATGGCTGTTGCTCTGCTTGGCCTCTTTCTGCTCTTTCAGCTGGTTAATGTCTTCCAGTCAACAAGAGAGGAGTTGAACATGCTATACAGAATGAAATACCCTAATACCACTTTTCAGCAGTGCAGTCAATGAGAAGTCACAGAATCATAGAGTGGTTTGGACTGGAAGGGACCTTAAAGATCATCTAATTCCAACCCCCTGCCATGGACAGGGACACCTCCCACCAGACCAGGCTGCTCACAGCCCCATCCAACCTGGCCTTGAACATTTCGAGGGATGGGGCATCCATAGCTTCTTTGGGCAACCTGTTCCAGTGTCTCACCATCCTCATAGAAAAGAATTTATTCTTAATATCTAAACCTACACTGTTTTAGTTTTAAATCATTGCTCCTAGTCCTATCACTACAATCCCTAACAAAGAGTCCCTCCATAGCTTTCCTGTAGGACCCTTCTTAGGTACTGGAAGGCCACTATAAGTTCTCCCTGGAGCCCTCTTCTGCAGGCTGAACAGCCCCCACTTCCTGTCTCCATAGGAGAAACTGTTATATCTCAGTGTGTTTTGGTTTGTAGTTTAACCACACACTTGATCTACCTACTTTATACACAACTAGTACATCCCTCCTTCCCTTATCAGCTAAGGGGTGTGAGGTTTTCTGTATTTAGAAAGCTGGAACTGTTGCTTTATGGTTATATCTGCAGCATCCTTTGGTATAATTTAAACATTTTCATCTTTAGAAGATATATTACTAGTAGCAAGACCAATGTTGTCCTTCTCCTAAACAGGGATCAAGCACTGACAGCATCTTTCATTTTTCACCTGGTGTCCTGTAATCATACAACTTTTCAGAGAAACGCACACTTTGATTAATCCAGCTCCATGCAGCACTCATGTTCTAGCTTAACAGTGCAAACGTGCATGGAAGGGAAGGGGAAGGAGAAAAGCAGAGAAGAATAAAGTAAGTCACAAAGTAAGCAGTGTGATCACTCAGAGCACTGCAAATGAAAGTAAAATGCTTGTAATAATCTCAGCAGAGGAAGCACAAGTGCTGGTATGACGTGCTTCATTATGTTCACCTCCTGCTAGGTGTCAGATGGTTGTACTATACACTCACTGCTCTACATGCATTTGGCAAGTTCCAAGCAGTGATACAAATGGACAATGATATACAGGATCATGAAAATGTGTATAGGTATACACAGGAATGTATACATGAGCATGTATACATGTATGAAATTGCAAAATAGTTGTTACTTTTAGATGGAAGGGTTATCAGGATAAGAGGATTTTTTTGCATGTTCCATTTGTCTGTTACATAAAAATCTTTCATCAGATACTTGTTTTAAGCGACCAGCCCAGCGAGGACAACGTTCATATTTCCTGCTAAAATTACCACACATAGCATCTAAAGGGTCATGTCTTCAAGGTTCTAGGGTCTAATAACCAGGAAAAAAAATATCTAGCAAGTAATTTAGTAACTTAGATTTGTAGCTAGACCTTGAATGACAGGAAAAAAATCTTACAATGTTCCAGATTTGCGATTCTACTTCCTGGAGACCCTGACTGGAAAACTGAGGTTTGACTTCAAGAAAGTTCACTTCTGTTTTTCTTAGAAATGAGATTTGTCTTTGAGCCGTAGCAACCCGGAATCTTGTAACAATTAAATACAAACCAGAAAAAGCTTTCAAGTAATCTACATATTCCCTTAATAATATCCATATTCCCTATATTCCCTTAACTGTTTTATATAGAAGTGCTTTAAAACCAAGTTGGTGTTTGGATTTCCTTATATCTCCAGCTGCATAGAGATACTGTGCAAAAATTCTAGTTTTTATTCTGAAGCTTTCTTGAGATTATGATACTCTTTCTCTTCAGTTCCAACTTTTAAAAATACCTTTTCTCTTTCCAGGTTTGCAGCCTACAAACAAACCTTTGCATTTTAGTATATCAGAATTTTCAAAACCGTATCAAACAAAACAGCCACCATTAGGTATAGTTCAGAGCTAAATACTTTCAAACCTTAGGGCCTCACTCCTGTGTGATGTGTAAGACATGCCCCATATCCACACAGAATCTACTGCAATTAATATAATCTGCCAGAATAGTAATTTTTTTTTCAGAACAGAAACCTTAAATACAAGTGTTACTCACTTTACATATTAAGTTGATAAAGACAGACATGCTTATAATGAATTATTTCCTCTATTTAGGAGTCAGGATATAAACCTATGATATGACACTGCATGTTTTCTGTCACAGAGTTTTGTACCTCTCATTTACCACATTTATATACTCTACCCCAGTGCACTCTACTCTGCACCACTGTGGCCTCACCTCAAGCCCTGTGTTCAGTTTTCTGTGCCACAATATAACACACAAAACTATTTGAGAGTGTCCAAAGGAGGGCAACAAAGATGGTGAAGGGCCTAGAAGGGAAGGTGTATGAGGAGCGGCTGAGGTGACGTGGTCTGTTCAGCCCAGAGCAGAGCAGGCTGAGGGGAGGCCTCATGGCGGCCTGCAGCTCCCTCACGAGGGGCGTGTAGGGGCAGGCGCTGAGCTCTGCTCTCTGGGGACAGCAACAGGACCCGAGGGAACAGCATGGAGCTGGGACAGGGGAGGGTCAGGCTGGGTGTTAGGGAAAGTGTCTTCACCAAGAGGGTGGTAGGGCACTGGAACAGGCTCCTCAGGGCAGTGGTCACAGCAGCGAGCCTGACAGAGTTCAAGAAGCGTTTGGACAAAGCTCTCAGACACATGGTCTGATTTTGGGGTGGTCCTGTGTGGAGCCAGGTGTTGGACTTAATGATCCTTGTAGGACCCTTCCAACTTGAGATATTCTATTATTATAAAAGTATAGAAACCTGAGCACATGTTTAGCAAACAGAAAATGAGAAAACTAAGTTTGTTGATGTTGCTCTGGATTAAAAAAAAAAAAAAAAAAAAAAAGCTAAAAGGAGATCTTACTGCTGTAGTGGCTACCTGGTTGGTGGTTACAGTGAAGACAGTCTGACTCTTTTCAAAGGCGTGCAGTGAAAGAACAAGGAACAACAAGCACCAATTGCATTGCGGAAAATTATGACTGCACATTAAGAACAAAAAAAAAATCACAAGGATGATCATTCAGTAGAAGGAGCTGCCCGCTATGCCTGTGGGAGCATACATCACCAGAGAGAGTGAAAACACTATTAGAAAAGGCCACGATCAACTAACATGGAGACAAGCTCCGCTCTGAGCAAGGGATACAAACAGAGGATGTTATGAGATCCCTGCCAGCCTACGTTATTCCAACTCTACAACACCAATGCATAAATCTAAAACAGAAAAGTTTCAACTATTTGCTGGGGAGGGGGAAGGAAGAGGAGGTAGTTTGTTCCTAAAGGTTGGGGATTTTGTTGCTTGTTCTTTAATAGCTTCAAAAATATGAAGTTTACTTTTACCTTCCTCTCCTTAGTTTCCAGAAGTAACTACAAATGCATTTTTTTTTATTCTTTTTTTTTTTTTTTTTCCTGCAAAGGGTTGCTAGGAGTAGATTTCAAACTATCAGAGGTTTTCTTTCTTATTAGGGTCCACTGGCTGGCCATAAAAATGTATCGAGGCATTAGATGTATTTGTCTGAAATACCTTATACTGAAATTCAAACAGTTCTTCAAGCAGAATTCCTAGCAAGAAGGATTTGTGAAGGGGAAACTACAAGATTTACTCTGAAGAAAAAAAACACGTGTGTTTAAGAGACCCACAAACCTTCAAAAGAACACCTCCTTCAAAACGCCCCACCTCACAGCTATAAGGGATTTTTTCAGAAGTTAATGTATTTACATAAAGTGGAAAGACTTACAAACAGTACAAGGCAATTACTGCAAATACTGCAGTAGTATTGAACAAAATGTTCCTGATTTTCATTGTTTTTTCAAAGAAATCAATTATTTCTTTCATCCACACTAAAACTATAGGCCAAAGCCTGTAGTCCTTACTAAGAGTTATTCTACAGACCTCCTGCTGGTCTTCTATACAAAGAAAATGAATACGCCAATGAGGTGAAGAGAAAGAAAAGGAGACTGAAAATACAGTCCATATGGAAAGAAAAATTGCATTTAAAATGCACCCAATAAACACTAAAAATCTACTACATTGTATTTGAGTAGCTTTGAACTCTTCACACTATTGTTGACATTTATATATTTATCTGTACATATATAAAGACACTTATATGCACATAAATACACACATGCTTAGTTCCACATAAAACCATCCAGATTAAAAAGCCTGTCCCTTCTTGTTTCTAGTTATAACACACTGGATCCTGCATATTCTCTGGTATCATTAGCTAATAGCTCCCTGAATGTTCTCTGTGGTTTCTTATTCCTGCATATTTTAAATCAACTTTGTGAACATATTAAAACTGTATTTCATGAAGAACAGTTTAGAAAAGATAAAAGATGCAGATAAGCTGGAGTGTCTAGTTAGGCAATTCAAAGTGATCATTGCATCTTATCTTTGGTTTTACTTTTTTAAAAAAATCTACTTCTGGTTTACATAAATACTTCTGCATCCCACATTTCATGTTTCTTATTATTTCTGGGCTTATCCCTAGAATGCTTCAGGAAGAGGGGGGAGAGATCTTAAAATTATTATTGCAGCAAGGAGAAGGACTGCTTTCATCAACCGGCGTACATACGAACAATCACACTTCCACTGAGGCTTCTTTCCTATCTGTAACTGCCAGTAAGAACTGGAGGAAAAAAAAATTAAAATCACACTGCCAACCATGGTACAGCAAGTGTCCAATCTTTCTGTATAGCAGCTCTGTAGATTTCATGAAGGGATTCTCTTCTCACTGCTGTAAGCACAACAGTATCATTCAGCCTATGCACAATAACATATTTTGTATTTCAGTCCAGCAACATTTTCCAATGTGGCAAGAACACTAAAAAGTAAGAAAAGTAAGACAATGTTACCCAACATCTGCATTCATTCCCACCTATCTCCTTTAGCAACCACAAAAGAGAAATTTTAATCAAAAATTAGATTCATTTTGAAAACTACCCTAAACAATTAAAAAATATTAATAATCATCAATTCCCACTAAATTAATTACATTATCTGAATGCTTCACATTGTTTAAAAATATGCTGCCTACTTGAAGGTTGAAAATATAAAAATACAAATTTTTTTCTATACATCATACCCAACATATACATTCTATGAAAAATCAAGGTTCTGTAATCACAAATATCAACATTGCTGACAAAAAAAAATAATAAATAAAATAAAATAAAATTTCCTTATCATTCTCTGCATAATTAACAAGTTAGCTCTGAAATACTAGCAAGCTGAAGTGTTATTATTTCTTGTGGGCACTTGGATGGTGAATTCTGAAGATGGTTATGAATCAGTAACTGAAGTCAGCTTTCTGTTAATACCTAGAGCTTATAGATTTGCATTCAGAGCCATAACTGAAAGCAGTCCACCAAGCATTTGCAAAATTATGCATGAAGTTTGTTTGGGGTAACCCTAATGTTTGTTGTTTTTGTTTGTTTGTTTTTTTTTTCTTGCTTAGGGACCTAGTCTCCCATAATTAGTACCGCTCTTTTCATTTCTTCCCTTAAACTTCAATTTCCTCTGGTGGTTTTTTTTTAATAGAAAAACATAGATATTTCCTGTCTATCTGAAATGGTGATTTCAAGATAAAAATATTTTCAGTTCTTTTTTAAATTTCCATAAGTATATATTTCTGATACCATTATTTTATCAATAATGATACCACAAATAATATACAGACAGCAGAGGAAGGTCAAGATACCACAGACTGTGAGGCGGAAGAAAAAAAAAGGCTTCCAAAACTCATCTTTTAATCCTGGTGTATGATTTAAGATAACAGACCAATATAATAACCAAGTTGTACAAAGAGGGAAAGATAAGGTAACATTGATGGATACTTTAAAGATCATCAGTGTTCAATGAATACAGAGACCTAGGCACACCGTGTTCAAACTTAGAAATTCTTTCCATTTTTATGGCATTTTGCTAAAAATCAAAAATAATTACATAGCCACCTCTGGAATGAGCAGTCTATGAAGACAATTTTTACTTTGTGATTTCAAAAGTGAATCAAAGGTTTTTGTTTATGATTCTCCAGAGTGACCCTGACTGCCTTGTTTTCACCAAAATCATTCCATTCTTATGGGAATTTCAAATATTTCTGATTTTAAACATTCTTTTTAACGTGAGGGCTTCCCCAAGTGCAGAGCTGTCCTGGTTTCAGGTAGGACAGAGTTAATTTTCCTCCTAGTAGCTGGCAGGGTGCTATGTTTTGGATTAGGATGAGAAGAGCGCTGATAACATGCTGATGTTTTAATTGCTGCAGAGCAGTGCTTACACCAAGCCAAGGACTTTTCAGCTTCTCGCTCTGTCCTGCTAGCGAGCAGGCTAGGGATGCAGCAGGAGCTGGGAGGGGACAGACCCAGGACAGCTGACCCAAACTGGCCAAAGGGGTATTCCATACCATCTGACGTCATGCTGAACAATATATAGGGGTGGCTAGCCGGGGTGGGGGGGCGGCTGCTCGGGGATAGGCTGGGCATCGGTCAACGGGTGGTGAGCAATTGCATTGTGCATCACTTATTTCGTACACATTATTACTATTAATACTATTATTATTATTATTATTATTGTTATTATTTTCCCTGTCTTAATAAACTGTCTTTATCTCAACTCACAGACTTCACTTTCCCGTTTCTCACCCCCATCCCGGAGAGGGAGGGGGAGGGTGAGCGAACGGCTGTGTGGTGTTTGGCTGCCAGCCGGGCTAAACCACAACAAGAGCCTACTGCCACTCACCTTCTACTAAAACCCTTTCCACTAAGAACTTGTGCAATAATTGCAGTAAACACAAATCTTCCAGCCATTTCCCAATAGTCAGGTATTTCTTTGTTCACATGTCAAGGCCTGCCACTTAAAGGTTTCTGTGACAGAGACCATGATTTAGTAATATTATTGAAAACTACAGGCCTGAAAACATTTCACTGAACTCTGATTTCACAGGAGGAAATACAGCCTCTCAGGCCTTTCCACTTTTCCATACAGATACTAGTGCAAACCACAGAACACTACCTCTAGGAAGGATTTAGAAGCTAAATGTATGAAGCAGTTTTCCAACTTTATGTCTTTTGAACACCAGAAATAATTCATTACAGCCACGTGAATACACTGCTTGTTCCCTACTGCTGCCTGCAGCTGTTACACAACATGAAAGACTACTCTGTACAGAAAAGGACTGGGCCATCTCTGCATCCTCTCTAGACTAGGACACAGACAGCCTGTCCATAGACCATGTGGTGGAGGTCCTTTCATGCCATAGCACCTATGGTTTTAGTTTCCAGGGATTTAAGGATGCCTTTTTGCTGCACCACTATTCTGCTCCTTCAGAGCTCAGCCAAAGTTCTGACAGACAATGAGCTAAAATATCTTTCACCCTCTAATGCTGGTAAGGTTCAGGATTCTCAAGTCATGTTCCTGCAGAGAACTGTGAAAGTTTCCCTTGCAAAATTATTTTTCAAGTCTTTTTTTTTTTTTTTTTTTTTAATAAACACATCTCCCTGTCAAAGAATCTGTGTTAAGATGTTATTAAGATTTTTGAGACCAATACCAGCACAAAATACCTCTGGCCACAGGTTTGAGTTCACTTTCACACAAGCCTTTGGTTTCTTGGTACAAGGCTATCAGATACTGTCTGGGGAGGGGAAATGTTCCCACAACTAAGTCATCCCTTTATTTTTTTAATCTGCAAGCTTCAAAACAGCTAAAATTTGTCGAGAGGAAGTCAAAGTTACTGTAAAGTGTCAGGTTTCTGAACGTCTTACCGTCAGCTCTCCTCCCACCCTGTAATTCACATACCTATTGACACAACTTTCTACACTGCAGAGCCTTGTTATTTCTTCAGTATCATCAATGCTGAAAGAGCAAGCGTTCCACAAACTGCAGAACTGCAAAAACAGGACATAATGTGCACATTATGAAAAGTATATCAAATCTGTTGCTACTAGAGTCAGCTTGCACAGCATCTAAAGAGATTGAAAATGTAACATAATAGTTATTTGATGTACACAGGTGAGTGCTTTCCTCCCCCACACACAATTGCTGCAGTTCATAAGGAGAAAGTCCTGCCTTTTCATCACCATTCTCTCTCTCTCTCTTTCCCTGGTGGGATTCATAAAAACATGGCTACACAGGCAAGTGAAAGAGCTGGCGGTGCTGCATGCATGTGCATGCAGAAGGCTGTCCAAAGGATGTTCTGAGCACACAGCTGTGGACAGCCAGCACTGAGCAGAGAACAGCTGATACCTACAACATGCAGGTGCTGCTCTATTATCACAGGTTCCTTCCTAAAGCCAGTCATCTTTGTTCTGTAGGCAAGAAGGAGTAGAGTGGCCAGAAAGAGGTAAAAAAATAATAATTTCAGAGAGTATCAATATGTTGGCATAAGGTGTTCATCCCTACCTGGAAAAAGAGGAGAAGTAACAAGGACAGCTGAACTGCTCTAATATTTTGAATTCTAGGACACACATCTACAATCACCTCTGCTATTAAGAGGATGAGCTCAGGTGGCTTGGAAGGAAAAGATCCAGTGGGGCATGTTGACAGAATAAAAGCTATTACATTTTAGGCCTTTACTGAAGAATTTCAATGGATTTAATTTAATTTCAAGAGGATTTTGAAAACCAATATTGTGTAGCCTTTCATCCATAGTTACAAGCATGAAACTTCCCTTTTTTTATGCATCTTTTGAGGTTTTTCAAAGCAATGGATTTTCTTTTGAAACATTTCTATTATAGCCTGTGCGATGCTCTATGAGAAAAGGTTTAATCCACACTGCTTCTGCTGTTCCCCCGTAGTGTCAAAAAAGAGCAATGCAAATATTCACAATATTATCAGACAGAGATACAGAGAATAGTTTTCTGCTTTCGTAATAGTCTAATTATATTTTTTGTCCAGTAGAGAAAAATTCATCCACCTTCCATGATGACTTTGAACCAGCACACATCTCTGGTCAGAACATTCCCCTTTGAAACACTGTGTGTTACCAGAAATCTCGTGGTTCTCTGCAGGGCCTGAAAATTCTTGCTATGAGTCAACAAGGAACTCCCAAAATGTTCCTCCTGCACAATACTTTGTTCCTCCTTGTTCTTTGCACCTTCCAGGTAAAATTTGACCCACAAAACCTCTCTGCAATAACTACAGAAATACAGAGCCAGCTTCTCCACACAGGAGCTCCAACAGACATGTATGAGGAGCTCTTCCATGGCAGCCCCTGCTATTAAAAGCATAATTCCTACCAGAAATGAACCTTTCCAGCACAGCAATGCACATCATCTTTGACCAGTCTCTGGATCATGACTATCTCATGTGAAGGACGGGTCTCAAGAAACACTGGGCCAAAACCTGAATTTAGAGGCCAGTCTCACCCTTCCTCTGTAAAAGCGTTATGAGGGCCCCAGCTTCTCTGAAGCTGTCTCCTGCCAGCTGCAACCTCCTTTTGGAGGAGGCCTCAGAACAGGCCCCTAACCCCTATCTCGCTCCCTCATCTCAGGTTTTGCTCACAGCTCCCGTACCAACAAACAAGCAGCTCCAGGAGCAGGGAGCTCTGCCAGGGCTCTGGCATCACCTGCATTTCAGTGAGAGCAAATAATCTACACGTTGGCCTTTGGATCCACTGACGATGGCTTCCTTTTATGCACAAGGCCTCACAACCCATACACAATGCTCCTTTTCTGTAAGCTTGAAGCATTACCTCGTTCTAGTTTTCTGATTGCAGCTCCCATGGTTTTTTTCTTCACAAATTCTGCCTTTGTATTTCCATCCTAAAAGATACTATTTGTAAAGTAATGTTTTAAAAAATGATACTGCTGGATTAGAAACAGACTGCATAATGATGCATTGTGCCAGAGCCTAAAATATTCACCAGAACTGGATTGCAGAAAAAAATCGGATGTGATTTTTGCAGTGCCCGTCCTGAAAATACAAATGAATAAGACAAAACAAACAACAACCACCAAAAAAAAAAACACACACACAAAAAAAAAAAACCCACCTTGTATCAGTAGTCTTAGATGCATGCCCTTACCAGTTAAAGCAGCAAAATTCCTCACTGCATTTTCCAGCAAGGAAAACAAAGTGTGTCACACATAGACCTTTTGCGTTGCTCACATTTTTTACTTTCTGCACTCACCAGCATAAATCATCCAACTTTTAAAGAAGTCTGACACTGGGAGCCAGGAGTTGTTCAACATGCTGTAACTGCTTAGTTTAGCTGAGCTCTGAAATTACTTGCAAGTGAAGTGTTTGGAAAGAAAAGCAAAACTAATGGTGATTTTTGACCTTTTCTCCAAGTCTGTAAAGGGGAAAAATGAAATACATAAAACATACAAAGACCCTCACCAGCAGAATTACTTTCTGTGAAGCAAAACTCAAACCCCTGTAAGTTACCACAGAACTGAAGAAAAAAAAAATCAAGTTTACTGCATCATGCCTTGACGAGAATAGTCCTTTCCCCAAGATGAAGAACTGACTGACATGCAAGACTTGCTATTCTCAAAGTCACATGAGAAATAAAAGACGTAGAATAGAAGTACCAGAGACATGATGTAAAGTGGTGAATAGGCTAAAATTAGTTCTTTTTTTTTTTTTTTATGAAGAGGGTGTAAGGTTTTATTATTATTATTAAACTGAAAACCTTGGAAAGCATGGAAAGGTGAAGAAATGGAGATTTTAAATCTAAACGTACAGACACATGCATGTGAAGCTATATGTGTACCAGCATAACTGCATGCATCCATTTCTCCTTTCAGGAACACTAATTCAAAAGCAGGTGTTAAAAAAATAAGGAGAAAAATACCACATCTCCCTCTTAAAAGTATCAGGAATAACATCAGGAAATTTTATAATGACTAGGCAATGTCTATTCTGGTTTTAAATACAGATTGCCAATATTCAGCATTTTTTCCACCCCGGGTTTTGTTCCTTACCTTTCCAAATGTTCACTTGCTTTATGAAGACTAAAAATAAAGGCTTCTTTTTTCCTATTGTAGTATTAATATTTTCACTTGAAGAATGGGAATTCTTCTTATTCCCTTTATTCATTTTCGGTTTAAACTGGTATTACTCAGAGCTGGAATGAAATACAATGAGATGACTGAGTATAAAATTAAAGTTTTAGTCAAAGGTCAGCAAATTGGTTAAAAGTCCTTTGAGCTATATAAGAAGCAGCAGCATATAAGTACAGGACAGCAGATTACAAATTCAGCTAAGCTGCAAGCAAAGCTGAATTATTTACTTTGTGATGTCTCTGTTGAGCTCAGTAAATCTAATTCTAGACAGCACTGAAATTTTCTGATATGCTACAGTCACTTTCTTCAAGTGAATGTTGAGCTGTGACATGGATGCAAGTTGTTGGTTAGCCTACACACTTAAAAATATACTTTCATGACCCCCCACTTCACCTCTACTCCAAGCCTGCCTGCACAAGTGCACTGATGAGGCTGCAAACCTCTTTGGAAAAGCAGCAATGCTATAAAGTCATCAAGAGGATGTGGTAAGAGAAGAGGCATGCTCTGTGTGCCAAAGGGTGGTAAGAAAATAGTGGAGAACAGCACTAGGAAAGGGGGTGGGGGGAAGGGAGGAACACATGATTTGAAGCCAGGTCTGACTGGGAGTTATTTTTTTTCCTAGCAGCGTGCTACGTTGCCGTGTTTTGGATTTGCGGCCAAACCAGTGTTGATAACACACCTAGTGCTTGCAGGGTGTCAAGGCTTTCTCTGCTGCTCACTCTGCCCCCACGAGGAGCCGGCTGAAGGGGGCAGGAGGCTGGGAGGGGACCCAGCTGGGACAGCAGGCCCAAAATGACCCAAGGGTACTTTATGCCATGTAACACAAGGCTTAGCAATGACACTGGGGCACTGCTCTGTCCACAGCAGCCATTACTCTGAGGCTAGATGGCAATCACTCTGCTTGTGGGAGGTGGTGACTGATTTGTCTTTGCATCACCAGGGTTTTGTACTTTGCCTTTTTTTTTTTTTCCTTGTGCCTCACTTTTTCAACTGTCTTTACTTTGACCCACAAGTTTTCTCACTTTTGCTCTTTCAGTTCGCTCCCCTGTCCTGCTCTGGGGGAGGGCTTAGCTGCTGGCTAGGGTGAATACACCATACACTGACAATAGGAAGTAATCACAATCATATTGATAGTCGAGTTATAAACTAACCTGGACATTTTGAAGACTATAGTTGCTTTTTTAAAAAAAAAAAAAAAGTTCACTGTACCTGAATAATCACATGACTAACAGAAAATGCATTGTTGTCCTTGCAGTTAGAGAGATTTTTAGAAAAACTAATTAAATAGTTAACACTGTCATTCTCTGAATGCTGAACCAACTACAGAAGCAAGCATAATTACCCATATCTAGACTGCACAGGCCAAATTTAGGAAAAACTGTGAGCTGGTTTACAGGTGGATGCTCAACACAGGGCACGCAGGCTGCCATGGCAGCTGAAGCAGGGTCTGTGTCAATAGACTTGGCCAGCAGTCAATGAGCTTGCCCAGACACTATGGCAGCAACCTGCTTCTGGCAGTACATTAATATTTATTCGTCTTTGCTTACCTATTTGTTCCCCTGCTGTTCAGGCCTCTGGGTGAAACTCAGGCTGCTGAAGTCAACTGCACTAATAACAGAGCAAGAACGTCACTGTTAGAAACTGCTGTAGCGAGAATCCCAGGTTGCAGATATAATCACACCTTCCATACAAAGTTCAAAATTATTTTTCTTCAAATATAGTTGTCTAATTATGACAGAAAAGGGCACGATTTTGAGAGGCATATGATGGTCGTCAATGCATACAGTTTAAGTTATGCACAAAGTCTTTTAAAGTCTGTTTGACATGAATGCTGACAGAAGCAGCAGACCTGCGTGCCATGGCAGAACTTAGTCCATTTGAAGGTGCTCCATTTTTAGAGGAGCAGTCCTCGCTGTGGTGTAGGAAGCTACGTAGGTGTGCACAGTGCTCTTCCGTACTGAGGCCTTTCTAGAGCAACAAAACGAAAGGCACGCATGCTGACACACAAAAGCACCTGCGGCAGCTGTCCTGCCTGGCGCGCTGCTGATTTAACGCTTTCTCCTTGAACCAGCGTCGCTGCTTTGAAGCCGCAGCCTGAACAAAGTACACTACTTAGTAGTCATAGCAGCTCTATTTGGAAACAATACTTTTTATAACTTAAAAAATGATTACAAAATATGTGTGCTTAGGGAAATACAGCCACAGAGACAACGCATGGGAGACGTTCAGCTGAAACATGTTTCAGCGCAAGCTGCCTGCCCCGGCCCTACATACAGGACAGCCTCTGCACACAAACCACAATAAAAGGAGGCCACAGGCCTCGACTGCTTCGACTGCTCTGTGGTAGATGCACTGAGAAGTTGTTACTTTCATGCTAAGTAAAGCTCAATCTGAACAACGGCAAGCGGCCTTTTTCCAAATAAAATAATACAAACTACCTGGGGTGAATTACCCCACTGGCCCTGACCTCCCCACTGCAGGCAGAAGACAGCAGCTGCACGGCTCAGTCTAAACCAGAACCGCCAGACTTAAAGTGCCTCTGCTGGCTAAACTGAGGATGAGCAGGGGGATCTCTGCAGGGGCTCTCATCCTTTGCAAGACTCTTCATTTTCCAGCTCCGCAGTTTCACTCTGGGGGAGTGAGAATGGCAGAACTGAGCCTGTTCTCCCTTTCTGTTGGTGCCAATAACCAGAAAAGGCTCAGAAAACTCTGGGCATGAGACAGGTGGATGAGATGCTGAGAAGGAAAGGGAGGCATCTTAGAGAAAACTCTCTGCCCTCTCTCCCTCAGCTAACACCTCTCCTCCCATCACCAGTCATCCCCTCAGCTTCTCTTCTCTAATTAAATGAGTTTGGAGCTGACTTGGAAAGAAAGCCAGTGACTGCAGCACAGAAAAGTTACTCATTTACTTGGGTGATGAAGTAGGAGTCTGTTTGGTCAGTCAGTAGCTTAACTTACTTTATTTTAATGAATTATCCTAGAAGTGGGATACACAGAGGTGCCATGTCAAAATAGCCTGACATCATCACCAGACAAGCTTCAAAATGAGTTCTAAGTGGCAGCATTTGTGTGGAGCCTGACAAACCTTGTATTAGCACCAGCCAAAGTAAACCATCTTCTCCCCTGGCAAGGAGACATTCCAGTACCGGCACGTCAGGAGCGATGCCAGGACAGCATGCCACCGTGTGCTGCCCCAGCCCGCTTGCCCGGAGCCAAGACCTGAAAACTGACTACAAGGCAAATTATAAACTGAGATTCTTTGATTCGGAAAAAAAAAAAAAAAAAAAAGCATTGAAATACATGAATGTGACATCTGCAGCTCATACGATCTGCTTGAGAAATATATGAATTTTTGAACTGTGGAATAACTTAGTAATCAGTTCAAGGGTGTGCTATTTTTCCATAAAAATTCATCACAGAACTATTTTCTGTGAAATATTAAAATTAGCAGGTTGTAAATAACAAAATCTAGATCATTACTGAGGTCCAGGTAACATAATTACAGCATTGAGAACTGCTTGGAGGAATTGAAGTATCTCACCCCTGACACATCCAGAGACTCTGAAACAGCCTAGTTTGCTAGCAGTTCTGGTACATTTCTTGGAGCACAGAGATTTGCCTGACAAGACCCTTTGCCTTGAATATACTTCTGATGTCTGTGACAAGCCTGACGACATCTCTGCTCTGCTTCCTATTAAATTTTTAAGTAACTTGCTTTCAAGTTCTGAGCCCAAGTTTCCTGCCCCAAGTAAACCAAGTATCTTTTATTTTTTTCTTTTTTTTACTTTCATTTTCTACTTCTGCTTTTCTTTGCCGGTCAGAACACTTGAAGCTTAGCCCCAGCAGCACACCAGGCTTCCCAACCCTGTAGCTTGCACTTTTTCTGTACGACTGATCAGCACTGCCTTTTCTATTCCTAAATAAAATAAACTTGAAAGCTATGCATTAAAACCCACTAAAAATAGTGCCATGTCTGCTCTCTTGTAGCTAGAGCCGATCTCTGATGCCAGTGCTAGACAGGGGGAGGCATCTCGCAGTTTCTGGATGAAGGAAGAAGCCTGGCAAGTAACGTGCTGTAAGAAATGAGCATCTTGCCGAGAGTGAGCCTGGCTGGAATTTGACTCCACAGTATCACGAATCAGAAAACAAACTAACTTCTCAAAGCCTTAGTACTACTCTTATTCGGCATGAAGCTGAAGGCAGTAATAGGGCAAGAGGTTTCTCCCCCCATTCTCCCTCAGGCCTGCAGCCACTAGGAGGAAAAAGCCTTCGTGACAGCAATAAGCGTTTCCTCACAAGGGGCAGGTAAGAGCCCTGCAGCAAGCAAACGGGACATTACAGATTGCTTGATCTATTTTCATTCCAATTCTTGACATGTTCCCCTCCTGCGTAATGCCCTAAGTACCTTTGTTAGTGAGATTAGTTTTATTTTTTAGGATTCAAACTATGATTGTGCTGCTCATTTGCAGTAGCACACAAGACACATGCCCACCCTAGGGAACAGGATGTGCACCTACAGCCACGCACACGCTTGTTTGACCGCTGCACATGTTAGTAGGGCTTGAGAGGAAGACCTAGACCAAGACCTGCACCATCCCGGAGCCTGGATCTTAGAGCTAACTCCCACGGCTATCCACCACAGCACTCAGCTGTGCCGTGGAAGATTCCAGCTTGGAGCACACCTCTTCCACCACACGCTTATTTAAACTGTAGTCCCTGATGGGGAAAAAAAAAAATACCTTCAAGAAGTAACACCAAACAAAAGCCTACAACCAGTTCAGTGTGTTCAGTCAAAACAATTCAGACTGCCCGAATCTGATTCTTCAGGTTATGGGAAGTTTTATTAAAAGCAAGTTTCAAGAAACAAAATTGTTTCCCCAGTTCCTCTCACAAGGTTAACCACATTCTGCTTCAGCATTAGAAGATTTTTAAAAATCCCAATAAAACTACAAGCCACTTGGAGTGTTATTCTCCTCTTTCCCGAAGTGTTAATCAGACACTTCGGTGACCCTGAGAAGGAGGGAGCGTCCCTGTAAGCCCAGCCACCACATTTCTCCGATTACACCAGCAGCCCTTTGTGCCCAGAAGCAATCCGGACAGAGCAGGCTGGTTTGGTGCAATCTGGAAGGCTGTTGTAATAACTGACAGACCGAAAACACAGGGAAGGGTTTGGCAGCTGTATAAAGCTCCCTCCGAGCTCCAGTCCCTGCAGAAGGGCACCAGCCCCAGCAACCAGCATGACCAGCCAGTCTCAAGGAATCCAGCAGCTTCTGCAGGCAGAAAAACGTGCCAAGGACAAGCTGGAGGAAGCCAAAAAAAGTAAGCATCTGGCCTGTTGTTACTGTATTTTTCTACTGTAAGCTCTACGGAAATACAGTGGCTCATGGAAAACCAGCATTCTTTCATCTGTACACAGCACAGACGGGCTGCTCCTATTCTTTCTTCTGTGCCACTTTCCTCCCACTCGCATTAGTGCAGTGCCTTGACTGTAGTCAGGCATTTAACCAAGCCTGAAGGTGCATAGCGTGCTTCAAATTGTGTGCACACGTGTGCTTGTGTGTGCGTGCATGCACGTGCCTCTTTACACTGAACAAGGTTTTCTTTGTTATATTCGTCCTGTCAGCTCGATTTATTATTGCTTTTTCTCAATGCCAATAATGTCATTACATCCTTCTTCAGGCATTTAAACTAGAAACCTGCACACCTCTGGCTGCCAGCTCTGGAGAACCAGACTCCAAACTCCGTATTTCTCTTTACATAATATTTTCAGTGTTCCTCTTTACTTATCAAAACTAGTAACTTGCCTTTTAATCTCAGCTGGGCTTCAAAAAGAAATACATGGAAACAAATGGAGACTTCAGAGTAAAAATAATAATCAAAGTCACAGTACAATCCTAAGAAATGTCAGTACTGTGGTCATTGCTATAAGCCTTATTACAAACAACAAGCAATCACTGAGTGATCAAATGTTAATTTTAAAACAATCATCTTTTTTGCTGAATTCCTAAATGCCCAGTGTAAAGTATGAATTTATTATTCTTGGATATCTAAACAAACATTTTTATTCTAGTCAAATATAAGCAAAAAGTAGTAACAACAAATAATAACAGGAAATTAACATCCCAATAAAATGGGAAAAAATGTAGTTGAATCTGCTAATAATCTAAATAAAAGAAATAATTCATCTGGCAGTCTTACTGGTATATATTTCATCCATTTTGTGCACTTATCTCTCATTGATTTAGTACAAAATAGAGTCACCACAATGTCTCCTGAGTGTAGATACCGACCACACAAGTCACTGGCCTGCATTAGCCATGAAACGTTAACACTGTTTCATGGAGACATCTTGATTTAGAAACCAGCAGCAGGAAACAACATCATCCTCCAAACTCAACTAAAACGCATGAAGATATCACGTGCTGCAAGAGACTATGATGAAGGATTTTGTTTTTAGGGAAGAAATAGAAGCTAAAGAAAAATTATTTATGTAGTTTGTATATACCTTCTACGTACAAATCAGCATTGCTGTGTGCTCATTAATTGTATAACATGTCAATTTGTACAGCAGCACGCAGAAAATAAAGCAATACCCCTTTCCTAAGCATCCAGCCACTGCCTGCACTTTGTAGCCATGCAAAAGCGACAGAGAAAGAACATTTTCCCATCTTCATAAAACAGAAGGCTCACAAAAAGAGGGTGTTTGGGGGTGTTGCTCCTAGCTTGAAAGCAAGGAATTATGAGGGAGCAATTCAGACCTTATGCAGCCAGCTGAGGTGCTCTCAACAGGACATTGCCTCCCTTCTTATGTAGGGCAGAGGAAACGAATAGTTCCCCAGACCAAGAAGCAAGAAAGCATATGATCTGGGAAGGCACAGTCTCATGGAGGGAATGTGAGTTAGGTCTGAACAGGGACCGCAGAATCAGGCCTTTAGCTATGATAGCTTGATACTGCTTACCTTATTTTATTTTTTTTAATCCAAAACAGTCACTTCAGCCTTTTCTGAAACAGACTTTAAAAGGTTTACAAATTAAGAAACCCCCAAATGCAAAGTATGATAATGACACATAAATGATGACTGATAATGAGAGCATCTTGCTGAATCCAGGCACGAGCTCCAGGTGCACTTACTCTGCTCTGATGGCAAACCCACTCCCCTGTCACCACCTCAACCCTACGCACAGCACACGTGATAAGCACAGGACTTCCTTCAGGTAACCTATCTCCCAGCCCCTGAGCCAGAAGCCTGAATTGAGCCACTGCCTGCGCCTACCAGTGTTCCAGTGCTGAGGTAGAAGTTACTCAGTAGCTACAGAAAACCAACTATTAAAAATTCTGTCATCAGTAAAAACAGAGTAAAAGTATTTCATCTGTATGACTTTCTTCTCTGTTCCTTGCCTCTGCTCTCACCCATCAGACTGATCCCAGTGTACTGGCAGAAGTTTTCCTTGTCCTTCACTTCAGTCTTTCACGGTAGCGTCACTGCGCCACCTGACAGACCTAACTAAACCAGCATGGCTTAAATAACTTGGGACAGGGACTAAGGGGGTTCTTAGGGCCAAAGCCTGTTGTGCCAAGCTAGCATAATTTCAGCAGCCTCTTCCCCAGAGTGATTAAGCATTGGAACGGGCTGCCCAGGGAGGTGGTGGAGTCACCATCCCTGGAGGTCTTTAAAAGACGTTTAGATGTAGAGCTTAGCGATATGGTTTAGTGGAGTACTTAGTGTTAGGTCGGAGGTTGGACTCGATGATCTTGAGGTCTCTTCCAACCTAGAAATCTGTGTCTGTGTCTGTGTCTGATTCTGCAGTTGAGTCAACGTAAGGTATTGCCTCGTTTGTTTCAGATTGAGCACAGAATCTAAAATAAAAGGAAATGCATTGCTATCCACTGTCATTGGTGAACCTGCACACACCGTTTGGAGGAACGAGGTGAGGAGATGCTGCTTCACTCAGCAAACAGCAGCCCAGACCCACCTCGTACCAGTTCAGATCAGCAGCTCCTGCTCAGGGCTGGGCACACACGATTCTGGGCTGCAGGTGAAAGCGCTGAACCTGTCCAGCCTGTGGCACGCGGTGCTGCCCCGCCGAGCTGTAAGCATGACCTCCGCTGTCACTGCAAACAGCCCTTGAGCACCAGCGCTGTCCCAGTGTGTCAGGTTATTCTATTTACCTTGTAATGTGAGAAGGAAGAAAGGCAGGTCGTTTGTGGGACACAACCAGGAAAAGTCATTTTCAAGGAAATGTGATTACCAAAACTATCCTTATGCAAGACCTTCAGTGTTTACAGCTGATATTCGCATAACCAGATCAAAAGGTAGCATGGACACGCCTAATACTGTATATAAACACATAATGGACCTAGTTACTGACACAAGCAGCTGTTGTAATGCAAAATCCACTTCGCACAACTGAAAAATCGACAATAGAATTCTATTTATATTCATAAAGTGAAGCGGATGTATAGTGCTACAGCTCTTCTGTACACGCCTTTTCACACTTCTTGCTCAATGCCCTTTACCTGGCCTTGCAATATTCTTTACCATATCACCGGCTGATGTCATTTACACCTGACAATTTATTAATAGTTTGTTGGTAAATGCACATATGCAAGGCTGAAACTACCAAATTGATTAAACATGAACAAAAAGAGCCTGCAGTTCTCCATCCTTTTGTGTACTGCACTGCTTTGTCTATCATTTTTTCTTTAAGCATAATTTGGATCCCAGAAATAGCTTCACATTATCAGAGCCAAGATGTCAATTCCTGAAAATCCTTTTGGGTAAAACAAGGGAAACAAATGTATCGTGAACACTGGATTTAGCAAAACTCAGTTTCCTATAGATTTTTTATATTTTGGCTTGAATTGCTAATTGCTAATAAAAGTGAAAGTTCGGATGAAAACTTTCAGGAAGTCAAGTTAAAAAACAACTATTAAGCAAAATAAGATATTAAAAAAAAAAAAAAGAATTGCATCAATTACATCCATCATGCTCACTTGGATAACATCCAGGACATATTTTATCCAGCAAAAAAGCTATACATACACTGATCAGCTGTTTCTATTGTATTTTCATTAAAATTGCAAACGTCTGCCCAAAATGAGCATTCCTAAATCCCATTTAACAATTTAGTACTCTTAAAAACAACAGAAATGATCCTATTTAAAGAAAATGTCATTAAATTTTGGCAACTTATGCATATGACGTTATTTCTGTGCAGAAATTTAGCTAGAAACCTAAGTGTTCTGTATGAAAACAGAAAGCCAGTTTTAGCAACTCAGTTCTAAGAAAGTAAGATAACTTCGTGTTTAAGCAAATTAGAATGCAAAATTTTCAGAAATATTTTCTTTCTTTTGCAAGACCTTAACAAATAGTAACAAAACTGATCATTTTGAACTTAACCTGAGCTAGTTCCTTAACATCACAGCAATACCTACAAAGAATATTACCTTTCTCCATGCTAATAATGCTTTCCCACAGGTTAGATAAGAATATCTAGTACAGGACTGGCTTGCTCCAGAGAGTAAAATGATTAAGATTAAGCCAATTTGACGTGATTTCTAGAAGCCTCCTGACTCTCCCCTTCCCGCCCGCTCAGCTACCATACCCATGGACAGGAAACCTGAGCAGCACAGCTGATTTGCTGCTCCCCATCTTCAAGCACAGGAAGAAAAGACAAGCAGGCAATAGTGAACCTGGCCCTTGGGGCAAAAGTCTCCTCAAACTTGGAGTTTTCCACACCTCTTCTTTTTAATCCTGGAGTAAATCTCTCAGGGTCCCATTGTTTTGCCCATCCTCCTGTATTTCTAGCCCTCTTTTTGTATGATCTTGGCTGAATTTCAGTGCTCTGCTACCTGTAAGGATATAAGCTTTAATTTCAGCTCAGCTCTTTGATACAGAGAATCCTGTCCAGAAGATCAGTAAGACTTTGAAAAGGCAATCCCTTATTGCACAACTAAGTTAGCAGACAAGTGGTTAATAACAGACTGATTAATTAATTTTGGTTTGCCTCTAGTGAAACAGCAGGTTAAGCTCTAGTTTCTGCTTAACTTAATCAGGTGCAGCATATGCACTATCGCATATGTTGGCAGTTGCTGATTCTGTCCACAACGTTCTTGAACTAGCAGTAATTTACTCACAGCTTTTCCACTTAATTAAATAGGAAGCAGCAGGTTCCTGCTGTGCCAATCCTAAAGGCATCGTGGAAAAAAAGAAATGCCTGCCACCCTACAGTGACACCCTATGTATTGTGCTTACTCCAGTGCACTGTCAAGATCTGACACGTATGTGTATATATACTTTTTGTTCACTAGCTACTTTGTGAGAGGCAGATGAACTGTTGTTTTACAATTAATCTCTTTCTATTGTGTGCATTTTAAATGGATTTATTTATCTATCCTGTGGCCAAATATGCAACATATTTACTACAGATGGACCCCCAGATGGAATTTGAAATTAAAATCCCACTGATTTTGAAATAATGTAATTTGCTATAGAGACCTAGTTCTTCAGATGGTGAAACTGGCAGAGCTTCATTGTAGTCACTCCCTCCAATTACAGCTCCAGAGAATCTCCTCCCAGCTCCTTCTCTCAAGGAAAACTCTATAAAAGGCCAGTCAGCACTAAATTTGGAGATGAGAACAAGAACAGCTTCAAAACACAAACCTAAACATAGTTTTAAACTTTGCTGTCCAGACTGACGTCAGGCTTTTACATGTGTCAGTCAGTTCATACATACTGGTCCCAAGACTTCATACAGCAAGAGACAGAAACTGAGGGAATCAGCTTTTACCAAACAAATACAAACTTTGGGAAGGTATGTGCTAGGTTTCAACCTGCATCACTGCCCCCTGTACAAATTAGATTGCCTTGGTGGCAGGAGAACTCTGAGATAAGCAATAAACTACACGAAAGAACACTCCCTACTGATGAACTGTCAGAAAATCTGTTGAGCTCCCTACCATACTCCTCCTTGCTGTAAAATGCCGTTACACGATCACCTCTCACTTCTCCTCAGGTTCCACAATCAGTACAGCCACAAGAGTCAATGGTCCAGGAATCAATGCTTCAAATGGAAATCCGTGTTTCAGGCACCCCTCAGCTTCTGCTCACTGATCTGCAAATAATAGCTTTAGAAGGGGCCTCCAGCTGGGCAAATAATTTACTACAGGATCAGGAATTTTACCTGGGATTTTGTTGAGTCACAGAGGTATCACCAGCAATCGTCTTCCTCAAAGATTCGGCTTTGCTGTTCTGCCCTGCCTGGGGAAGCAGAATACCCCACGTCACACCTGATAAGGCTTCAGAAGCCCAGTACGGGTGTAACCAATCTGATATAGCAGCATGGAAAAACAAATCAGAAATACTAATGCTCCTCTCCCCTAGCTTAGTTGGAGAATAACGTTTAGGATTTCAGAAAAGGTACTGTTTTTAACAACTTTCTGAAAGTATTCATATTGCTCAGTGACATCAAGTAAGTGGTTCCAATGAATAAATTAACAGATAAATATCAGGGTGTTTCATGCACCAAATTGAGGTGCCTTTTTCAGTTGTCCAGTCTTCACGCTCTCATTCTGGTGATGTCCTAATTTACACAACTAAGCAATAGCTTTTTTAGCCTCTGGAGCCCTTTCCCCTGGTAAGGGAGCAGGCATATCCTCTCTTGCTCCCAAAGTTCAGGTTGTACAGAGGAAAGAGACCAACAACACAAATCAGCGTCAGCCCAGCAGCCTCAAATATAACATATCAACATTTAACGCAAGGGTTTTTACAGTTAGTGACTTTTTCCTCACAAAGTAGCAGAGCCCTGTGAAGATCCACGTGAGTTTATTGAGTTTCTATAAAGCAGGCAGACAGGCATATCACCGTGAGGTGGTTACGGCATGTTCAGCACTTGCTTTGCGTAAGAACTTAAGTATTGCATGCCCATCAATCCTTCTGCTTTTATCCTTTGCGTAACATCCCTGCGAGACCCAGGATGTACCTGGGCCTGGCCCTGCAATGATTTACATGGGTTTAATTTTATATACCCTTAGGATTTTACCTAAGACAAAGTAACCATTATCAGTGCACAAAATTAAGTTTGCAAACACAAGCCTTTCCAGAAAGAAGAGTCTAGTTTCCACTACAGCCTAAAATGCCACTTCCATAAGGATGCAAGATAACCATCCTTTTTAAAAATAAAATTATATATATATATATAATCACTTTCAAATTTTCTACACATTAGTAGAGATAATACCATCAGCTTCCTTTTTCTCTTAATCATTCACCTCTGCGTTTAGCAGATGCTAGGGAAACAGGGTGGGGGAGAAGAGGACAGAGCCTGAAGGTTGCAACTCAGTTTGATAGTGGTTAAGATGTACCTTGCAGCATGCTGGAAATCTGCCAGCTCTAAACAGCATCCAGTTGGTGCGGGATGAAGGTATCCTGGCAGCCAATCAATACAGAAAAACTTACAGAATAAAGTCTTTTCCAATCACTGACAACTAAAATCTGTTATCTGGCTGCTACTATTGCTGATGAAGGAAAGATAGATATTTATTTAAATACAAAGCTGTGATAAAAAAAAAAATCATTTCTGTTATGAGAAAATGCATAGTTGCAAAAAGACTTCTGTTGTTAGCAAACCAACACACTTTTCATTTTGATGCCCAGGGAGCTGGGCTCAGAAGATGGGTGCTGGTGAGACTGGCTCTCACGCACAAAGTGCCCTACTAGCTCACTTTGCCCCTTCAGACAATTCCAGGCAAATAGCACTGCTGTTCACTTTGCTCACAACTTTGACCAGGAAACTTCTACACCAGGTAGAAATACCTCTGATATTGAGAGATTCACCTCTTGGGATGAAGTGACACCTGTGAAGTAAATCCTTGTTTCTCCCCTCCATTAGGAAAGGGAAAGAGGCTGAAGCAGGCCAAAGAAGAAGCCATTGCTGAGATAGACCACTACCGGCTGCAGAGGGAGAAGGAATTTAGGAATAAGCAAACAAATGTAAGTAAGAAAGTTGCATGGGCTTTTGCAGTGTCAGTATGCTCACTAGTAAAACAAATTGTTTCAAACAGCATTACCTGGACACTTCCACAAACTAACCTGACCACACTGATTGAACCCAGCTGTCACACAGGCATCTCCTGTGATGTGCATATGCTTCATTTTGACTTTTTCACTGGTGTGGAATGCATTTGTACCTGGTACTGGGGATTTTAACACTAAAATTGTCTAGATTCTGTATTTGGTTCACGCTTGCCCTTTTGAAGACATTAACTCCCCCAAGTAAAATGCCTTCAGGTTCTCCTTCAATTCCAGACAGATCTCGATTCTGCCCTGAAAGTGGAGGTTGAAATAAGGTGGATGTTTCAGTAATAGTGATGATTTAAAATCCTTCTTTCTATTTCTGTTCCACTTTAGCTTTTTGTCTGCATACAACACTGCGCCTTTGATGAACTGAAATCATCCAAGCTTTGGGGTTTTTCATATCTTCATAGTAAAAGTGGTCTGGATAATATTTTCATATCTGAATTGCAGTTCATTTTATACATTTATGCCATCTTGCTGTCTTCCCTAGTATTTTCATGAAGATTCACAAACCATTCTCTTTTACTTGGTGACCTCCCTCTTACATTTTTGTTCTTGTGTTGTTTTGTTTTTTTCTGCCTTTTTTTTTTTTTGTAAAGTCAAGAAAACTACATGTGCAAAAACAGAAAAGAAAAAAAAAAGCCAAGGAGGCCAAATGAAAACTGCTTTATAAACCTGCTATTTCAGTCACACTTCACATAAAACATTCTCCAGCAGAGATCATAAACCTTAAGGATATACATACACAGTCTCCAACAAACACTGTCAGCCACCAGACACACCATCACACTGCCAGGCCAGGTGGTGTTGTCTCAAACATACAATATCATATTTTTACTGATACTAAAATAAAGTAAAAATACGCCTACAATTTATTCACCTTTTCAGTCAAAATGAACTTCTTGCTTTAGGTCTGGAATAGCAGAAGAGAAAAAAGCCTTTCTTTGGTGCAAATTCAATTTTTTCATCACAAACAATCAAAGCTGCAAGAAAAGGCCATTGTTTGTCAACTGAGTGCATTACACAAGCAGGCCAGAGCACATATTGCTCCTCAAATGACAGTATGCTGCTATCTGTACCTATCACCGCAGTCCTCCCTCATGTTCCCTGACCCCATTATGTCGAACATTTATCTACCCCAGACAAATGTCATCATTATTAACCTGCGCCTGGAAGGCAGGCATGAGTTCCAGCTAAGCCAGTGAAGTCTGATACCCACTTCACTTTGCTGGTTCAGGTATTCAGACACAAATACATGTTCCTTCTCATCTTTCTGTGTTGCCATATCCTTACTGGGGTAACTTCTCTCATACCATGAGAAGTTCCACTTCAGTCCAGAACGAACAATAGCAACAAAAAATAATGATTAATTTGAGGTTAGAGACAGCTAGAAAGATATTTTTTTAACATATAAAATTTAAGCCCAGAGTTCAAGCTGATTTTGATAGTGCTCATAGTGTTTGTATTTGGGGTCTGAGGTCACTGAACTCTGGAGATGTGAACCCTGGCTCTGAATTTGTCGTTTGTGTAACGTGTAATGTTTTGCCAACTTTGGAATGACACTAACATAAGACCAGTATAGGCAAGATAAGGGACAGACCTTCAAGGTCAGCAGAAATCACAGACTAAGCAGAACGTTGCCTGTATGATGACAAGAAAAAGATCTTCAAAATCAGAAGCAGAAAAAAGAATAAATAAATAAATAAAGAAAGAAGAGTAAGAATCATCAATCTCAGATTACAGTATTAGCATGGACCAGGAGAGCAAGTTCCCAGTCTACAGAGGCTCTTCTTCAAATTAGAATACTCTCCTTGAGGTTTTGCGAAAGTATTTAGTAGCTGGATAACAGGCAACCATCTGGGATCTCTAGAAAGTTATTTTGCCCAGTGGAAAAAAAATCAACTTCATAAATCCAGTTTAAGCTGTACAATCTTTCCCACATGAGGCCCTTACAACTTGTCTAAAAGCTAAAATAAAATGCCAGCTAAAAATAGTTACTATAGAAAACAATCTTCTTTTCCCAGTGTTTACTATTGTGTCTACATCCTGTATATCTTCCAAATCATAAAATATTTTGCATCTGGAGTGCAGACAAACTTCATACTACATTTCCAGGTACAGATAATTGCAAAGGTGATTTGTGCAAAAGGAGATCTTCGTTCAGCTGCTTTTCCTTCTCTCAAGGACTAAGTTGGGCTGAAATCACATGGAAAATAAAGCTAACGACCCCTCCCTTTGTTTGTGGTCAGCCTCTAGGTACCCCACTACCACCACAGGTTAGTTCAGCTGCTAGTCCATGCCAGAAAATTGTGGCAGGAATAAGAAGAGAACGTTATTTATTCCTTTCTTACTTTGTGTGCAGAAACGTCTTCTGCTCTCCTCCGTGGAATTCTCTAGCTGAAAACAAATTTCTCTCTTGCTATCTGAAGGACTTTTCCACAAGGGAAGAATGCAAGGGATGTTGGAGCAGTGGGGGAGGAAGGAACAAAGCCACGGATTTGGAACGTGTGCATCTGTTTATAACATAACCTTGCTAAAATGTTCAGCGAGTCTAGAGTCAATTAAATTCTAAGCGAATGTCCTGATATTAACTGTGCCAGAAGCTGTCTGGTATTTTGCCAGATAAGAAAAAGTAACATTAAAAGACCTTGTCTGAGGCCTGTTGAGGGTTATACATCAGTAGCTGCTGAAGACTCTTCAAATACTCTGAAACTCTAATTATGCATTTTCAGGAAGGCTTTCCCATGTTTTGCTCCGTAGCGGTGCTCACATTTATTCTCAGCGAGGCCAAATGAAGCACACTAGTGCTAAAACTTAGTTGACTAGTCATTAAAATAGAAAACAAATTAAAATGAATGGTATAAAAGACAAAACATGTACAACGTTGTTCCCACAGTGAGCTAGGAAACTTGCATTTCATGGGGAGATACCCATTGCTAATGAGCATATGAAAGAGTTCCCTTGAATCCTGTTTTTATGTGTACGGTTCAACCTAGATCATACCCTTACTGTTAGAAAACACTGTGACATGTTTGCATTATGTTTATGCTAGATGATAAAGAGAAGTACAATAAACACAGTCATATACAATGCCTTTTTTGCTTAGAGGGCTTCTGCTTTTCAGGTAATGGGCTCCCAAGGTAACCTCTCTGCTAAAATAGAAGAGCAAACAACAGAAACCATCCAAAAACTCACCAGCAGCTACCACAAGAACAAGGAGAGCATGATGAAAAAGCTTTTGAACATGATATACGACATCAACCCTGAAGTCCACCCAAACTTCCGACATGCAGCTTAAGATCAGCTATGTGCTGGAGAAAGATGTTTGTAAAAAGTTGGCTTCTTTCTTGATAACCATAGATATTTCCTCCTTTATTGTGTCTGTATTTGTGAGAGAAAGAACACTAAAGCAAAAAGCGCACAGTTCCAGAAAGGTTTTTGATGTGACAAGAATTATACAGAGTTTCAAAGCATTTGTTGGAATATTGTTTTTTCCTGGTGGTAGCTAAGCCCCTGTCATTTGAACGGGGGCAAGTCAATAACTGCAGAAAAACGATTATTTGACACCAGCAGCTTTTCAGTGGGAGTCTTTCTTTCTTTTTCTCATATAATATGTTCTGTACTAATGTGTTGTTGCATAAAATCTGTTTATCCCAATCTTTAGTGTACTCCTAGTCATGTGAAATAGAACTCCACAAAAATAAAAAATAAAGCATTTCTGTTTTCCTTGTGACACACGGAGCAGCCAGATTATGGAATATATAGGAACTATTACTTTTGGTCAGAAAGAAGAGGTCAGAACACTGTCAACTGTTTAATCCTAATTTAAAGCAATATATAGCTGACTTGTACAGAATCATGTTCAAAAGCCATACTCCAAGTATCATCCTATTTAAATACATCACAAGCTTTACATAGCTTTTTTAAGGCTGAAAAATGAGAACAGGAGTAATCATTATTCATAACATTGCCTTGGTTCAAGGTGCACTCTAGCATGCCCATCATTATCTATTCAGTTACACCAAAAGCACAGGAATCCAGTGGCTCAAGCTTCACCACTGCTACACTAAATAGTACCTTAATCCACAAGAAGTTGATGGAATTCAGGTCACTCAGAGCACTTCTGTTACCCAAAGCAACCTCAACCTTGAGTAGTAATTCCCTCCACAATGGCACAGATTTCCCTTGGAATAAATACTTCTGAGGTTAAGAAAATATAATATGATCTGGTTGCTTCCAAGGGGAAGCCTGTTAAATCTGACGGGAGGCACTGATGAAGTGTGTGTGTGGGGGGGGGGGGGGGGGGGGGTTAAAGAACCTGCACCATGAACCTCATTAATGCCTCGTCTTCACTACAGAATTATACTGAATTAGCAAACAAGCTTGAGAAACTGCAATGACTAGCAAACAATAGCCATGATTTTCAGTCCACGTAGACACAGACAAATCATTTCAATTTCACAGCAGCTAGTCATAGGCAATCTCCTGTTCCAGAGAGGTTTACACAGCTGACATGCTGTCATGTGTAAAATGACCGTAAAGCTGTAGTCAACTTAATGTCAGCAAACATGACTCCTCAAGGCTGTGCCTGATGCTACACAGTCTCAAAGCCCTGATTGTTACTGTCTCCTGCGCTTGATTATATTCTCTGGAGACACAAGGATGCGGAGGAATGGGAAAGAGACTAGAAATCCTATTGACATCAGCTGAAAGGCTCATTTCTTTAGGAGTGCTTTGAATCATGTTGTGATAGGGTTTGATTTACTGAGGGGATGAAGGAACCCCAGTCCCAGTGCCAGCACCCTTCTGCATCGCGCAGTGCAGCTGGGGCTGCCCAGGCACACACGCCTCTGACTTGCGTCGTGGCTGCAGACCCAGCGTAGTGGTCAACTGTGAAGCATATATTTTTTGTGAACTTAAACGAACACTATAAAAAGTGAACATGTTTAAAGGAATAAGCTGAAACACAGCCTGAACTCCATACCAGGGGAGTATTCTCCACACAAAGGGAATACTCAGTATAAGAAAAAAGGCTTAGGTTTGACTTCTCAGCGGTTACTGACAAATACTCGGATTTTGCAAAACTGAAAGAAGTTATTGACTGGGAAACTGATTCAAATTTTGGCTATGCCAAAGCAGGGACTGAGGAAGAAGAGAGAATTTCTTTGAAAAGTTAAAGTTTGAGGTGTGGAATCAATGACAGTAGTTATCAAGATGCATTATCTTTAATAGAATTAGATAGCAGTACTTTCTGCTTTTCTGTATGGTGGAAATCTAATATGAAAACTACTCCAGTGGCTAGAAAGCAGGCCCAAGGCCCTACAGTGGTTCTCAGAGGGGACATCACTAGATAGCAAAGAAATGACATTCCTTTGATACCTTCCCCTCTCCCTGCTTTACACAGTTGTACCAGCATTTTGGAAGCAGGAAGAGTTATTTCTCAAACAAATTCTCAGTTGTTTGTTCTTCTCTTCCCAGACACTTAGCAGTCAGTCCAGCAAGGTCCTCTGTTAACACCTTTCAAAGCGGGCACCGACCTCTCTCGAGCACTCCTTGCTGTGACCAGGACTGCTCCACTTGCCCTCCGTGCTACCTGAGCGCCCCTTCTGCCAGTTATCACTTATTTGTGACACCCTCCCTTTCTCTCAGTCTTGCCAAAACCTGTCCTTTGTTGCCAATTGCTTCTTGTGTGAAGCTTCTGTCCTCCTTTCAGGGCTGCTTTTTACCCTTCTGGTCCTAGAGGCCACACGCATTTCTTATTTACATCTCTAAAGCACGCTGTCCCTCACAGGCAGAACTAGGCCGCGACTGTCGGCCTAGCCACTTACTTCAGCGCCAGCTCTCACACAGCTACACTGCGAGCGCAGCAGTGACCTACCTGCAGCTTTCTACCCTCCGTGTACCCGCAATAAAATTTTTTGATGTTGAGAGAGAAATCTGAGAGCTTTGAGCACTCTGTGCATTTGCTCTTCCTACATTCATTCCTACTTCCGGATGGGGATAGGGTGGTTGTAGTGCCACTTTTAGCTGTGCAGAAGTAAAAGGCCAAGTTAGACTTTGTGTAAGTTGGCAAGATACTTTTTTTTTTTTTGATGAAGAGTGTAAAGTACCAGCTGCATCAATAGAATATTGAGGTGCCAAGAAAATGTCTGCTGAGTTTACAAGTGCGCAAAATACCTTGTATGCAACATTCAAGCATTCAGGATAATGGCAAACAATCGTTCCACTCCAAAGAAAAAGAAAATATAGAAGCAAAGAGATTTAATTTAAGAATGCTCTTAAATGCATTAAAAATAAGCAAACATCCCTGCCATCAATACTTTCTCTGTCAGGATGCCAGGAATGCATTTTTCCTGGTACTACTTACTCATCAGTGAAGATGAAAAATCTCAAAATGATCAGAAGTGGGATGAGCTTAACTAAACAGCCACAAGCCCAAGCATTTCCTGGAAACTTCTCCCTGTCTCTCAGTTTAGTTGAAAATGCTGTCAGACCACTGTCACTGGGGGCTCTGCCAGCTTCCAGAGCTGTAAGAAAAGTCTCCCAGCAGTAGGGCTACCGGCAGCCTGCAGGAATACATCTCTGGGCAGTCCCATGAGGTTCGTTTTGCTCTCTCCACCAAACAGGGCAACCATCGCTATATGCACAAGTGGTGGGGTACAAGAACAATGCGTGACTCTCACAGCAACATGCTCTGCAATTAGAATAAGCTCTTCAACATGCTCCTTCTTGGTGCATAAAAAGCCCTACCTGTCTCACCTGTGCTTCAGACCTAGGACAAATAGTCATAATTTTTTGGGTAGCAATGGATCACTAGCTAAGCAGACAGCCTTCTTCATTGAGGAGAGGTGGGAATTGATTATCTCAAGCTTTACATGAGATAAGTGCTGTGCTCGCATCTGTATCTAGTCCTGGCCATCAGCAGAGCACTATCTTGTCATGTCACCAAAGCACTGGGGCAGCAGGCAGCTACAATCTGAACTGGGCAAAGATTTTGGGGGTGCCAGCAGCAATTGCAGCCCAATTCTGTTCTAGGAACCCACCACAGGCATGGGTTGATTAAGTAGGAAGCATGAATGCTATATAATAATATGTTCTTCTTTAATGTATACAATGCATATACTTCAAAATGATTTTCTCCAGCTTGTCACAGGAAAAGAGGAAATGCCTGCTACAGAATACACAAGTGTCATATATTCCTGCCAAGTTCACAGCCGCCTGTCCCTCACAGATTTGATTATTCCTCATTTTATGGTAGAATAAGGCACTTCAAACTCTGAGTCTTCCCTGAGGAATGTTAACGCTTGTTAGAAGTACATGACCCAACCAGTATTACTACAAAACACTTGGAAAATGTTACATTGGAGGACTATTAATGCACTGCATTGCACTTACAGGACATGACTGCATGTGGAAAATTTGATGACTTGCAAGCCTATTAACTTACTGAGATTCCTCATTGCTTTTATGAAAGATATGCCACAACTGAATTACCTGACCCAGGGTGATTCCTGAAAGTCCCCTTTTGCCCAGAATATTTGGTTTATTTACAAGCACATCATATTCCAAACTGCTACCAAATTTCCATACCGCTTTTGGAAACACAGAAATTTTGAGTAGAGCTGTGCTCCAAAGAAAACTAGTTTGGTTAAAATTAAATATCATGCCAGAAAACTGATCTCAATAGTTAGCATTAAATAAACTTTGATTAAAAAAAATAAAATACAGTATTTATAATTCAATTCATTTTTAACAAACCAAATAACTCTAGTATAAAACAAATCAGCAAGGTTGTCTGATTTGTATAGCCTGCTCTTTACAGTCTACATAAATATTTATTTTACAGTCCTATGGCACTGATTGTAGGAAATGGATTGATAAATAAAAAACAGAAGCAGTTATATAAGATAAGTATAGCTGAACTATGCACATGTCACTTTGGTAAATAGATTCAGCATTTTGTGGCAGTCTTCTTTCCATTCGCACTCACCTGAGAGAAACTAAAAAATACCTGTGCAATCCCAGGGATGGTAGCAGGATAATTCATACTCATGCTTAAAATTAAGCCAAGATGACATGTGGTGGCAGCTCAGGGACAAGAGCAGAAGCAAGACCTCCCAGCAAGGAGAGGCTGCCAGGGCACCACAGGGCTGGAAGTTGCTCCTACCACGAGCCCTGGCCCATGGCCCCTTCCTCGGCTCCTGGTCCTGGCCATGGCACCATGGCTCTCCCGTCCCAGGATCGTGCACCGTGACCCTGCAGTCACTGCAGGAGCTGCCTTATACCCGCTTCATACCCCTGCATGAGGGAGATGTATTTTACCTCCTCCTAGTGGTTTCCCAGCAGTTAGCAGCAGTAAAGAATGTTTAATAAATGAAATAGTTGCCTTACATCAGATTAACACTTCTTAAACAATGTATCTTCTAACATCAGTTTCAAGGAGAAAAAATAGCATAGTTTCCTATTAACACTTAACTGCTCTGTCTGTATGGGCAATGGAAAATGTTTCTTGCAGCACAGGCTGCCAAACCTATTCAGCTTATTTCCCTGAATGGGTTTTCCATTCAGCTCTAGAGTAAGTAAATTATCATTCAGCACTTTTCTCTTTTCAAACAATTTTTCTTCCACATCTTTTCTTGAGCATCCTTTGGAGTTGCCCACAAACATGACATTAATACAACAATTTACTCCAAGAGAAATAGTTTGCAGAACCTTCACATTTTGTGAAGTACTCCAATCCATACTACCAAACACAATGTTTACTTACAGATACATATGTATCTACACACAAATATGTCCCATACATATCCATTGTATTTTTAAAAGTTATTTTACATTTTAAAAAGCAATTTTCATTTTCCAGTTTCAGTATTTGATCATAATTATTTATCTGCCATGAAAAAAACAAACAAACAAAACCTACTTTCCTACCTGTGTCAAATTCAAGCTTGAATAATTCACCAGTTTCAATTTAAACAGTGCTAGTAATAGCTCATATTCACCACCTCGGTTTGTGGATCTGACCTAAGAGAATACTTTCCAAAGCAATTGCAGGTTTCCTGGCAATACTCCTTCCAAACTTTTGGATACATAGAACTGTTGTGAAAAAAATCAGCTTAGACTTGATTGCCAACTGCTGTGAATCAGTGCAAGTCAGATTATGCTAAGGGAGCAGCAATCGACCCAGTTTTGTGATAATTTCTGAGCTCTGCATCAGCATATACCTCAGGTACTTCCTAGTCTCTGTTGTTCCATAACATCCCTGCACTTCTACTGCTCCTTTGATACTATTTCTCATCTCAGAAACAACTCAGCAAGAAAAACACCGTATGACAGAGAGAGTTGCTAGACTAACAAGGCATGAGAATCAAGACAACGTCCATAGTCACCATTTTCATCGGGCTTGTGTGCAGTCATTTTGACTCCTGAAACAGCACGCTGTCAACAAAACTGGCAATAGAGTACAACAGAGAATTAAACAGAATTTCAAAGCCGGAGCGTGTCTCAATAAAACTGGCATTTGCCAAGAAAACTTTCCATGATTTTTTTTTTTCCAATCAGCTCTAGCTTTAAATTATGATGCTGTATTATGTTCAAACGAGAACAACTTTAAGAATCAGAGGTTATTCTAAAACACTCCCCAGCGTACTGGCTGTTTCAACATAACAAATTGATATGACCATGGTCAATGTGACATGAAAACTTGTAGCAGAAATTCAATAATTCCATAGTATAACATGGTGCTTTAAAAATGTGACTCGCTTCTTTGAGATGCGACTTGCTCAAGCACTAAGACCAATATTTATACTCTTTGGTGGCTAAGAAAGATGTCATTCTGGAGAAAATATGTTCTACACAGAAACATGTGGACTTGTCAGCAAACACTGAATGCAGTCATATATACTAATATGTTATTAATTACTTTGTAGATAGTAAAATTGAGTCCCTGATATGCTTCAAAGTGAAAATATCTTTCCTTTCCTTGAAATGGTGAGCAACACTCATATCCTACACACAAGCACACACTACAGCTTTCCCCAAAATCTTGTGTAGCTTTTAAATTAAACTTGAGACTCATTCTCTAATATCAGCTGGAAAAGGATGAGATTAGACGTGCCCTAGCCAAGGCAGCATGTAATTAAAATTCAAAGCATTAACAAAAACTGTACTATGCTGTTTATAGTTGAGATGCAGGCATAAAGTTTAATGAGCCTCTTTGTTTTCTCACCCCCCTGCGACTTGTTCCAGCTCTTAACTATTCCTTTGCCTTGTAAAGTTCAGGTCCATGAGAGGTGAGGATCAGTTTGAAGGTGCATGTAACATAACAAGCGTGTCTGAGTTTATGTTACAACGCCTTGCTTCCGCTTTGCTGCTCTTGTGAGGCTGGAGTCTTGCAGAGTACTAACAGCAAAAAAGTTCAGAAGTCAACCAATAAATTGGCACTGAAGCAGTTACAAATGTTTGCACAGCAAAAACATTAGTAGTACATACACAAGCATTTGCTGACCTTACAGGCTACTGCTGGAGTTCTGACTTCAGCATGTCTATGAAAGAGCTGGGAATTGAACAAGCATCTTAACAGAGACCTAGCAACTAAAGGAAGCACACTCCAATGGCATGGGCTGGTAACAGGTCCAGTTCTTGACTTACAACCTCAGGCTAACGCGCCAGATAAATTGCTAAAGATGCGATATCCAGATCCTCTGCGCTGCAGTGGCTTTCACCAACCACTGCAGTGCTCTATATTTTTTGTGGATTTTTTCTAATACATTCATGAGGCAGAGAAGGCCTGTTTTCCAACAATCACACAGAGGTGCTGCCATGCCTGAAGGGCTTGAAATCATCTCCCCATAATCCTTGATACTAAGTTCATCTGCCTTCCACAGGATCACTGCTGAAAGTACATGTACCTACCACACCAGGGAAATATAGATGCCAAAGCAATATCACCAATAAACTTATAATCACCTTACTCTATTTGACTTCATGCTGAAAGGCTGGAAATATTAACTGACATCACATTGATCTGGAAAAGATATATAACTGATGTATGTTTTCATTAATTTTGGTTTTATGCTCATGTTTCCCTACACAAATTTGTCCAGTAACAGAATATAACATGATAATTGTATTAATTATTTGACAATATCTACAAAACTATTCCACTGTTCAGGCAGAAGTCTGATCTGCGGTGTTCCTGTCTGGTACAGATTAATGTTATTTTTTATTAATTTAAGTTTCAAATTATTTTTCCAAAGGAGGAGGGGGATTAGAAAATTACTTTCCTCTTCATCTCATTTTTTCTTCACTATTCCTTTTTTCTACCTGGCACAGACACAGATCCTTCTAAACTATTTTCTTTTTATCTCCTCATCTTCCCTTTTGGTCTTTTTTGCTCTTAGCCACTCATCCCTTTTTCATTTCCATCTCCTCCTGGTGCCCACTCCTGTTCTATTCCTCATGAAAGAAATATTTTTGGTTTCAGCCATCTTACAAACACACACAACTTCTCAAATATCGCTCTGCCTGCCTCCAATTAACCACTTCATCCCTCTTTTATCACTGCAGAGGATCTCGGTAAGCTTATTCACTGCTTTCCATTCATTTCCTTCAATGCATTCTGGAAACCCTTCAACCTATATTCACTCTCTGCCTTCCACTTCTGTCATTCTAATCCCCACTAGCATCCTCATCCTCCAACCTCATCAGTGTCAGCACAGTCACTATATGTTATTATTATTATTACTATTTCCCTGGGTCTCTCTGCTTCTCTACCTGTTCCTACCTCATTCTTCCAGTAATCCCCAAGCCTCTTGCAGTGTTCAGTACGGACAGATCCCAGGACCCCCACTCCTGATTTCCTCTCCTCCTGTATATCATTCCAGGGTACTGTATATGGGAAAGGAAAACAGATTCCCAGTGATCTCGGATTTATACTGCACCTCAGCATTACCTCCCTACATCAGCTTAGATCCCCCCTGCCCAAACAAAACTTCACTCTGTGCCTCAAACTCATCCTTGCTCCGCCTCACACTCAGTGTAGCTAAAACAAAGCTCTCCTCTGCATCCCTTCCCAACTCCACGCTTGGCCACCCCTTGCTAACAGCCATGTGTCTTCTCATTCCTCCCTGCTTCTTGCACTTATTTGGCCTGGGCATGTCTGCAAGTCCCGATGCTCAAGTAGTCTTTAAACCAGGTGCTTCCTCTGCATAATTAGAAGAATTGTCCTGTGTCGCTCCTCAATCACAGCAGCAATCTCTTTTTTTTTTGTAGCCACTAATGCCATTGTGAAGAATGAAAAAAATGAAAATGTAAAATCCCCCAAACTTTCCTGGTCTCTTACGTTCATCCAGCCAACATTTTCTCTCACATCAATCTGCTTTTCTTTACTTCTAAGGTGCATCCTAATTTATTCCCACCATAGCCTCCATAATTTATGAATAAAGCTTCCATTAGCCTCTAATTAGTTTTCCAAACCAGCATGTTCATGCTTTCTCCTAGACCACTCCTTTCTCTTACTGGAATTCTTTACACCACATTGCTTTGTTTTACTCTGAAAAAGCTTTATTTTACCACAAATCCTAACAAAAGAACATGGCAACCATAAAACAAATTGTGTTATGAGACTACTGACTATCATATTACTCAATAACATCACAATAATTTGTTTTTGTCTCATATCCCCATTTATCTGCTGTCACACTGTGCTACAGCTGGCAAAGTCCTGCTGATGGGAGCCGTCATCTCCTCCAACCTCAGCCCCAAGTCCCACGCCCAGTGCCATCCTGGCCCAGACCCTGGTGCCCAGGAGTTACCAGGCACAAAGCATTACCATTAAACAGCTCCTGGTGCTGTTGTGCCAAGCTCTAGACAAATTGAAGAACAGTTATCCCTGCCTTGAGCTGTTTTTCACGTGTGGTTTACGTTTGGGTGCCGAGGAATACATTTAGAGCATTAGCCACTGTTACAAGTGTGAAGCCGACTTTCCTGAAGTATCATGCAGCCATTGTTTACAACCTGTTTTTGGGAACACAGCTGTAACATATTGCTTGCAGCTTGAACAAAGCCTTTGCTAAACCCAAGTGAGGCTGCAAAGGCCAAACCATTGCATTAGCCTTTCCACGTCTAGAAGCAGTAGGTAGTTCTGCCCTGTCTCTATTAGGTTTGATTGAAAGAATATTCCTTGTGTTTATCCCTGCAGTAGGATTAAAAAGGCATACTGGAAGTGGAAAAAAAAATGCGTTGTATTTACTGAAAGACTTTAACTTAACAGATCTGACCTAGATTAAAAACTACAACCCTCCGATTTCCAAGCCTTCTTCATGCAAACGCTGGCTGTCCATTTACAGCATCACCTGAGCCAGTTCTGGACTTGGAGCCAGCTCCCCACCACCTGCCACTAACAGGTTGTGCAAACCTGAATCTGATTGCTCAGGGAGAGGTGGAATCCATCTAAATTATTTCTTAACTACCCTATCATGCCTAATTATAGCATGTCCATCTCTAAGCATGCCACTGTACTGCTGGTGGACAGACTATAACCTACGACATATAAAGAAGGGAAGGGACTGCCTTGCCACTACTGCTGGCTAATCTTAATAAAATAACAATGTCTATAAATAATTAGATGTTGGAAATAATGGGTACTGCTCTAGTTCTGCCCTCATCTTTCTATATTTGACTCAGTATTTCAAGAGAGAGTGATCCAATGGCCTCCAGTTCTGACCTTTATCAAGTATTCCCAAGTTCTGCAGCTCAGCTTTTCTAATCTTAGCTTGACTCCTCCTCGGTGAGCCCCCCCCTTACAGACTTCCCAATTACCTCAATATTCACAGTATTCCCTAAAGCGCCGCTACATGGAACACTATTATCTCTTATCTATTTTATCTATTAACCCTAGGAATATTGGCAAGCTATTACAGGCAACCACTGTGCTTGGAGAAAGAGGACAGAAAAGAGGCTGTGCTTTAAAGATGTGTGTGGAAATTGTTTGCCATTTAGGCTACATTTTGCATTTTCTTCTGAGGGAAAAAGAATGAGATATTTTAGAAGCAAGGCCAATATATCTCAATTAAGCATCTCAGCTGCTCTGCATTCAGTGAATTACTCAATTTTATTTATTTATTTATGTATTTTTGTAAAGCTGTTTCTACTTGCTTGTATTTTTGCCCACACAGTTTCTGTTGCTCACTTATCTGAGAGTCCTTCATAAGGCAAGAGCCACCTGGGGATAAAAATGTGCTAGATCTCTACCTCTAGCCCCATACCCTGTTTCCCAGGTTGACTGCCAGGTTCTCAGTTTGGTGATGCTCAGCATCTGCTTGGGGATGGGAAGCAGACTGCTGAAGAGCAGGATGCTTCAGGAGAAACAGACAGTTTGGGATAGAAGGAGCAGTCAGTGCAGAAGAGACAATGATAGCATGAGACAGCAGCTAAAGCTGAAGAAAAAGTCTGCTGGAATAGAGATCATCCCTGTCCATATCCCATCAGCAGAACCAGTGAATTATTTACTGAATAATTTACTTATTTTCTACTCAGAAATGTTTGGGGCTTTTTGAAAACTGAAATTCAGAAATATCCTCTGCAAAGACAGATGAGATCAGTTTTTTCCCTCTCACCAATGATTTCTGTGTTTTAATTGCAGAATTAACCAAGCAATCAGATTGTATAACAATGCTGATTTCAGATAGAGGGGGAAATAATTGTTATGTTTCATAGACAAACTCAAAACATAAAATTTTAATGTTTTGTTGTTGTTGTTACTCCTACTTTTTAAGCGAGAAAAAAAAATGCAGTTTTCCAAAATGCTCCAAAGGCTTTTGAAAACTATTTCTCATTTTGAGTAGCGGAGGAGTAAAAACACCTCTGAGCATGGGGAGAAAGAGGAATCCTTGGGGCTCTGCTTTACACCTTGGGTGAAATTTCAAAAGTACCATTATTGTTCAGGCTCCTTCAGAAAGGGCCACATAGCCCCGAAGCACTTGGTGTGATTTAGAGGTGGTGAGATCTTCCAGGGAAAAAATAAATAAATAAAATCCCAGATATTTGTTGCTTTTCAAGTTTTACAGCTGTTGTTTAGTCACATAGTTAAATTTTCTTTTAAAATGAAGAACATAGTAAATACTATTCCTGACTGGAACTCAGAGCTACTTCCATCTCTAATCAGTAGATGGCACCATCAATTCATCATAGAGCATGGAGGCCTAAAAGAAGTAAAAATTCATCCTCCCCAAAAAGCATACACCCAACTTGACACATATAAATCAGGAATTAAATTCAGAGGGTACAACCTTCTGCCCATGCCGCCCCTCCAAATAACGTTTGCTATGGAACACACTGTGTTATGCACTGAAACAGCAGCTACACCTAAAATGGTCCCCCCTTGCCCTGTTTTGATCTAGATTGTCTCATGACTTCCTGTGAAATTAAGAACAAAACGGATAACCTTTTCTTCTGTCCTCCCCTAGCTCTGAACAGTGGCATCACCAGAGAAGGGCTTCCCCTGGCTGAGTCAAGAGCACCCACCTGCAAGCACAGAGGAGAAGCTGGCAGGCAGGGGTGCAGATCTGGCCCCAGAGACTGACTTGGGGTTGGGAAAGCCTCACCTGGGGCTTCTGCTCCATGGACAAAGCCCGTTAGCTCAGACACTGCAGCATTTGTGCAAATGCATAGAAGGGGGTTTGAGAGGACATCCAGCTAACCACAGGTTGTTGGCATCTCTAAGGCCGAGTACAGAGTGCTGGAGAAGAGTTTATGAGACACTTTTTCCATCACCCAAACTGCAAGATTTCTACCTGGGATCCAAAAGCTTGTAGAGATGGCCTCATCCTCACTGTTCAGCAATGCCCTACATCCCTGAGGAACACAGCGCAAGGCCAGCAGCTCATGGAGGCGGCCCTCACTGCTGAAGCACCTGCTTTCCAGGAAGCAAGCTCCGCTCAGAGGAGCGGCTCAGCCTGACGGGTATTCACTCTGCTCCTGGCCTGGTCATGCTTACCCTCACCAGTGCTGTACGACAACTGGTTTGCCACTGGTGCCCACCCAGCACCTCCCCATGCCCACCCCGCTGCCACAGGGCTTTGCTGGCGGACTCCCTGTGTGGAGAGGCGTGCTCCTGCACGCACCAAGCGATGTGCAAGATGTGCTCAGCCCCAGCAAAAATCTGCTGCCTCTAACGTGGGCTCTCTGTGCTCAAACATGAGAACAGTGAGAGTGAAAATCCTGTCTGTCCATCTGTTACTTCAGGGTTTCTTTCTTTTGCTGCATGTTAGAATTTCAACCCAAATCTTCTTCAGCAGCACAAATCACACCAGTGACATTTATAAGTTAAGTAACTAGTATGCTGCTGACATCATCTATGCACAGGCACCAATAGATTTAATGCTATGGACCTCAAGCTCCATTTATCCGACTCTCAGTGAGCAGTAATTAAAATCTGCAGTAACAGAAGCATTGCTGTGAGAAGCAATAGCTCTACCAGGCAAAGCACAGAAATTCTGCCAACAGAAGAGAGTTCAATCAACAGTCCCAACCATGACACAGAAGTGAAACCTCTGATGTATCAACTCAGGGAGGAAAGTAGCACCACAGGAAAAAGAGTGGCCTACCTGGCAGAGCACAGAGTCATCTGGTCTCATGGCCACGGAGCAGGAGCTGTACATTGCAGCCACCTCAGGCTCTGCACGCCTGGCTGTTCCAAAGCAGTTTCTCTTCCAGGCCATTCCTTACTGCTTTCCCAGACTGCCTAGCAGACACAGCTCAGGAACTACCAGCACCATCGGCAGCAACACCACTGATTGAGCACGAGCAACACCAGCTTGGGTTTTGCCTCCAGTCAGTGCTCTGTAATGGCAGCACAAGGGCCTCGCTTGTTGAGCAAGAAGGGCTTTATATCGCCTCTCCCTGGAGCAAGGTGCGCGCGGGCCTGACTGAGATGGCAGCAAATGCACTGTCAGAAGCCATATTCTCAGGAGAAAGACAGAGCGGTGGAAATTAAGTGACAGCACAGAATCAAGGAATCGACTCGCCCCTGAGGCTGGGATATTCCAGGCTTCCCTGTGACACCTGCTAAAGGCACGCAGGAGGGCCTGGAGCCAGTGCCTGCAGAGACCCGGCTGCCTGCACCATATACTGAGGGAAAACCAGTGGAAACCTGCTGCAGCTCTCCTGGAGGCCAGGGACCAGAGCCAGGCACTGGCTGCATGCTCCTGTTTGAGGCCTGGGCTGAAAAAAACCAATAGCACCTTGTAGGAGTACCTGGGGCCCGGCCACCCTTTCCTTGGGACACTCCTCCAGCTTACACAGACTGATAAAATGTCCTTTCTGGCTGGGAAGGTGGTAACAAGAGATTTAGGATTTTCACCTGAGAGACGCAGACACAGCCCCAGCCCAAGCACCAGCAGAGTCACATTTTCCACAGGCACGGACAGAGCTTGGCCAAGGAAAACTGGGCAGGTGCCCTCAGCCCATGCAGGCCCGGCCGCTGCCTGCCTGCCGGGCCGGTGTGGGGGGGATATCTGCTCAGAGCCCTGGCCTGCCTCAGGCAGAAAATTGAAACCTCGGGGTTGTCTTTCCCATATTTGTACTGGAAATGCTCTTGCAGGGGTAATCAGTAGCACTTCAGTCTTGGTAAATAAGCCCAATTCTTGCTTCATTACAGTGAGAAAGGAATACTTCTGGGGAGCAATGTTTCAGTCTGCCTGTAGACTGTGGAAGGCCCTTGTTACTTTTGATGCAGTAACACATGGGGATGTGGATACCTTCTGGTACAATAAATCCATCCTCCTGTTTCTCCTCTTTATTTGTTTAGATTAAAGAAAAAAAAAAAACAACAACAACAAAAAAACAACATCAGGGCAGGACAGGTTGCAAGCAGTTAACACAGTCCTGTTGTGTGTCCCACAGCCAGGCCCCTGAGCTCTCCCCGAGGTTCCTCTGCACCACCAAGGCTCTCCATGGATATAGGGTTGTGCCCATACAGCAGCCAGACACTGGCTTATGTTTGCAAGTTCGCAAGGATTGTGGGGCCTTAAATAAAAGCTGAGGCCTCAAATACCCACCAGTACTAGAAATAATTCTGCTTTGATGCCAGTGTCCACAGGTCATTTGCAATGTCTTCACTAAGCCAGTCTCCCGTGCCTGCTTAAACCAGCAAAGTTATGAAGTGAGAACAACCACCTTCTTGATGTCTGAAATACAGCAACCTGCAACTGCTGCTCGGCTCAAACTAACAAAAACAGGGGTTGACATTACACAATTCAATGGCAAGGAGGAAGTGGCCAGCACTAATAACAAGTCTAGGTAATTCATTCACATTTTTTAGCAAGATGGAATTGGTTCCCTACAGACTTTCCTTCTCATTAGGAAGGCTTTTCTATGCATTTTTCTCCCAGCTTCAAGTTGGATAAAATCTTTTTAAAGCTAGCTGTTTAAAAGTAGAAAACTATTATCTTTGTCATGGCTTAGGAAAATTAACATTATTTGTGCCACTGTGTATTAGTAGTACATTGTTAGCAATTTCATTTAGCCAGAAAATTAATGGTTAAGCTAGCAACCAAAATGTATCCTTAAAATGTTATGTGGCTCCACAAGGCTGCTTCTTCCAACAGGGGAGCCATGTGGCTGCCACCACCCTTCTGCCACCCCTACCACCCCATGCCCCTTTCACATGACAGGCCTTTAGCACCAGTCTCTAGTTTTCAGAACTGCCGCTATTTCTAATTTTATGTGCACCTACAGCTGGTTACTGTTTAGACAGCTTCTCTACTATTACAGAGTAGCCATGACTGATCTTAAGCCTGAAGCAGTATTGCCACTATGAGAACTGCTGTTCCACTCTTATAAGGGGAACTAAGTAATTCAGAGAGAATTTTCTTTGACAAATGTAAACATGGTATGTGTGAATTTTCATTAATATTTCACATGAAGAAAGCAAGGTCAAATTATTCAGATATTTATTGCAATTTAGCAATTATCTCTAGAAATAAGTAACATGGCTCTTAGACCAAACCCATACCTTTCCAATTCACTCACCACTTAAAATGATGTTCTTTCTTTATGAAGTTTTCTGCTCCCCATACTTTCTCTCAAAAGCTTACTTACATATTTTTATTTGTAGCTCAAGTCTGAAAAGGTTTACCATAAGTTCTCCATCTCGCATTTCCTGCTCCCAAAATGCACAGTCCCTCCAGTGCCTTTCTCAGCTCGCACTCCCCATTGTCACTGCAGCAGCACTTGCCTTACTGGACACCATAAAGCACACGGGGGAAAGAAGCCACCTGGCAGCAGATCCAGACACAGGTGTATCCCACCACCCACAGAAGAAGGCAGAAACAAATTTGCATCCATCTACTGATACAATAGAAATAATCTTTTCCAAAATTTGACTGGGCTGTATAGCAGCCAGAGGCTTGAAGCGCGCTCACACAACCCTAGGAGCTATACCACAGGTGAGTACCAGAGCTTGCTGAATTCAGCCTGAAAGACACAGATGTTTTCAAACTGTGCAACCACAGAGTTGCAGATAAGCTTCTGTCCAAATTCTGCATTTCCTTGCAAAGAAGCATCAAACTCTTCAAATGCAACATTGTGCTAATGTCAGTACTACCCTAGAAAATATGTAGCTGTGTAACGGCAATTTTAATTCAAAAGTCAAAAGCTGAAAATATTATACTGACAAAATGAATGTTATCAAATGTTCCACATTAAGCATCTCAGACCCTTAATGGCTTTGTGTTGTTTTTGTTTTTCCTCAGTGCGGGGTCCTTTTATAGTTTTGGTAGCATTTTATTTACAGGAAGGTTGAAGACTGTTTGCCAATATATGCACATGCACCATATTTCTTTAAATTTGTTCCAGGAAATGCCATACTCATGAATTGCTTTATAATGTAATCCTTTGGACTGGAGCAATTCATAAGATCTCCAGAACAAAAAAGCTTTTTCAGCAGGTACACTTAATCAGGAAGTGAGTACATACCCACATTAGCATCCCCTAAGGGTTTCTCATGCTCAGCAAGAGTACGGCCAGTTTGTTGTTTTGCTCAGAAAGCTGTCACAGGACAGACGTCCTCATTAGAGCTCCATTTTCATGTTCTCTGGAGTTTAGAGCAGAAGCTTTGCCATCTCCCCTCCAAGACCTTTACTGGTTGTACCCCAGGACAGGTTTGAAGGAAAACTCTCAGCCCTACAGTCCAAAAGGTTCACAGTGTAAGAAGCAATTCACACTAAGGATAAACTGTGAAATGCACTCTTATAAGTGTTTTATTATCATTTTCTATTTGAGCCTTGTGCAGGAGGTAGACATCTTTCTTTTGACACAAAGCCCCTTGTCCCACTACCAGTGTGAGAGCTCCAAGGACAAAACTGCAAATTGGTTTCCAAGTCTACATTCTTAAGAATGGTTTAATAATATGACGAGGAAAGATAATATTTAAAACAAACAGCTGAATTTTTCAGTATTAAAGGTGATGCAGCAAGATCTGCTCTAATAGCACAGAAGGAAGAACAAAATGCAAATATCCAAGCAAAGAGAAGCTGCACGTGGTCCAACGCCCACTGAAGTCATGGGTTTCTTCCTGATGACTTCAGCAGGGGATGAGGCTGTAGGGGAGCTCCTGGGAGACAGAAAAGCAGGAGGCTTGGGCTGGTCTCCTCCCCCAGCACATTGTGTACAGCATCACATGCTGCAGTGGGCAGTGCGTGAGGTCAGCCGCACCCTTGCTGAAGCACACAACGCCCAGCACTCCATGATAAACTCTAGCTGCCTGACATGTCCAGCAAGACTACCCATCAGGGTGCATTCACCTAACACCATGGGTACGTGTGTAGCATGAGGCCCCCAAAAAGCAGCAATTAAGGGATGCAGCCATCCTAAATTTTGCACTTTCTTCTCTCTGCTGGAGCAGACTAAGTAAGAGCAGGATGACAGGTTATACCAGGCTGGCACGGAAGGCAATACCCCTCCAAATGTGGAGGCTCACACCACTCCAGAGCTGCCAGGTGTCAGCAGGATGCAGCACAGACAGCTGGGCTGCCCCGCCAGGGCGTACCTGTGTGGTACAGCTGCACACCGCAGCTAACTGTGGCCCGTACAGATGTGCCAATCCAGAGCATCTCAAACCGTTTCTAACTCCACTGACAGGAGAATATAAACATGCTCACAATATACATAAGCAAACCTAATTCATTTACAGTTAGCAGAGAAAGGTTTTTTTCAGTGTTTTTATTAAGCTATTTTTGAGCAGTATGGTTTCTTACTGTTCACTTGAAGAAGTGGAAGGACTTTATGGCTCTTTTGCCATAGAAGTAAGACAAACATTATCAGGTGACGGCACAGCTCAACTGCACAGGAGAACGGAGCAGCATTAATTTACCTGAGCAAAGGAGCCAGCCTCAAGAGTCCTCTGTACTTTCAAATTGAAATGGACACACTGCAACCCTTACTCTAAAGTGGGCAGGTCTGGTATAAAAAAATACTGAAAACCACTACTGGCTCACAGCCAGCTGTGCCTTTATACTAACTTTTCTTGTAGAGCATATCGTACACATTTTCATGGCTCAATTCAATTAAACACTACACCCAACCATACCCAATGCAGCATGTATGAAATTGAGCCACGTGCTGCTTTGAGTGTGTCCACATGTCCCATAGCACCACAAACCCTAATCTAAGTGTCATCAACACGGGGCAAATCAGTGCTCTGAGAGGTATATTCTTGCAGGGAAATCCATACTGCTCTACTTGTCTATGGGCTATAGGGGACATTTAATGATGCAGTTTTACAGATGTAACTGAGCACTAAGCCTCTGCAGTCACACTGATTCAACTCCCTACTACCAAATTAGGCATTTGCTGTTCAGTTTGAATAGCTTTAAATGCAGTATCATTATTACACTGGCATAATCATAACAGGAGATAACCCTTTGTGAACAACTTTTAAGAAGTGAAAGGGTTTTCTGCCCTGGAAAAGAGTAGGCAGATAAAAATAATCTTTCGTTTGATGTTTTTATTTGCTTCTCTGTTAGCAGGCTGTGTGTCAGGCAGCACGGGCTAACAAAAGGGGCACAGGCTCGAGACAACCAGCATCTCATCCCTGGTTCTCACATACTAAGTGAAACCAGGTAAGTCACGTCGTCTTCCCTTTGAGTTTGTTGGTAACACCAATATTTTTTCTGGCAAGAGAGGAGACATGCCAGTTTAATACAGTCATTGTCTAATTTCCTCAACTCTGATAATTTTTCTTCTTGATGCTGCCCAAAATAAAACTTCCGTTATTCCAGTATTATACACTGCCATGCTCCCCGCACAAATAGGGCTCCTTTTGCCCAGCATATCTGATCCTGACATTTGCAATAGGTTTGCATATTCAGGAAAAACAACCCAAACTGAGCTCTTCTGGGTGAATCTAACTGGTGTAATTCTCCAGAGAGAAGTGAAGAAGAATGAAGACACATTTGAATAAACTTCCTCTGAAGACACAGAGGAAGGAGCAGTTCTATCTTTTGGCACAACATGTTACTTTTAGTGCTGCAGAGATACACTACAGTGGCAGGACACCTCAGCTGTTCTAAAATAGATCGTGGAACAGCGTCTCACTCTGCTAGGTGAACGGGATATACAGTAAGCCCACTGTCTGGTTTAAACATCCTTCAAATGAATTTGCTGATAGTTCAGTGTTGTCCCAAAAGCCCTGCTGTGTATGTAAAACACTCACCACTACCCAAGAGCTGTGCAGATGCTCTGGAGTATGGCGGGCTGCTGCAGAAACCTCTGCCCCACAGAGCACCTCCAAGGCAGGCGCAGGGCCGTGGGCACCTACACGCCTCTGGAGGCCCTGACACAGAATCTGCCACAGCTCCCTGTTCCTGGTAAACATCCTATGGGGTCTCCGTAGGCACCTGCCTGAGGTGCTTCTCCTCCTGCATGCTCCCAAGGACAATACCTGGACAGCAGAATTGACTCCAGGCTTCCTGTGGGGTAGCTAAGTCCCAGTGCCTTTTCCTGAGGTTGATCTTTGCTTGCTTAACCGACAGGTGGGAACTGGGGACCTTATCTTCAGCTGCCTGCCAGCATGTGGGGATGTGGGCAGTGCTGCCTGGCCACAGCGAGAAGCAGCAAAGCCATGTCTCTGCCAAGCCAAGAGCTCCTTGCCACACGGCAATGGCCCCGCTGGGAGCACGACCACCCTGCGCCCTCCGCTCCAGGCCTGAGGCCTGCATGACACCCCACACTGACTGCACACCAGGGTTTCACACAGGTCCTGGTGCGCACAAAGCATTTCAGAAACAAAGAGTCCACAAGCAACACAGAGGCTAAGCAGATAACAGCTTGACATAAATGAGAGAAAGACGGTACCCCTTCAAACCCAACCTGCAAATAAGTGAAAAAAGCCAGTGCTCCCAAGGCAACAGTGTGAGACAATTCAGTTTAAAAGCTGGCAACATGCCATAAATCTCCTGAGCACACCTTGGGACATGATTTTTTTTTTCCTCCTGGTATTTTTGAATAACAGAAAGAGTAAATCATATAAAAAGAGAGTGTGGGTCCTCCTCCACCTAACCAGCACAGGCCATGGTCAGGAGGCCAGAAGGGATCACGCGTCCTGCAAAAGGCCAGTGAGAACAGCACCACCACGCACACCGCTGACACATGTGGACATGGAGACAGGAGAGGATGAAGTGGGGTGAACATGTGATAGCACAGTTCCCTAAGTCAGCTTTACCAGATATAACATGGTCTTATCTTAACTTTTAACTGCCCTCATGGTCCTTCAGGAGCATGAAGCAATGGATCTTTTTTTTTTTTTTCTAGTAACATGGACAACTTCCATCCATACTGCTCTTCACAAAGCACTAAGAACAAAGAAAACTGGCAATGTCTCACACAGAACAGTTTGGGTTAATTAAACACTTAAATGGAGATGTACAACGATATCGCTTGTATGCTACCCATCTAACACAGTCTTGCACACTGCAATGTCTGCCTGAAATCCTGAATTCACTGGAATTTTGAGCCAGAACCGTATCCATCAAGAACAGGTGGAGCATGAAACTTAAGAGAAAATGGATTTCTACTTTAGTTCATCAGTAAAGCTAACAGTTGTAGTGCTTTCTGCATTATCATACATTCATGCTTTAACACGAGAAGTCATCAGTATCCTGAAATGCTTAAGTTAGCATCTCTCTCAGACATTCACAGCTTAATAAAGTATAGCGACATGCTGCAACTATTCAGTTTGCATAATCAAATGAGCGACTCGTGATCTTGCAGGTGCTAAAAGTGCACACACTTATCTGATAAACAGAAAAGTCCATATTTCATTTGTTACCTGATCCATAGGTTTTAAAATCAGCATTCATTATTCTCAAAATATCTAAATACATGACTCGAGTCTGTCACACAGTAATCTAAGGACTGAGGTAACTGTTTGACTTCATACCTGAGAAAGTGAAAGAGATTATTCATATTTACTAAGCTAAATAAATATGCAGTTCTTTGAAGACATGGCAAACAAATTGAGATATGAAACCGCACAATGGGAAAAAGAGATTGCACAAAGAGATGACAAAGCCATATTAGATCAGCATGACATGGCTACCTCGCTGTTGGGGTGTCTGCTTGTGCTACTTTTCTCAAAACGTACTACATCTTTAGGAGATGCTAAATATTTACCTTCAGAGAAAAATCAAGCCCATCTGAAGGTGCCAGACAAGAAGCCTGCCCTTGCAATATAAGGCTCAGGTTTCTCTGCTGCGCCAAGAGACATTCTGCCTCACCTCAGCAAACCTGTAAAATACTACGATGGGAAGCGTATTATTCCAGGGCACTTGGATATCACAGCATGGGATGTCAGATAAATACCTGGAAAAGAGTCATCATCTGCAGCGTGAAGACTATTTTCCTTTAGGGTTTTTCTGCAGCTTGTTTTAAATTTGCTGCTTTCTCATTTTTTAATCTCTTGCTTAGAAACTCAGCAGCAAACAGGGAGCAGCGTGGGTCATCCTGCCTGCATTTTAAGCTCCACTGCTACAAGTGGCTGTTCCAGACAACAAGAAAAGTAAGAGATGAAGGGCATTGTGCACTTTTTAGGCGTAGGTTGTCAGTGAAGTTGCTACGCGTGACACTTTTTTGGTACGGGCACTCGTTTCTAGGAAACACTTTGGTAAACAACTTTGAAGTCAAAATGAAAAATTACAGCCCGAGTGCTTTTCTTGCTTTTATCCGACGTACCTTCATGACTGTACTAGTCCATTTAAATGGCAGAGCAGTGCTGAATGCAAACTGCTTCCTTCTGCAGGCTGTCTCCACAGTTCAATTACCAGTGCTTTAACAGTGCTAATTAGCATTCCTCAGAGCTAGATCTCTTTGAGTGACAGGTAACCATGGAGAGTCACAATCCTGTAGGTGATCAGCAAGAGTCTGACTTTTCTTTTTAATTAAAAATTAGAAATGCCTTAAACAAAAATAATAATTCACTGATTTATGCTATTATCCCAGGGTTGCCAAGCTGGCGAGAATAACATTAGCGTTGTAAAAATGAAACAATTTTTAAATGAATAGACTAGCGTGATAGAAAGGAGAGCAGGTTTATTATCTGCAACAAGAGAATGTACTCATAATGATGGTACAAAATAGTAGACACTTCTCCAGAGAGTTGGCATGGAGACTGAAAATAGGACACTTTCCTGAATGTGTGATGGGATTGCCCCAATTTATTTTAGTTTTTAATAAGATAGATAGATAGATAAATACAGAGTCTGTTGCACAAATAGAAATTTCATAGGGATATAATTTCAGTAAAAATTTAACCATGAGTTACGCTGAGAGATAATATTGCATCTGGTCCAAGTGAGAGCCAAGATTGGAAATTGAATCAGCCAGCTAATCAATTAGTGAAAATTGTTTTCAACGCAACTATGCCATTTCCCGCCAGCTAATGATCTAGCTCTCTTTTCAGAAACAGACTCCAGCAGCAAAAATTCCATAGTCATATTTTTTTAAAACTGTAGTGGTTCCAGCAGTGCTGACCCATCCTAATCAGAATATTATTCATCAACAAATAACGATGAGAATTTCAGGCTGAGCTTGCCAAAGATGGGGGAAGGCTTATCTGTAACTATGAATGCATATCTGTAATTATGAAGTATCTTCCAAGACCAAGTCATCTTGACACTGCAAGTTTGTTAATTACTTGTAGATTCTAATGACAATGATTGCATATCAAACAATAAAAAGATGACTGAGCAAAAATTATTCTAATGATGACCTCAGTTCAGAAATCTAACCACAGGTTGCAGGTAAAATCATGGTTGCTAATTGTGAAGTGTCAAATACTCATTCAATGAGGTTATATAAACCTTCCCTAAATAATTTTCTCTTGCATATGCAAAAAGCCTGCATCATTAAATCAATATGGTTTTGTCTACTAATAGATGTATTTGCATCTTTATGAAAGAATCCTCGTTAGGAAAATTTCATTCTGTATGGGAAGAAACTAAAGATAATTTCATCCGTATCAGAGGTTCAGCCAGATTAACTACTACTACTTCCTTTTAAAATCAGAATGGTAACCACAGAAGTTAATTTATACAAATCTGGGGAGGAACACTTTCCTATAAATACAATCCAAAAAAAAGAAAAAAAGAACTTCCTATCTTTACCGATTATAAATGCAGAGCAGGCACTAGTAATGAAAGTATCTACTTTTTAACTCATTTGCTAAATATTTATGCTTACAAATTGATAACAACAACAATAAAAAACTATCTATGGTTGTCAGGACGGGCATATAGCCAGGGCTAATCACGTTTTTAGCAAAGTATATAATACAGGCAAATAAAGAAAAAAAACAATTTTAGATGAAAAGCATCTCCATATGGGTCTAATATTATCTTTGTTTTCTTCAATATTTATAAAAATATCAATCACTGACAGATTTTTTAACTCCACCGAATGTCCTGAACTTTTTATTTTGGAAGAAGTTTTGCAAGCAGAAGAATCAGATTTTGTGCTGTCAGGAGACTGATCAATGACCCAGTCCTGCAAGCTGTTATGCAAGGAAGAAATCTCAGCAGAGCTGGGAGCACTGAGCTGATTCACTCTTGGCCTGCCCTGATGGTTCTCAGTAAATTCAGTTTGACTCTTTACTAGTTACCCACATACGCACACCTCAAATTTTTATTTTTTTTAAGGTCTTGTAACCTTCTTCGTACCTTCATGTTTCAAAGCAACAATAAATCAAGATTATTAATAATAAAATGTCCCAAATTCAGCCTGTTTATGTACCACTTAGAAATGTTTCATTCAAATACTATCTTTTAGTCACCGGCATTGACAAAAATTCTTAGTAATAGACAATCAGTGAGGAAAAAAAAAAAACCTCTCAAAGTAAAGGCAGTCTGCTTTTGAGACTGGATTCCTCACCTCATTTTTGAAGCCATTCTGTTTTCTTTAATCTCTACTATAATGCAGGGGGGAGCATGCAAGGGAAAGAAATGGCTTACACAAAAACGGGGCAGGGAAATAAATCCACCACTCTCTGGAATAACTGCTCTTGTCCTTGTTCATGGAATGAAACTCTATTCTTATGGATCTGCTATCACCTACTTAAACAGAAAGTGGATTTAAGCAACCACCAAAATCAGACTCCTGCCAGCAAGTTCCAAATTTAAAGACAAATCAAAAAGCATACAGTGTTGATTAGAAATAATCATCTTTTCCAGTTCTAAAGAATTTTCCAAAATAAGTTTAGTTCAGTTATTGTAATTTAAAGAAATAGACAATCAAACCTTCCTATAGTATCACCGTGTTGATTAACAGCTTATATCCTGCTTGTCTCCCTCACATAAATAGCTACATCCCAGCAAGTTAAGGTTTTCAACAATTAGTTATCCTACCCAAAGATCATCGTTTGCCTCCCGAACACTTTGCATGTTGGCATGCCGACATCAGCATGTTTATATCCTAGTAACAGGATACAACCCAGTCTTTGCAGCACCAAATCCCATTTGAAAAATGAAGCAAGCTCTTGGATAACTTGTAGCTGAGGAATTAAGTTCACTGACAACAGAGTTGATAAACTCCCCCCAGAATGGTTATCAGAATTTCACAGCAAGGTCTCCTGGTACACCAGCCTCAGTGGCTTGCCCTGTTACTGCAGAGCCGGAAGGGTTGCTAGCTCTAATCTCTTGGCTTCTGTGTCAAAGTCTGACAAAATCTTGATTGCTCTCATCCTTCCCAAAATCAATACAAGCAATCAGATTGACTTCAGTAGAACTTGTACCAAATCTTAAATTTGCTCCTTTTGCTGATTCTGTGATTGATCCTGGTGGGTATTTCAGTATTAGTAAATATTTATAAAATTTCAGAATTTTATATAAGCTATTATTTCTCCTCTTCCCTGACAGGCACCCTCTGGCTATGAAATTGAGTGGCATTTTTCTGAAACCACGCTCTGCTGCTCCTCTCTCAACTCTTGCCTCAGTCAGCTTAAAAACAAAAATAACCTCAACCCAGTCTGGTCTTTCCATTAGTCTACTTGTAGATAGGCATCATAGGGTAACAAACAAATTTCCTTTTTTTTTTTTTTTTTTTCCTTTCTCTTCTTTTAAGGGGTCCCTAACTCTTCGCCAGCCTTTGACTGTGAAGATGACTCCCAAAGCAGGAGTCCTCACAGGTGGCAGTTGAGCACAGTGCCCCATCCCTGCTATGATAAGCTCAGTTTGCTTTCATCATTTCTTAAAGTCCTGAAGTGCTTACCATTTGATAAAGCCCATTTTTTGAATCACATTATTGAGAGAAGTATAAATCTGCAGTTTAGAAGTCCCTCTGGATGACCGAATAATTATGTAGCTGAAAACATTTCCTTCAAGATTAAAAGCAAAATGTAATGAAAACATTCAATTATTAAAGTGGAAAATTTACTTTACTGAAAAACAGTGCCTGCCCAGAAAGCCTACCTAGTAGCAAGCTACACGCCGGAGCACAGTTTACCACCGGGTTACACAACACATGTAATTCCATGCAGCACCTCTCACCCTGCCACATGGCGCCAGCCGGAGCGAGCCTTGCCATGGGAGGCACGCAGCAGAACCAGGCTGCACCGGACCAGCTCTGTCCCCGGGGCTGCTCCACCACCTGCTGAAGCTGAGCCTGGCCGGGGAATCCAAAGGACTGGAACCTGGCACCCGTACCCAGTCCCCAGTGGCTCCGCGCCGGGCCACCCACCGGGACGACTGTGGTCTTCGCTTAATCTCAGTCACGCTGAGTGGTATTTCCCTCGGCACCAGAAGAGCCTTCCAGCAGGTCCTATGGGCTGAGCTCAGAAGCTGGACTGCTGCAGGTGGTGGACGATGGGTTCACTTTGCTCCCGACTCAAGTGCAACCCGAGAGGTCACAAGTCAAGCATGGCACTCACTGTTACTCATTTTGCTGCTACCTTTTGGGTTAGGTCAATCTTGGAGTCACTTTACAAAGACAACAAAGAGAATGGATTAATGACCTGCTCTTGGGCTCCTTTGTGAATGCACGCAGAGCAGTAGGGCTGTGTTTACATGGCTAAATCTTGTTTAAACACACACGGTACGAGGAAAGGGAAGGGCGCAAGTTGGACATTCGAGAAACAACTTTTATATCTCTTTTTAAATGAAGTTGGAAAAGCTGCTGGCATTTGCAGTAGCCCTGCCCAGCTCAGCTAGTTCTTTAAGACTCAGCATTATAAGGGGAAACGTCTGTGCTGCCCAACCCGATGTCGTGCCTCAACGCTCTCAGGAACCGAATGACGGAAAGCACACTATACACTTTCCTCTAGCAGCAAAGAGGATAGAAGATATCTGAACGCCTACAAGAAGTAGGATGCTTTTTTTTTTTTCAGAACAAACAGAATTACTTGCAAATAAAGGAGAGAGCATCACAGGCTCATATAGTGAGTATGTACACAGATAGCTGTGTACATACTACAAGGATTTCAAATGCACAGCAGCTAGATCTAACTTCCAGTGATGTTAAAAAGCTGTTTGCTACTTATTTCCATGGGCCTAAGTGATTTTATATTCAGGAGAATGGGACAGAATGCATTTCTCTCTTGTACACAGAATGCATTTCTCTCTTGTATACAGCAAACTGAGAATCTTGCAATGAAAGGATGCATTGTTTTGTTCCAGCAAAAAGAGGAATAGTTGATGAGTGAATAAGCGTGATCTAAAGCCTATTGAAAATCAATGGAAAGATTCTCATTGACTTCTCTAGGCTTTGGATCAAACCTCAAAAGAGCAGCTATTTCTCTCTGATACAGCAAGGAATCAATTCCCTCTCCCAGCAGTACTCTAAATAATTCAATATTTTGTCTCAGATCATTTCCTAAGAAAAATGATGAGGATGTTGTTTAAGTGGGCAATCCCCTGAAGTGACAGAGTTTACCACGCATCCAGCCATGTAAAAACACCCCCCACGCTGTACGCAGGCAGCGTCCAAGTGCCCCGCAGGAACCGAGGCGCCTGCTCACCCTCCACAGAACAAAACACGGCCACGTTTCTCCTCTCATTGGCCAGGGGGACATGTACGGACTTCACTACGTCTAGAGGAATGCCTGCACTGTGACATTTCTTTAAAGAAACAAAATTTTCTTTTTCTTCACTTGAAATCATAAACTCTTTTCTCCTATTTGCACAATTCATTTTGATGCACACAGATGGGCAAAAATTGCACCACTGATTGTGTATTTTACCTACAGCCAATGTGCACACTTTATAGAACAAAACACAACATACAAATGATAGCTTTTTTCTTGAGCTCTTTTGTTTCACATGAAAAATGCATCAGTAAGAAGCAGAGCAGCATTACACTGAGGAGGCCTGCCCCAAACCACTGCAAAACCTCGCTAATTTTCTCCCTCCTACCACGACCAGGTGTCTTTCTGCACACTGATCCCTTTTTCTCCTGTAAACCAGAGGATTCTGCTACGAGCTGCCCACAGACAGCCCAGGCACGAGCTGCAGTGCCTGCGCCATGCGGAGGCAGGCAGGAGCCCACCCCGCCTGCAGTCTCGCTTGCTTTCAGCCGGGTGCAGAATACCTGGGAGGTGTTTGCCCATTTGCACACAAGGATGGCAATTTGCAAGACTTTTAAGGGTGGAGGAAAAACACCGCCACTGCCACCACAACCACGCTTCTTCGCTCCCACCAGGCAGCTCCCTCGCACCAGCTGACAACCGCACACGATGAAACTGGTGCAGAGCTGCAGCTGGCACAGCTCTCCCCCGTCTCTCTCACTTCTGATTGAGTTGCAGCTGTGGGGAGCATCGCGCAGCAGCACCTCCGGTGAGCGCAGACGAGGCAGCTCTGGCACACCCACTCCATTCCATTCCCAGCACAAAGCACAGCACAGCGTGGTCTTTCATCATTGTCTGCGGAGAAGTACGCATCAGCACCGGCCCAAGCATGCTCCTATTTCCCCCCAGCCTCCTTGCTGCATGCTCCCACCCTCGTTCACGGTGCGTTTCACCTAAGCAGGATTACGGAGAGTTGAGCAGGGTTACACTTCCAGGAGCGGGTGGTACTGCAGGTGCCCATCCCAAATTCTCAACCTGGCTCCTCAGCAAAGCCTGGGAATCGTCCCATTGAGATCAGGAGTGTGGCTACCACCGACCGCTCTTCCCTGAGGGCAGGAAGGGACATGGACCCCAGTCTCACTCAGGGCTTCAGTGATGCTTCCCAGAGCCCTGCGGGGTGTTTCTGCCAAATCCCACCTGGCTGCTGCTCGCTGGACATGGCTGGCACAGCCACGGGGCACATCCACCCAAAAACACCCGTCAAAAGCTCCTCACAAGCTATGTAAAATGCACCGCTCAAAGGCCAGGAAGCGCGTGGTCTCGGCACGGCTGGAGAGGGGCGTCCTCAGTGTCGGGATCCAGCCCTGCTCTGCTGTTCACCTGACACTACCATGTACAGATTTCTTTTTTTCCATTAAAGCACTTTTGCATTAGAGAAGATTATATGTGCTCTGAACTGAGCTGAAACCCAAACAAAAAGACTCAGCTTATTCCTGACATTTCTTGCCAGGAAGTGCTCTTTTGGTTTCCAACAGCATCAGGACATTAAGGAATGAGGAAACTTGAAGACAAATGACAAGAAACAGATAATGCAATACACACACTGTCGAAACTTCTAGTCAGAGAAAAACTTATCTACAGATAGGAGAACATATGCCAGGAATTTCCACTGTTACTTTTATATTATGGTCAACCAAAATGCCCACATTTTTGGACAAGGCTTCCAAAAAGGCAGCAACTCCCCAGTAGCTTTGTAACTTTCCTTTTAAACACCTTTCCCAAACATTCCACCTCTGATTCCTCCTCCCAAGCTGGCATTTGTTTAAACAATTTGTTACAGTACCAAGTGGGATTTGGCAAAATACCATATTTAGCACTCACTGGACAAAAACCACGAACCTCCTCACTGATTTGCTGCCTATACCTACAAAGATAACGTAACATCTGCATCACTCAGTTACCTGAATTGCCATAACAATGCTTAGTGCGCCAACAGTAAGACTCAAGCAACAGTTTGAATTCCTTGTTTTAATTAGTATTTCAAGTTTCTTTTTAAAAAGAGCAACCTTTCTTGCAGTTTTTTTAATAAGCAACACAGAAGAGAGTAAATATTATAGTTAGAAGCTATCTTCCAGCACGAAGCATTTAAACTATTTTATATATGAAGGATTTTTACCCATTCGCATGGAGGTGTAGGCACTGCACACAGCGGGCACACGCTTCTTCCACCACCACCACGCATTCACCCCCTTTCCTTCTGCACCAGGCTCCCCAGCTCAACCATGGCACCAGAGAGACCACAATAAGCATCTGTGTGCATCACAACAGCCTTGCGAATAAGACAGAACAGTGCCTATGTGCCCCTTACACCTGAGCCTCCAGCCACTTTAATCTCTGCGAAAATGGGGATGAGAAACTCACAATTCCGCAAGTAAAGGGGGAAGAGAGTATGAGGATTTCATAGTTACAGATATCTAACCACAAAAGGAATTCACTGCTAAAAGAACATCTCCTCTCCTAATGAGCAATTTTACACAGCAACGAATAAAGTAAATTTGAGAGCTGCCATTTATTACAGGGAAATTAGAACTGCTCAGATGGCACAGAACGCATTCACTGGGGAAGACACTGCGTGCAGCTCTCAGACGTATCAACTGCTGACTGGGGGGATGCTCGGCTTTTCCTTCTGCCAGCCCTGTGTGTGTATTCACACATGCTCGCTGGTGCTGACAGAGGCTCTGCAAGAGCTGGGCTGCAGCTGCATGCCGGCACGGCACGGCACGGCACCCGGGGCTCGCGGCGGGTCCCACACCGGTGGGAGATGTGCGCGGGGCTGCCGTGCTGTGGGCCCTTTCATTACGTACTTTCTGCTCCTGCCTCCATAACTTTTCAGAAGCTGGCGGAGCCTTTACAATTTAATTGGTGCTGACACCTTTTGAAGCAATGCCTGGAGGCGCGAGGGTCATTGTCTGCTCTTCCCTGCCTTTCTGAGGCCGCCTGCATTCGGCCGCCCTGCAGCCCGTAGTGCCGTGCTGGCCCCTGCACTCTGCATTCATGTTTGTGCTTGTACCCGGTCCCCTTACAAGGACCCTTGTTAAACGCCCAGCAGGCAGCACTGAATAGAGATTTTGACTATCTGGGATTTGAAGGCCTTTAGCAATAATGGAGAAAGCCCTGAACACACAAAAGTATCCCAGTAGCAGCGGGACATTAACGTAATCGCACATTTATGCCACTGGACCTCAGGACCAAGCTCCTTGCTGTCGATTCACTGGCTATTAAGCCCTGGTAATTAGGTGGTTTCCCGTGACTTTCCTTTCTTGGGATTCACCAGCTATCCTTTTCCATATGTCCCTTTTTCCCAGAGCTGCTGTACACCCTCACACGTGCAATAAGCTGGGCAGATGGCACCGTGCGCCAGGCTCTGCGCAGCCAAAGCCCATTCAAACCAAGTGAAAAGGTTCAGCACAGCATTCCCAAAGCTGCCTGGGAAACCTGGATCCAAAATCCATGGAGTTCCCCTGGCTTCACGATGGCAATCACATCTTTCCGGGCTCAGCCCCAGAGCAGCACCTCCAGGAAGACGGATGGAGTCCCAAGGCCATGCAGGAGCCAGGGGGAGGCAGCCCCCGGTTCCCCAACATCACACCAGGCCCTGCCAGGCCCACACAGCAGCCGCCACAGGAGGGAGATGCTATCAGCACTCTGACAACCATCTCCCACCTCAAAAACAACTTTTAACGTGTGTTTCAGTGACTTTTCCCTGGTTTAAGTAAATAAAGATCGACTCACTCTGCTCAGTCCTAAACACCAGCCAGCTTGGGGCCACACCTTAGTAAAACTCAGCCTTAAGCTCTGTATTAAGACAGTGAAAAAGCTAAGAGCATAACCAACTACAACGCAAAGGGAAGTTTCAGCTAGACAGGCAAATTTAAGATATTAAGGTCCGGCCAGGACAACCTCAGTGGCAATTCCCTTTTTGAAAAATTCCCTCCCCTCCCCAAAAGCAGCATCACCAGCCAAGCCTGATGGCTGGGCTTCACATTTTCCAGCTCTCCCTTTGCCACATTTAGCCTGCTTTTTCCCATTCGTTCTGAAACCCAGAAGCTCACCTGCAGGGACACAACGAGCAAGACTTGTGATGTGATGCTAGCAGCTGCTCCCACTTTGGGCTCCCCTCTGTCCTTTGCCACCCGTGGGGTGCACCCCACAGACATGGGGTGTGCCCCCAGACCTCTGCCCTCATCGAGCCCCCATGTACAAGGACTGCACCTCTGGGCTCCTCGTGCGAGCCAGCGCCATGCCCCTGTGCTTCCGCCACCTCAAATCAACACAAGAATTGCTCAGACGTGGAATAAAAACAACTTTCCGAACACCGACAAACCTGCGTTCAACTGTGATAAAGGCCTTACCTTTATGGCCTACAAAATCCCTCTCTATCTTTCAGTGTGCTTTTCCTCTGGCACGGCGCATGGGTCTTTCTGGAAGTACTTCAAAGTCAAAAGACTTGGGGAAAACAAGCCCTGGGGCACAGCAGAAGAAAGGAGAGGCCAGGCTGGCCTGGCTATGAACAGACATGATGGAGAGTTTCACAGAAACCACCCCCGATGACAGGTGACAGGTATGCTGTCTCACCCAGCCAAATGCAAAGAAGGCCAAGCACGGCTCCCAGCCACGACACGCTTCATGCTGCGCTGCTGGCTCAGCCCAGCCGGGTTTTCCTCTGGCTGACAGGGGAAAACGCTGCCTGCAGAACAGGAGCGGCCTGGGAGCAGCACCAGCAGTGCCAATTTGCTGCCCCGGCACAGGAACAAAGTCACAGGATGAGGACTGACCATGTCCAGAGAGGTGGCTGCAGGCACCCGCAGCTGAGTTAAGGGCATAGCTGGGGCAGGCCCTCTCCGCTCCCCTGTTTTCATCATCTCATGCTCACAGAGCCTGCAGGAGAGGAAGGAAGGTAGCTGATAAAAAAAAAATACAGAAGCTCCTTGAGACCAGCTGCTCCATCATGCAAGTTCAGCCCAAGGCATTCCTTGCAATGACGAGGCTGAAATTACAAGCCTTTCCTCACAGAGGCAAGGACCCTACAGAGTGCATTGCAAAGCACAGGATGTTATTTATCTGCATACACAACAATCATATCTGCTCGAATGAGAGGCTGTAAGGGGCCTTTGTGCCCTTTCATTTAGCAGCCTTTAATAAAGTTATCCTCCATCATTGCACCCAGACTCTTCCTGAATCCAGGCAGACTTCTGATACCCCTGCCTAGGAAAAGCCCTATTCCAGAATCATGATACTTATTTAAAATATCTGCTGTTCCTTTAGTGAATCAGACATAAAAGCACAAATTACAGGAACTGTCCCCACAGGTAGAAGAGCATTCTGACCTCATACGCTTATCTTAATTCAAAAGGCTATGGAGAAAACATCATTTCCATTTAGGAAATGTTCAGTATCCTACTTTTGTGTTTTTATTTTTAATTCTACTCTATTTTCACTGAGATGGGACAAGCAGGTGCCGTTCAAAGACTTCTACGGCCAGTATCTGCTGAGCTGAAAGATGCCCTGTGTCTGCCCGACACACGCTGTGTGGGACAGCTCTTGTGCACTGAACGATCCTACACCTCTATGCCTCAGCACAGGCAGGCAGGAAGGGCTGTCCCTCTTCTCTTTAGTACCTACCAAGGACAGGTTATGTTTAGCCACAGTCTACATCTAGCAAGGCACAAAGGCTTCTCCAACATCTGCTACTCACACCTGTATCGCTGGGGCTAAATAGTCATGCTGATTACAACACACTCCAAAATCAGGTCATTTAGAGAGACCAGGACCCACAAAGTCAAAGTAAGTATTTTGCTAAATTTACAGTGGGACTTCACTCTACTCCAGGTTGGATTTACTTCTGCCCTGGTTGTCTTTTAGGCATTTACCTCTGGTTGACACCACACTGAAGATGAAACCGTCCATCTGATGCTAATTATCAAAAGAGCAATGCTGATCCCACCAGGCATCAGAGTGGGGATTAAAAATGAGGGAAGGAGCCACCCCAGCTGACTGGACACACTTCAAAATCCTTTCCTCTCTGCACCCTGCATTTGCTCTTTATTAAAGTAAAAAATAATAATGCAGTGTTTACTTGGTGTGCAGGGTAGCTGTAAAATTTAATTAATCACTGTAACTTAGCCTGCTGAGATTTTTAAATGAAAACAAACATAAAAATGCAAAGTTTTCTATAAATAAATAAAAAAAAATCAAAACTGCCTAACTTCCTGCTTTTATATTGTTCCTTACAGGATCAATGGTTGGACACTGCCTACAGTCCTGATTCAGCAAATTACTTGGAAGTAAGCACATACTCAGGCCAATGGACACTAAAGCATGCGCTGATATGGTTGACTAAGGACAAACTTAAATTGGTGCCCTGAAGACTCTCTGCTTCCATTTCCTCCATCCCCCTCTGAGAGAGTCCAAATTACCAAGGGATCCTTCCTTCCTTGCTCTCCAATTCCCAAAGGCAGCTCTGCAGCTCTAGTCAGCCATATAAAGTGCGAGCCCTTACTTCATACAACCTCTCACTTCATGCAAACCCCCATGGGTCTGAAGGAGGGGGCTCACTGCATGCACTGCAAACAATAACCGCAGCGAGGATCACTGATCTTGAAGACCCAAGATTCCCTCGCTCAGAGAAGCACTTGCCTGGGATTTGCCCCAGGGTGTAACACATGAATGCACACGGTGATGCAAAACGTGAACGCTGTATCTCAGGCAAGGGTTTCTTTTGTCTTCTGGGTAATTCGGTTTCATCATACCGATGTATACTGTTACAAGCTGAAAATCCCCACAGATCTCCTCCCTTTTAAATCAGATATGCTAGGCAAGAGCAAACACTCTTTTTGCCCTAATTTACAGCCTTAAATAAAGATTAAGGACATAGGGTTGGGATGAGCACAGAAGGATCCCACACACACACAAACACATAGGTATTTTCACTCTTCCCATCTCAACAAAAAGCCTCACGGCTTAATTCTTGAGTTACAGGGGAAATCAGACAGGGAAGAGGGCCCTTAGCGAGGCACAATAACACACGCGAGTTTTCTTGGATCAATTGCCGGCATTGACACCGCATCCTTCAGCTCACAGCCTGTGATGGATGGCGCCCAGCAGCCTGGTGAGAGCGGCAGCCTGGGTGACCGCACACCCTCCTCGCTGCCTGATGGATGGGGGAACTTGAGAGAGACACGGGGTGTGGGAGCTGGAGTGGTAAATGTTTTCTTCTCTCTCTTTTATGATCTTCTTCTCTCCATTTATACAGGACATTTTAGAGATTGAGCTCTGTTACAAACTATTAGCCCAAGGCAGTGGGTTGCGGAAGTGAGATTTCATGGAAAGACAGAGCACAAGAAAGTGTGAACAACTGGAACGACATGTGATATTAGTGGTTTGTTGTTGAAGGGATTTCTGTTTGGATTGTAGATCAGACAGTTGCCTTGATGTACTGGAATGAAAATCAGCACCCAATGTGCCTAGAGACAAACCACAGAACTGTCAAAAAACACTTTTTGCTTTTTATCTCCAAGGATCTTGAATTTGAAATGAAAAGTCCCCATTCACCCACCCAACAAAAAAATACAGCTCTGCAATCATGGAGCTGTGCAGTACCACACTACAGAAAATTACACAAACAACTCCCCCCAAAAGCACCAAAATTAATCATCTGTGTAGCCAATTGCCCAGATATATTGTCACGCTTCATGACACTGGAGAGCCTACCTGTAAGCAATCCCATCATTAATAACAACCAAGAGCCACAGAAGTACCCATTTGGATTGACCAGCTGTCAAGCTAGGGCAATTCTAGTGAATTCAATTTTTATTCTGCACTTTCTTTCATACAGTAAAGAACATGGCATTTGCTAATTATATTGTGACCTGTACGTGATCAGTTTCCCTGTGCTGGAGCACCAGCTCGTGTCTGTGTGACCTCCCTGCCCACCAGTACCCGTGCATTGGCACTGGCTGAGGGCAGAGGCCAGTGCTTGCGCACCATACCACAAGCTGTAAGCGACGCGATGCTTGCCATGCGTAAAATGCTTATCTTTGGTGGAGCTTGTGCATGCAGGCAGTGCAATGGCTTCTCTGAAAACAACCACAAAAACACTCATTTAAATGGCAGCAAGCAGTATATGATTTCCAAGAATTTTTCTAGTCTCTTAACCAGTTACAGTGCTTAACTACCAAGATGAGGCAGCTGGAGCAATGGAAACCATGTCTTTCCCAGGAATGTGTGCTGGGGATGGAAACATGAGAGGCTCCTAAAAACATGCACGCAAAAATCCACACAGAATCTGTACATGGAAAGGGATGCCTGGGACATGCAGAAACACCCTGATTCTTCAACAGTATGCCAATCTCACTCAGATGCTTCAGTTTAAATCAAGATGAGCAGTGATGCAATGCTATGAGGTCCTGCATGGTACTTGTTTGGGTTTACTACCAACAAGCCAAGGTAGGAAACACTGTGTGAAAATTAATTTTTGTGGACAAATTATGGAACTGTATTTGATGACTAAGTAGTCTTGCAGGAACTCTACAGCTGATTGAAATTAAAAATACTACCTACAACTTGTTATAATAGCTCTTTTTGTCCCTTTAACTGTGAAAGGACTAGCTGCAAGACTTGCTTCCTGTCACATAAATGGTTTTCCACTCAGAGGCAAACCAAACTGCCTACTGGGAGAACCCTGGAATGGAAGCAGCTGAGGAGCAGAAGTCCCAGTTGTGAGGAACTGAGGGCTTTAACCAAAGGGAAATATTGTTTTCCTTATTAAATTAATCCATTTACAAAATATGAGATCATAGAAGGAAAGGGGAGTTTCCTTTGTTAAATATTTACCATTAAATCTCTGCAGGGACTCCTACCATAAGTTAGATCCTGGCTGGAATTAGAGAACAAGAGAATTACAGTCAGATATTTCCTGCACAACAGTGCACACAATGCCTACAGGGTAGGACAAAAATCTTTGCCCTGAAGACAGCATTAAAGACGGAAGTGTCTTCTCTCTCTGAGTACACCTCTAGTCGCTGTAGGTTCCTCTCCTTTTTCTGTCCCTCATTGATATTTACTAAATTACTTCATATGAAAACTTGAGATCTTAGGGCAATGTTTTTAAAGATAGGAAACTAAATGTTCACATTTAAATACACAACTTGATTTTCAAAATTATACGCTATCATTAGTGGACTTAAAAACAGTTTTAGCTTTTATTAAAATTATTTTCACAAGGCTTTTTAGATCATTTATAGAACAATTTCATATTTTATCTCCCTTTGCCTTTATGCGAGATGGAAATTCAGAATGAACCAAAGCAAAACGGCTTTGGGAACATGCACATTCAAAAAAAAAAAAAAACAAAAAAAAAAACGCATTTTCACAATTAAGTAGGAATATATTCGAAACATTTCTTTAGTAAATCCATCAACAAAAATGGCAGTTGTCAGATCCTAAGGAGATAGCTGGATGATGCACACCTCAGGAAACGTTTGCCTGCTCAGTCATCAAGTCACACACGGCATTCAGCTTGTCCATGAGTATCAGGAACGTAGCTTTTTGTTCTATCTCAACAAGCAAAATACCACACCATTAGAACACTTTCCCATTACCTCCCACCTTCCTAATGCTCAAAGCAAAAACTCATTGGCCAACTGTGTTCATCCCAGGCAACAGCAATGATAAGGAACCAAGACAAGACAACATTGATGAAGACAACAGAGGAGGACTATAAGATCCAACAGCTCGGCCTGGCAAATGGCACATCAGGCTGTATTCGATGGCCAATATTCTGACTGGTTTGGGTCACCCAAAGAAAAGTTAAATCTCGTTTATTCTGACAGGAAAACCATGGGAAGAAAGAAGAAGTGTCTGAGAAGGCCTCCGGAGGAACCCAGCGAGGGTGACTAATGTTTTGGTTACAGTTGCAAGTTGCTCTGGCAACCATGGGAGATTCCAGGAATGCCTTCACCCACAGCTCTTCCACACAACAAAGCCTAAACTTGTCTGGAGTATGTTTAGGTTTCATATAGTTCAGGCACACCTCATTTGTAAATAGGCCGTGTCACTTTTAATAGAAATACTTGTTCTCAAAACAAGTCCAAATAAGGCAGTTAGCATGACTTCAGACGAGAAAATAATTCCAGGAGATTGCGAATTTCTGCAGCCTTTCACCCTCAAAGTCCAGTCCCAAAAAGCAAGTCCCAGTGTTGCAGCCCCAGAATGATGGAAGTGGCTGTGAAAGGGGTCTAAGTCCCTCAGAGACTGTAAGTGCCTCAAGAGATTCTTGGTGGCCATTTTGAATGACTCTGTTTCCATTCTGTTGAGGTTTCCACACAACTCATGGAGTGAGCTAATGCATCTTGAAATGGCCCCTAAGCAAAACAAGTACTAAATTTTATCTCTGGAGTTGGTAAGATTCACTGAAAGCAGAAGATTTTAGCATTAAGGACCTAAGCGGTCTGATTTTTTCTTCTCCCGAGGTTGCTTTATCTGCAGTATGCTGCTTTCCTCCAGTCACTGGTGAGCCCTGAGGTATTCTGACAGCCCCAAAGTATTGTACTAAGGCGAGCATAAAGACTGGTGCAGGACTTGACCCATCTCCACTAACCTGACTTTTGTCTGGTATCCTATCTGCTGATTCAATATGGGAACCAGTCAGAGTCTGTATCACCATTAATCAACAAGATGGCACCAGTGGGAGGGAAGAGATTCTCACTGGCTTTGTGACTTCCATATGGCGCAACACATAGAAGATTAGGGTCAAAACACACCATCAAACAAATATAATTTCTGGCCTTCAACTTAAGTCATGCAACTGTCACCTTTTCACCTTCAGCTCTCCATGATTTCAGGCCAGAGCAGCCTGCTGTTGTTACTTGAGAGGTGCTACATGGAGTGGACAGAAATCCATATTGAGCAAAGCCCACGTGCAGAATAACTCATCATCCTCCTGGCCTAGAGACCCAACACGCCACGGATGTGGAAAATGCAAAAATACAACCCTTAAAGAGCATTAAAAGCTCTTCTTCCAAGGCAAGGATGAGGCACACTGAAAAACAAGCGCTCACTATACTCACTTTAACAAGCAAAAGATACAGACTTTGCACTGCCAGTCCTGAATCTTTTACAAGCACTTGGATCTTCATTTTCCTGATATATCTCCAAGTCAGTCAAACTTCCAGAATTACCCCCTAAATTTGCATGGCAATGAAACACACAAAAAGACATGCATTTATCAATGTTACTTAAGAAAGTTAACATGATATAATAGAGAATCAATCACTGTTGAAAGAAAAACAGAAGGGCAAAATAAAAGGCCTCCACCTGCTTTTAATTTGAACCCACACCACAAGGGAGAAGTTAAAACTCAAACAGGTATATACACTCCTTTGAAAGGCTAGGTTTGTGTCTGAACAAAAGAAAGAGGCTTTTCACTTACATCCTGTGGTATCAAAGAGCCCATTAAAAACCAATAAAATATTATGAAGCTTTTTCCCTTTGTGGAAAAGTGCAATTAATATCCTTCAGCAGATGATTATTGATTTTTATAAAGCAATTTACAGGCTTCTAAAGTCATGATTATTCAACCCTCTGGGTGCCAGAAAGGAAGAGTTTTCAGAGGTAAGGACTGCATGCTCATTTCCACATCAGCACAGCCAGAATTTACAGACTCCTGATTTTTTTTTGCCCCCCGGATATTTTTTGTTGTTGTTGATGTTGCAGCGCTCCAGCACAGGATTAACCCTTTCATCCCCTCCCACCTGAGACAGATCTTTTTTTTTTGTGACTGGTTCTTGAAGTATATCGCCTGTCAGATATTCATCCACTACTCGCGGCTGGCGGGTTGGATGCTCAGCAGAGTAGACTTCATGTCAGAAAATCAGCAGCTGCTCATATATCACACTGGTCATTAGTAGAGGATCATTCTGGACCTTTGCCCACAGCACCTTGCTATGGCAAGAGAAGGGCTATAAAACCCTAGGCCCTGTCAGCTGTTGTCATTTAGGTGAGAATTTATCAGGTCTCAGAGTGCCCTCTGACTGGATTATTATGAATAATGAATGAAGCTTTATGCCACACTGAGGCATTAATAAGACTGGGATGACTGGGAGAAATTCGGTACAACATCATAGCGGTAACTTTCTACGAGCAAGTACACAGCTGGTGGGCTCGCTGGATTTAGCTTATGTTAGATACTGCGACTGAAATGAGGATCTCATTTAATTATTAAGCAAGCAGCGCGATGCTTCTGGTGTAGCCTATGGGTGGTATTACTGACCCACTCGTGGAGAGCTTTCAACAAAAGGCTTTCTACCCTCTAACCAAACTAATTCTGCTCTTAAGAAGCCAAATTAGTGACACCCCCCCGAACACAAATGATAATCTTCATAATTATTTTTAACCCAAATTAAAAAGATGCAAGATCAACGATATAACAATAATTCTCTAAAATCTCCTAACACAGAAGTAGTCTAACCTGTTGGTGGTACTCTGGGGACGTTAGTCAGGATTACTGATTTTCTTCCTTATTTTTCCTCAGTTCATTCACTACATATACCATATCCCTACGGCACATAAATGAGAAACAGAGAAAGAAGGAGACAAAAAGGCAGCCACTGACCTAACCAGGAAAAAAAAAAAAAAAAGGCAAAAAAAGGCAGATGCACAGCAGAGACTATTGGCAATAATCAACCTCCTGGTGCGGCAGTTCCAGCTGCACTCCAGAGGACCAAGCCCACAGAGCTGACAAGCACTGGAGGCTGTCATTTATCTTGGTACCAGCATTGCCAGGAAAATGATGTTATAGGGTGAAATTCACTTTTACAGACTATGTAATCTCTTAGGTGCATAATATCATTAAAACCTTAGGCTCTTACTGTCTTGTATTGCTGTGTACTCAGCTAAACCAGCATGGTATCTTTCAAATTAAGATGTCATCTCTTGAGTAACTTTTTTTTTTTTTTTTTTTTTCTGCTTTCCCCTTTTAATCTGACATGCAGCCTCCAGCCAATCCTTGCTAATGCTACGCCAGATCCCACTTCTTTCAAACGGCCTGAGAAGAGGAGGCAGTGAAGCAGGACCCAGCCTGAGCAGCACTGAGTGCAGGCAGCACCTCTCAGCTAGGAACACGGCACACACGAAGGGTTCATTCAGCTGATTACTGATCATGGCAGGCAGCTCTAGGACTTGGACCAACTCCAACACCAACCTCTCAACTACCTTTTCTTTTATTTTAAACAAACAAAAAAAAGAGCCACCAATGCACAGCCAAATTATGAGCACAGAGAAACTTGCTCTTTTTAAAGGAACATGACTACATGACTTTTTGTCAGGGGCTGGATATAGGAATCACTCAGTTAAAAAAGGTTCTGTTTTCAGCTTTGTCGTACAGCAAGAAATGGAGACCAGAAGGGTGACACGAACCAGGGCTCATGGCAGACTGGAAGCAAAGCAATGATCTGGTGGGTAGCCTATGAGACCCAGCCTGCGCAACCAGCAGCAAACCAGGCACTTGTTCACCGTGGCACCTGAATCTGACATGCAATTACGTTAGAGAGGTTTAGGAAGCTTCTGTCCCAAAGTATGTATCAACGTTATCATCCTGGACACTATTCATGTTACAAACTTTTAAACATGGTCACAGTATAGCAGCCCTCAAAACATATAGTTGGTAAATTAAAAGGCTTTGGTTTGTCCTTACTTAATGCATTCACAAATGTTGCTGTTTCTGCTTTTTGGCCATAGTTTTTTGGATCTGACCCTCAGAGAGAACTCATTTTCCATTGCAAATGTTCAAGATCTTAAATTCTTAGTCAGATTTTACTTAAAGAAAATAAAGAAATAAACAACTCCAGAAGTTAAACTTTTTCAAACAGTACAAAAGAAAAGTTCCTAGAAGAGCAAATTTCATTGTAATAAAGGAAGTCAGTAGTCTCCAATTTGCAGTGATAACAGCCTTTTTTCCATATTTCTGCTATTTCTTTGCAAAAAGGAAATTACAAATATGATGACAATTCCTTAATTTCTTTAGAACCTAGAAATAACGTTAAATGTTTGATTTTCTTTTTTGTGTGTGTTAGAGACTTCTAATTATAACAAAATTTCATGTAAACTGAAACTCTGAAACCACAATGTACACCAACTACTAAAACAGAAAGATTCCTATCAACTTTTCCTTTCACTGGATTTAAAATATTTATCATGAACATCACTCACTTGATATTTTGTGGATAATACCTTTATATTTTTCCTGCTTTGATCTAGAATGGCTCGTATTTGCATCCTGACACTTTCGTTACGTACAGCGAATTTACAGATGGCAGTGTAGTCATATGGTTTTCTAACTCAAGGGTCTCTTCTTATATCAGTCTTCCTGCAATGGGTCAGGAAGATGAATAATCTGTGCTGAAGTTCACAATGGTGAAACCAGCTTTGAAAAGCTTTTTAGAAAGCTAGGAAATAGAAATGTTGAGATTTCTCTCTTTTTTTTTTTAAATTGTTTTTATTATTATATTAAATTATGACTTTAGGTGGTTTTCATGGTTGCAGGAAAATTTGAATGTTCACAGCACTTTTTTCTCCAAGAGCCTCCACTTTTGCTAAGAACAGGCACAGCCCTAGGTTGGATGAGCAGCAGCAAGAGTGGGAGTAAAAAGCAGAGCTGCCGGCCCCTTTGTTAATTAAATGACAGCTAGGGTTTGGGCTTTTTGTTTGTTTATTATTTTTTAGGGGGCCTATGGGAATCTGGACAAGAGGAACCAGGCATTCACCTTGCTTCAGTTTCCTGCGTCACATTGCCCTGCTGAGGCTGGGCTGCATTTGTAGCAGTGATGGTTGGTAACATCATTACTTGGTAGATGTCTGCCAAGGATTTCCCCCCCTGTTCCCATTACTGCCTTCTCTGGCTGAGGAAAGGAAAAAAGAAAGGGCACTTTGGATATGAAACGTTTACTTAGAGTGCATTTATAAAGGAGGTTGCACATCCTAAAAGACACTGTATTTTAAATTAAACTTTTTTTAAATTGCAGCACAAGGTAAAGAGAAACCTGCCTACCCCCAGCCAAGTGAATCCTCACAATGTAATTAAGCAACACACCACAGCCCAAGTTGTTTTTCTAACTGGCAAGAGGTTTGGTTTTGTTCGTTCTCTATTTTTTAAATAATATTTGCTAATTCAGATGTCTTGCTGCAAAACACCGTTGTCAGTGACACTTAAAATGTGATATATATATATAAGTCACTGCACCATGATAGGTGAGGATTTGCCTATGCAGTCACTCCTGAGTGATCATAACATTACAAAATGCTCTTGTGTTTCACAAAGCATTACCACAATTCACTGCATCTCATCTTACAGAGGCAAACTCACTCCGGGCTTTCAAAGTCCAGAACTACAGAAAGCAGAACAATAAGGTTCTTGAGGAAAGACAGGAAGAAAATTGGTAATTTGTAAATAACGGGTAAAAGTACGTTCACTGGAATGATTTGCAAATTCAGCTGCATTTTGACTACTGAAAATAACCAAACACATGGAAGTTAAACTGCTCAAAGTGTTGAAGTGTTCCCTGCCTGCTTGGGCACTGTGCAGTGCTGAGTTTTCACGTGGGAACCATCTCACCTTTTCCTGGTGTGCCATTACAACGGAGCCAATACCTTTGAGAAAACACTCTGCATGGAAAGCCCCTACATCAGAGCTCACGCTTGCAGCAAAGCAAGCTATACGAGCACAGTGGGACATGTCTCCTTTGAGGCACCCATGCTTTTAGAGCATGCCTTTGGGTGCTGGGGACAACTGATAAGCCATGCATCCACCATCCCTTTGGGAAAGCATTTTCCCCAGTGAAACTGCAGCAGATTCAGGAGATGAACCTTCCTGCTCCCGCCCCACCCCTGCACTCAGATGATCCAGTACCTTCTGGCAGAGCTCCACAGCTTCTCCTGTCAAGAGGGCTCAGCATTGTTCCATGCAGGAGCTCTATGGATCTCCTTGGACCAAAAGAAGTAACAGAGAACACATCCAGTTGTGTTTTCTATCGTCCATACTGCTGTGAAGTCTTTACAGCAGAAAGCACAATTAGACACTCTGCCCAAAAGGAAAACATACAGATCCCTACAGCTTCACTGCTGTAGAAGAGCTAAAAGTCTGCACTTGCTACCTTTTCTGACCATTTGGATCTTTGACTCTATTTTCTTCTGCTTGCTGAAGCTATTTCCTTCATTTTAGTACTTCAGATTTGGGTTAAGTCAAATTTCTGTGCGGTCTGTTGGTGGGCACCCTTCACTTTGTGCTTTGGATGAAAGCTGCAGACAGCCATGCTCACATATCTCCTTTTAAAACACAAGACTGTTCCTGCAGGGAGACAGCACTATTTTTAGGCAGCATAATCTAGGAATATCGGTATAATAACCTTGTAATTGTAATTGAACTAATGGACACATCTAAGAACACGAACACTGGCTAACCAGCTTTATTTTATTATAAGCAATAATGAGTAGCTACCCATTCATTTTAAAACTTGATGTATACATAGTAAAGTTAATAAGAACCTAGAGTCAATTAAAATAACAATTAGGGCATTTTATTGATTTCCAGCTTCCTCCAGCTACCTTTTATCTGTAGTAATTTTGTGGCACATAGCATACTGATCTTGTAGCTTCTAAGGAAAACAATCATTTCCATTTAAAAGCTGTATTTACTACAATTGAGCCAAACAAGCTGCTTTAACAATCTCTGGTTTACTATTATATATGTCTAATGTACTTCATTTATGCTATTTTGTAAGCTTGAAAAATGTTTTTAAGCTTTAAAATTTCTTAAACTTGGATTAGGAGAGTCTGGGATAGATGGAAGAAAAGAATAGTCTTAACCAGCCCATATTTTGTATGTGCTAATTCAAGGTTCTGTTCTGAAGAACTTTTTTTTTCTAAATTTATTTCCAACTACTTTTGTTTTCCTTGAGGGACCTTTGAAACACTATATTGCTACTTTTCATGTTTTTTATTTGCCCTCTGGAACAATAAAGGCTCAAAGGTTCATAAATATGCATTCTGTAAATGTATTATGCTGACAAAGTGTTGCTCAGATAGCTGCTCTTGCCTTTAGGGAATGAATAAGTTTACAGCATGCTTAAACAACAGTGTAAGGGGAAAGAGAGAGAGGGAGAGAGCTGTGTCAGCGTGTGGGCTGAAAATGGAACAAAAGAGGTATCCTGAATGCGCAGAGAAAATAGAAAATAAAGTTAGACAGGACACCCAGCTAGAGCTTTGGAGTAAGGGTGGCAGTGTTACTCACTAATGATGCTTTTGAGGGGGCATCATAGATTTATCTCCAGGAAAGCTACACAGCCAAGACATCATAAAATATCCAACTCTATTTGCTAATTTTAGCATGTGAATTGGGGTAATTCCTTTGTTCCTCCCAAAACAGCCAGTTCCTGGCAGGGTTCTTGTCCGTGTTAACTCTCATCCCACCAGACACAGATCTAACTCAGCTTTGCTCATCTCTGGCTCGCTGGAAGCTTAGGGCTAATGCTTGTCCATATGTGCGCTTTAGGTAGGAAGAAAACACTTAGCAATTAAAAATACCATTTAAACACATACCTCCAAATTGGCATATTAATTAACATTGATGTGACAGTAGGTTTTGACAGACAAGCCTCAGGACTAGCCAAAGAAGGAGAGATGAGGAACACACTTATATCTGAAATAAAAGCTGCTGACAACCCTTCCATCACATTTTTAATACCAGGCATTTCTTAAATGCTGGGAGTTCACGTCCAGGTTTAGGAGCAGGGGCAGCAGGGAGACACATCACAAATAGCAAAATGTCACATGCGGTATTGCACATCAAACTGCTATAAACCTGGAGATAGCAACATTTCGCAGCAATGCTTCTCCTCTTCTGAGCAGCCAGTACACAACCAACTCGGTTCAACTTACTTCCATCCCCACCTGACAGCACATATAACTAGAGAGACATGCTATGCCTCTGCCCTTTGCAGGATGATGACTCCTGCAAAGTTATATCTCTATTTACTGCTAAACATGCCAGTACTGCAAGGCTACAGGTGATCTCTTAGACCTACAAATCTTAAGTCCCTGTGGTTTTGTATGGATAAAATCCTTAGCGATAAAGTACCCAGGCAGTTATTACTTCCGATTTCTTCATAGTCTTTGAGCTATTGGCTAAATGTCTCCTAAGCAAATACATTTTCCCACTTCATCATGTAGGCTCATGCCTGGTTCTTTTCTTGGTGAGTGTTTTCGGATCATCTGTCATATGTCAACACATGGCTGCAAAGAATATTACTTGTGGCTTGAGATTGTTCTCAGACTAATTAGGTCTTTCTAAGCATTGTACCTTTCCTGGTCTCCTTCACTTCATTCTTCTTCCACTTTAATGTTATACCTCTTTTAGGCCAGGAGTAATATCTAAAGCTTCTCAATATTTACTTCCTATTAGCTTTTTCATTCTTGCTTTGTTTCCTCTTCTCAACTGTGAACAAAAGCAATATCCAATAGTAGATTTAAAGGATGCTCTTCTAGCTATGTAAACATTTAACAATGCTTTCAAAAGTAAAATATTAACAAAGCCCCTTCAATTAATCTCTGCTATGTTGTATTATAGTATTCTCAAAAATATCCCTCATTAAATTAAAACCCAGTTGAAAAATCACTTGCATTCACCATATGCAATGAAGAAAACTATATAGTTTCCAATCTGAAGTTATTCTCTCCAGAGAAGGCAGGTCTTAGCAAAAGTTATAATCAAGCTATGCACCATCAAAACCAGCTCACAGCACCGCAAAGAAAACATAGCAAAATATGCTTCCTGAAACCAGATTCCAGACATATGTAAGTCTGCTTTGCTGTCTGCTGTTCAGCAAAGCCCCAGACACTGCTTACGGCAAGTTTTGGTGTTTGAGAGCCTCGCATTCTCAATTAGCCCTCTGCTTATCCCCAGCACTTATCCACCTTGGAGCGCCTGAATTCAATGTGCTCTGCAGCAGCCAATCTGGGGTCAGTGATGCCCACCCACCTCAAAAGTCTGGAGAGATATCCTGCTAGACAGAGAAATATGGTAAAAGGACTTGAAGGGAGTGGTGAAGGCTCTCCAAGAGGTTTTCCCTGTGAACGAGGATGACGAGGCAGCCAGATGAACATATCTTCTGCAGTGAACGCGTGAACTGCCTCCTCACTCCCACCCCCAGCCTTCCACGTGCAGCAGCAGGGGTCTAACAGCCTAAGAAACCTTGAGCACGGAAGAGCTAAAACTCCTCCAATAGGCACATGAAGTTGAAAACAACAAAATAAATAAAAAGAATCATTTCACTCGTCTTTACAACTGTTCTTACAACTCTGTGCGCTGACACTTTTGCCATCCTAATTTTCCTTTGCTGATAAACACTTGATCTGCCCAAGCATACAGTTATTTCCATAAAGCTCTTTTGTTTTCCTTAGTTAAAATTATAGAAGTTGCCACCTTTGATGTACTGTGTGCTCCTACACCTAAAATTGAAACGTTAGCCCAGTATTTGACAACCTTTTTCAGGCAGCGCCTCTGGATTCAATGCAACCCAAACCCACTGGCACCCTCAAAAGCCTACTTCAGAGCGCAGAATAAAAACAGCAATTTCCTTGCCTAAAATGGAGCAATCTCCCTCTTCTCCCACCAAGACAGTATCAGTAAGTTTTCTTAAAAGTTTATCTTGACATAATTAAAACATTAACTTGCATAAACAGAGCAGTGCGTTCCCTGAGAAAATCTGGGGGGAAAAAAAGTGTTACAAAAATGCCTTTACGTATATTAAGAATAAAGAACTTCAATCTGTTTTCAGAGCAAATCTCAACACCCACTCAACTGGCAAATTGATTTAGTAACTCCTAAACACTCTTGCACAGCATGGACTTGGAACTAAAAGGAGCTGCACTACTGTGGGACGTCCTCTAGAGGTATGGCAGCAGCGCAGGGGGCTTCTCCCACTGGCCTGGGGCTGCGTCAGACAGCTCAGACCTAGCCTGAGCTCGGTCCGCAGGCACAGCTGGCACTGGCTCAGCACCTCCACACCACTCTGTACCTGTTTTGTTCCCCATGAAACGGCACTGACTGCAAATGGGGGGGTGAAGTTAAATTGTTTGCCGCTACTTCAATTATGCCCACTGCTAGTAAAAAGAAAATTTCCCAGTATGGACCAGGCTGGGTTTTAAATTGCTATTGTATGGAATAAATCCTTCATAGTCAATGTAGGACGAAGGAAGGGGAATATAACAATCTGACTGCCAGCCAGGTTGTTCAGTCTGTAAGCATTCAACGGCAGAAGAAAGGGGAGAGTCCTAAAACAGGGAAGGGAGAAAAGAAACAGGCTCCAGGGATATTCAAGACAGAGACAGACCTACTGTGAGGGTTTCCAACAGAAAGATAACAAGACAGGGGATACAGATGCACACACATTCTGCATCTCTCCTATAGATCTAATTTAATAAAGCACAATTGATGATTTTTTTTCTTTTCCTTTTTTTTTTTAATCTATTATTAGGTTTTTCAAGTGTGTAAGTGTTTCTTAATCAAAAGAACAGTTCCATACAGCTCTTGACATCAAAGGAGAGCTTTTCCAAAGCTATTACAGTATCAAAGTAATATTCTGTGCAGAATCTAAGGTGAACCATTGGAATAATCCTTCTGGGATAGAGATAAAAAATGCTGCATTCAATGTTGCCCAGAAGCATCCAAAGCAATCTATCAAAAAGGCCATAAAAATATTGGGCCACACTTACTTGATGCATGTACTCACCACTACTATTATTTTCCTCCATTTTCTCTTTGTCTGCTTAGCTACTAATCTTGCCTTTGTCTGAAAGTTCCTGCTGTATATATATGAAAGTAACAGTGCTGATTAGCGAGTCACAGGAGGAAATGACCTCTGATGTGCTTCAAATCCATAAACCTTTTATACAGTTGAATCATATTATGAAAAAAAAAAAGTATTACAGCAAAAATAGCAGCATTGCAGTAGCACTAAGGTGAGACTGGCTGATATTAGCAATCTTTTTCATATGCCCTCAATAGATTTTCAGTATGTTAGAGTCATTTATTAGCATCTTCTCTTCTGCTTTTTGTATGTGTATTTAATAGTAAACTATATTTAACTACAAGATTTAGTTTGATCATCCATTTTGATAAGAATTTGGCCAGCTAACCACCCACTAACTTAATTATCTGCACCATGCGATACGTAGACTTCTCCCTCCTCCTGTCTGAGTGAAATATTGTTTTATTTGCAGAAGAGATGAGCAGTTTGGTAGCCGGGGCAGTTATGTAAAACTAGGGGCTCGCGGAACAGAAGGAGAGAAGGTAAGGAGAAGTTACCAAGCAGCAAGAGCACTTCCATCTGACAACAGTAGTTAACTTGCTCCTTGAACTTCACATCTGGTAACATTTTCATCTTTTGCAAACTTGTAAAATGTTATGGTATTTTAGACAGTGGGAGTTCATTTCCAAAAGAAATTTTAACAGTACAAAGAGACCACAAAATCCATTCCTCACTGGGCCGTAGGGCTTTCTAATTCTTAACTCGTAGTTTACTTCAAGAATACCTTAGAAGTTCTCCATTTGCTTTTAATATTTTGGGGAATATTTTTAGCATCAATTTTCAGCAGGCTTAATATGCATATATAGAAAGGCTATATCTTACATATCCTCATGATTAAGGGATAAATTTGGCCAGTTGTTAGGTTGATACAGATGAAAGATTTTCTCCTTGGCTGCCTAATGAGACCCGCGTGGGAACCAGAGAAAATTTCCCTGTGGCATGCACAAGCCTGCTACCAAAACACATCTAGAAGTGATATCTCTGCAGAGGAAGACACGACGTTTGCTAGAGCTAGGGATGCCACCTTTAAGGTCCCAACTGGGCGTGCTGAGGGGGTGCAGAGGGGAAGGAACATCCTCCCAGCCCCTTGAAGGGGGCACAGCAGCAGGCGCTCTCGCCTGCGGCCACAGGAGGGAGGCTGCAGCCGATGCCATGGGATGCTCCGCTCCCCTCCGAGCAGAGCCACGGAAACACAGCTAGAGACCACCGCGTGTTACTCCTCCTTCCCTGACACAACTGCTAACGCTACATTGGAAACTACGTGTTAAATGAAACCAGCAAAGATTTATAGTTTGATACTAAACAAGCTTAATGTCCAACATCGGCAACACACGAGCAGCCTGAGCCACTTGGCCACAAAGACCCAACACACCGATCGTGTGGGTTGTAGAAACTCCGTAACTGAGCTTCACTTTAAAACACACATGAAAAATATCCATTTAAAATGTGTTTTTTTTTTTTCTTTTATACATGCATACATTGCTGCAGGATGGCTGTCCACAACACGTGGAATTAACTTCTGCTCCTTCTGCAATGGATTATTTTTTAAAAGTAAAATTTGTGATTAGGTGAGGCTTACTGCCTAACTCGGCAACTGCTAACCATGCATGTGCACTGCTACAGTACTTGTGCCATTCCCTCTCTAAATCAGCATCATTCCAAAGCATTAAAAAACAACATGATTGTAAGGAAACATTCAGGAAACTCGCAGTGACCCAAAATGCAAGATTCTTGCCTCAGTCAATGATGAGATAACGTCATAAACAACAAACCTGCAATGAACTTTTTTTTGTGTGCACATACTCCTGTGATAAAAGTGGGGTGAAATACTTGCAGATACTACAGACTTAATAACTGTCTAGATTGGAGAAAAACAGAAGGAACTGCAAGATTCAAACATAAATAGTTGATTGTTTGTTTGTTTGTTTCCACTATTGTCAAACAGAAGACAATGCAGTATAGGAAAAACAATAGAGAGCACCATTTTTTTCCTGCCAACTTAAGTTTGTTCAAAAATGTCTTCAGTATAAGTTAACTACAGAAATAGACGCACTGGCAGACAGATCTTGAAAAATATTAAGCCTCTACATCATATAAAGCAAATTCCACAATAAAGGAACAGACTGCAGTTGTAACAAGGAAGGGGTAATCTGGAAGACATTGATCCTGCTCAACCTCAGTCACCAAACTTTGCCTGCTTAATGCAGAAGCGAGGCAGTCAGGAGACAAAGAGTTGTTCAAAGTCACCCTCTGGAACAACCCTTGTAACACTCAGACAAAAGCATCCTTTAGGAAGTTTATCTGTTGACAACACTACATATTTTAAGGAACCCCCCCTTCTGATCTAGGCCACTCCTTTCTCTCAGTATCACAGCAGCATTCTCCTTAACCTGGGAGAGGTCACTGTCTCCTCCACAACAGAGCATGCAGAAGAGGAGCTCTCCAACTGAGCAGCTCACAGGAGGAGAATGAGCAGCTCTGGAGCTTTCCAAGTTAGCTAAACTGTTACTGTGCAGGATTTACTGAACTTGCATGTGCCTCTTCCCTAATGCTTGCTGCACATACATGGGAAGAGCATACTGCTTATCTTCAGAGGTAGGTAAAAAAAACAAGTACCACAGGCTGCTCTTCCACCTACTGCATGGTATTTGCACTGATGTCATGCAATGGGTTTTATAAAGCTTCGGTAGATCTCTGACTTCAGGAAAAAATGGTAATCCAAGGGAATAATTTGCTAAGGATTTCTCATCATGCTGTCCTAGAGGAATCGAAAATTAAGAAAAGTGTTTAGTGATAGCTACCCCTTAAATCCACGTGTGAGCATTTGTGTTTTTGAACAACTTGATGAATTACTGAGTTTGCTTGTTTTTTGACCACACAGCACAGGATTATTCCCGTGCTTAGTTTCAAACACAGGCAGTCTCTATGAAAACATGGTGAGCTGAGCAGTTCTTTATACAAAGATATATGCTTATATGCTTTTCATTTAATGTAGGCCATAATACTAATCATCATTTGTATCTGCACTACAATTAATGGCTTCTTATTTGCATTAAAAAAATGCAATCAATCTTAAGTGAGTGACACACTGAACTATGAGCTATTTATTACAGGTAAAATGTTTCAAGAACAGTACTCACAGTACTTCAAATATGATGTAGATAAAATAGCACGAGAAACTCAACAGCTCTGGGGACAAGATGGAAGGAGGCAGTTACAGGAAGAGATTTCTATCCTATGGTAAATGTCATTTTGTCGCCTGCATATTTGAGAGACTCATGTATTCTCTTATTTCCTCTGCCTCACTTGTCTGCAAGATGACAAGTGATGCCCAACTACTTTGGCATATCATCTTGCATTGTGTCATTCCACCACCTGCCAATGCCAGTGGCCCATCAAGCCTGAGAAATCAAAAGAAGCAATTTGCTAGAAACTGGAAAGAAAAAAAAAAGTTTTAGCCAAAAACAGAAACAGTAATTTTGTATTAGTAAATAGAACAAGAAATATTGATTTAAAAAAGTAGGTGAGCATAAGCAATTTAAGTATCAGTCTCATAGGCAGATTCAAGAACCACAGAATGGCTTGGGTTGGAAGGGACCTTTAAGATCATCTAATTCCAACCCCCCTGCCATGGGCAGGGAATTTAAAGGCATTTCAGGATTTGTGTATTGGCATCTATGTGGAAGATTACATCCATCTCAGAACAAATAGGATTCTGCAAAACACTGCTCCTTCCCTTATCTTATGACATCTTGTTGTGAAAAAGAAAAAAAAAAAAAAAAGAAACTGGAATTTTTAATAAAAAACATTATGGAAGCATAACCAAACATGCAGTTACCTTTGTTGGCAACAATGAAAAGAAGTTCCAAGGGAAATAAATAAATAAATAAATAAATCATTGCCTGGATCCTCATTTGTTCTTAAACTTTAGTGCTGAATCAAAGAGAAATATATATGTTACACAACTACAAAAAAATCTTTTTTTTCCCCCTACAGTCCACATCTATCAACAAAACTGTCTTTCAGGAAAAAAAAAAAAAAAAAGAAAGAAAAAACACTATTTGCTTTGGTCTGCAGTGAATATTAATGGACAAAATACAAAGAAAACAGCAAGTTTACCAGTACTAGCCAAATTACAGCAATCACTGCAAAAGGTGCTATTCTTTGGGTAACGGCTTTGTTACTTGTAATGCTGTACAAGTACTCTTCATAAGAGTGTTTGCTTAAGATCTAATCTCACACTATGCTGAGCCTACTTGAGATCTCCACCCAAACAAATTTTTCCACTCCAAGTCCCGCATACTGTGGCTCTCAATTTTCTTGATAGCTTTCATGTGCAAATTATGTTTTGTAATGCATCCTTTTGATCCACATCAGTAACACAAAACCTGCTTGGACTGGAGGCTCCTAGTCCAACTTAGCTGCAGTCCCAGTTACAGGGAAGTAGTTCTCCATGTTGCCAGACTCTCTGAATGGAAAGGGATGGTAATGTCCCACTAGGAGGTGGAGAAAGAAATCACAAAAGCAATCATCCTCAAAACGCAGCAGAAACACATGAGAAAAAAGGCACAAAATTACTAGGAGAATAAGTACAAGGTTACCAAGCCAGATGCTGTGAAAAGGGCCTAACATTGAAAGGAAAGATTGTCAAAGCACAAAAAAAAAATGTATTTAAAAAAAAATCACAGGATGGGGCAGAGCTAAAAGGTAAAAGGCAGAACTCAAAGCTAAGCATGGTGTGAAATGTAGGATCCCACAGAAACTGGGAATACTTAAAAAAAAAAAAAAAATATGCCAGAAGTACTGTAGGAACTGGCTACACTCCAGAAACAGCAGAAAACAGAGCTAGGAATATACAAGAAGGGCAAAAGACATAGGGTTTGCATGCTGCTCTGAAGTTGCTGGACTCCTCTACAACTCCTGCTCACTTACACAATTTGCTATGAAGCATCATGCCTGCGAACACCTGCCTGGTACATGATGGAAACCCATATCATGTAAGTTGCATGGAGAAATAAAATGGAAACAGGTATAATTACAGCCAACCTGTACAATGAGGGCTGTTAAGGTAGAGAGTATCCACAGTTGTCCACACTGAGCAGCAGGATCAGGCTTTCCAAAAGTACTCAAATGATTTTTTAAGTTCTCCAGTTTAAGAGCATCTGCGATTCCCACATCCACATAATAAATGCTGAGTACATGTGAATAATCAAGTTCCTTTATTGTGTCTAAATGTGGGCATCCACGGAGTCCAATGGAATAGATATTCCTACACCATACATCTTTAAGACTTTGAGTTTAGGAATGTTGAGCATAACAAAGCAGGCCCCATCACCAGCCTTTCAGTAATAAAAGCTAGCGTGGTGCAAGGCAGCCTCACTTCACCGCGCAGAAGCTACTTTGCTCTCTGCGGTCTGTCACCAGGTAGGAGCATGGTTGGGTGCCACGCAAGCAGAGAGTGTGCCACAGGATGAGCTTACACCGCGGCCTCCCCCACACTGCTTCAAGTATCAACACCCTTGCAGTCACACAGCACCACGGACTGTACAGGAGGACGGACCTACAAATCCCCCATACCTTAACACATCTGGACAGACTGAGCTCAGAAACAGCCCTGCATTCACTTCCAAACTACCCAAAATACTGCATCAATCAGAACAGCCACAATGTTAGTCCGTGCTGGAGCTTGATTCTTTGCTCGTGTTTGCTGTTTTTTCTTACAAACATTTCAACAGAAAACAGCCCCAAGACCACGACAACAGGTTTGTCATACGGCAATTAGATTAAACAGCTTCAAATGAGGCATGCATGTCTCCTATTTACATCTGTACCAGACCAAAAATGATTCTGATGCTACTCCAGCAATGTATGGTCATTGTAGGGTATACATACAGGATTTTAAGGGAATAATGCATCTCCAAGGACATTTTCATGGATTAAATGTCAGGTATGAAATATTGCATTGTAACTTAGTTAGGACCTTACAGAATGAATATAAAGACAATTATTGAGAGGTCTGAAGAACACAATCGATCTCACTGCAATTTAAACTCTGAGGTGCTTTATGCAGTCAAATAAACAGAATTTACACTTTAGTTTTCCATTATATAAAATTATGAAGTTATGTAAAGTTGTAATGCTGACCATATTTTAAGTTGATGGGAACTGCAGAATTTCTGGTTTAAAAGGAAGATGTGTTTTAGGACCGTATCTTACACAAAAGTTCAAGCTTAATTACTGTGAAATAAAATCAAATTACAGTCTGTGGTTCTTTTTGCAGTAGTCTGATGGTCCATATAAAGTCAGAGATTAAAAGTCAGGAGGAAATAAAGGGCCAAATTCCAACACGAGCTCCATAAAGTGGGCAGAAGTTACACATTTGGAAGTTACACCTACAAACCACCGCCAGTGCTCCAACTCAGCGTGGGGCAGCTTACCACAAGTTTGTTTAATCATAAGACAGACTGTGCTCAACACAGAGAATGTTCTCATACAGATGCACCACTTACTTACAATGCGATTCTGATCACGGTTGTGGCATTTCAGTACCACTATAATAATAAAATCTTATTTCTAATTCAAATTTCTTACGGAAAAGAAATATAAATCATTAATTGCAAAATACACACAAAGTTCTGGCAGCACACAGTACTAGAATACCTAAGTTGCCTTTACAAAAGCCTGTGGAAGTTTTTAGATGTATCGATGCCATTTAAAGAGAACATTTGAGCAAAGACTGAAAACAATAAATGGGAAGAATGTGGCATCTATGAAAAGCAGGGTGTTCCATCTTGTGGATGTTAACTGCATGTCATCTGTTTCTATGCATCTGGGACCACTGTCATTGACCTGTGCACTCTCAGAGAAAAAAAGAAAGCAATTCTCAAGTAAAATGCGATTTCATAAATAGACGGCTTCACATCATAAGCATTTCATAATTTAAACGGCAGAACTCAAAAAAAAAAATTGGGGGATTCTAGCTCAAAACAATCATCACCCTTCTGCAACAGCTTTAACAAGATGACAGCTTTCCAAATACTGCATTGGTGGAGTTTCACAAGGTCTGCCCGGAATTTGTGGCTCTGCGAGGGATGTCCAAGTATTACAGCGACAGAAAGCCAACGACGGATATGGGTCACTGTGTGAGCCTTTGCCCTTCTAGCAGGAGTTGACACCAAACTGCCCACTGCTTCTAAAAATTCCACGCAAATGGGTCATTTCTTCCAATTGGTTATCCCCAGAGAGAAGCAAGCAATGGGGGAGGAAATATTGTGGCCCAAAGGCCCTGTGCTGGCAGTTGGATCAATGGCCAGTGTCAGCAGGCTTCTATTTAATGATGTTCGAACCAGCGCCAGCCGCGCTAACGGCCATACTCACCACTGATACCCACCCACAGGAAGCAGCATTCTGGAAAGACCAAATAATTGCCTCATTCTGCAGAATAAGGAAAAAATTTAAAGGTGTCTTATATTTTATGAACATAAGATCATTCCTTAGTTTTTAACAATGAAACCAAGTGCACATTCACGACAGCACAATGCAGCAGTCAGGAACAGCAAATGCATCTGGGTGAATACAGGTAACTTCAAACCTTTCCATAAAGAAACATGCAGTACTTTGTGAGCCTTGCTACTATATATACACACACACAAATATATACAGAATTATTATTCCATGTATATGTTTTAATTACAATTTTAAGGCAAGAAGTGTTTGGTAAATTAACAGAAAAATCAAATACTGAAGCTCCTATTTTATTCATACATGGATCTAAGTAGAACTAAAAAGACAAGCAACAAATTCAACCAGTATCTCTTCACTTCTGCTATTGTACATGGACCAAGTCGAGGACATCCCCAAACCACGTAAGCTCTGGAGTGGAACGCCCAAATTACACAAACAAGACGACTGTGCACAGTTCTTCAAATTACCAACTTGCTTTTATTATTGGATATTCTATGCAAACTACCCACAAAGACTCCCACCTGAGCACTGTTTTCTCCAGTAAATCTGTGTTTTAGCCCCCAAACACATGCTACAGATCTCCCAGCTAACAGATAAAGGACAAGCGGCCTTTCCTTTGAATTCTGAAGTGCTCAATGAGTACTGTAGCTGGAGACCCCCATGTTTCCAAAGCCTATCATACACGGCACAGAATTAAGAAAGCTCTCCACAATATTAACGCTTTAAGACCCATTTCTCCCCTGCAAGCCCCTTAAAACGTTGAGGCTGGTTATCAGAAAGCTGTCCTGTATCTCCCTGGCAGAGCTTCTGCCCTGGAGGAAACCCCTTCCAGCTACAGGTGGACCTTTACACCTGGTCAGACTGGAGGCAACCAACAAGTCCTTTTCTGGGGGCTGAGGTCAGTGCAACTGCATTGGGCTTTTCCTTCTGAAAACAGACTTGGAATTCAGCTTCTTCCTCTCCAGTGGAAGTACAACAGGAACATTTTTAATCCTTCTGACAGATCATAGTATGGAAAAACTGTAGTCTGAAATAGTTGTGTTAGAATCAGCAACAAAAAGTATTTCTAAGAACACATAATGAATCCTGCAAAATTAAATTCCCTTAAAACATATTCTTCTGTAAAAGTAGAAGTTCTGAACCACTTGCAATTCCTTTCTGTTTTAAGCTTTTGAATTACACTGTCGTCACAAATGAATCAAAATCAGATGAAATTCCACCATGGTGGACTTAAGTGTATACAAGAGATGCACATTGACACAGTACCTCTAACTTTCCTGCTTTCCAGAGCCAAAATTTCTGGCCTACATGGCTGCTGCTGGGAAGCAAGAGAATGGAGCAGCACGTGCAGCTTCACCCCATGCCACTTCCATGCTTGGAACCAAACGCAACACAGGGCACGCTCAGTCACCACATCCTCTCCACCACCTGTGCTGCACTGCTGTGGAATGGGGCAGAGAAAAGACCCCAGCTGCCAGATGGCTGCAAAACCCAACTATCAAGTCAAACACATGCCCTGTAAAAGCTCCAGTACAAAAATGATATACTGCCGCTACCACCCCCCCAACAAATCAACCATTTTTAAAGACTATTTCTTATGATCAAGAAGGAATTCTTGTTTTAAGAAAATTGTCTCATAAGAGTGAGTTTTTGTCAAATTTGTAACTCTATATGTCATACTTACTTGCTTCCACTAAGTTTGTCGACAAAAGTTATAAGTTTTGAATTTTGCTTTCCCATTGAATACCTGGGAAAATTTACCAAAACTACTGCTCTGAACCCACCCCCTCCTCCCCCCAGGAGTCATTTTCACTCACAAATCTCAATTTCAAAAAACTTCCCTAGGCAAGTTTTCACCAGCAAATGAGAGCTTAGAGTTCCCATAATCACCAGTTATTCAGATGCACGTCAGCTTCTTTCCTATCCTTGGTGGTCAGCTACCTTTCTTGACGCATGCTCCCGAAGACAGAAACACAAAGTTAGGTCAGCATCTCGACTTCCCTGCTTCACCAAGGTGGGCAGAACTGTGCTCTGACAGGAAGCATCTAGTAGATTTAGAAGGTAACTGCTGAGATCATCCAGGCCATAAACATCACAGAACATTTAAATCAAGTTTTACTGACAAAAATTTTATTTTACACTCTAATAAATGAATATAGTGTACATGTCACATAGATGATACATATGTACTACAAGAACATATTTATTTGTTTGCAACAAGTTTGAGAAAATAAAACATCTTCAGTTCTTCATTTCAATATCTGACTTACCTTTTTTATAATACAAATAACATTTGAGGAGTGGTATGGGAACAAACAACTGCCATAATTTGAACCTAGGAAGTTTCTGACCAAACAAAAGGAAAATGACGCTTACAGTGTGGCTAGCTAAGCATTCAGCAGGCTGCCCAGAGATGCTGCACAATTTCCATCCCTGGAGGTTTTCAAGATCCAACTGTTTGAAGCCCTAAGCCCCGTTCTGAATTCAGCACTGACCCTGCTGAGCAAGAGGATGGACTAGAGACCTCTCCCAAGGCCCCTCCCAACATGAACACTTCTACAATTTATGCTTCAAACAATCACCAGCCAAATTCAAACAAATTAATGAACCTTTCCCTCTTCCCATCTCCCAACAAAATCTTATACCAGAAAACGCAATACTCATCATTAAGGATCATCTTTACAATGGTCCAGCATGACTGAAATCAAAGAAACAACCACCAATGAAGTGTACAGAAAACTGCCAACACCATATATTAAAAGCAGCTAGAAGGTGGAGAGGAAGCAGGGAACTCCAGCACATCTCTGCTCTGTCTTGGGGACCACTCCTGTCCAGTCTGAGACTTTTCTATTGCCAGGACTTAAATGTAAAGCAAATGAAACTATATGGAAGGACTCAATGTACCTAATTTATTTTTTTTAATTTCCATATGAACAGAAGATTTCTATCGAACAAAAGGTGTTCAGGCCTCCATGCATCATTAAGGCAGTTGTAGAAGAACAAATTCAACACTCGTATGACGTTATACAAACTGACAACAAACAATAAACATAGAACATTTAAAAAAGAATTTACTTTGTGCCAACTGGCAACTGATCCTCTAAAAGAAATTATTCTAGTGCAAATTCACAACCTGACCGACATCCAGCTCTCTATCCTACAGTCAAAAAAATCCTGACTTCTTAGTTTTATGGAAAATTCATAATATATCTTTTGCCTCTCAATCTCAACAGATGTATAAGGATAAAATAACCACGAGCAATCAAAGGTCAGACACTGTGATCATCAGTGAATCTCTGGAAACATAGTCTTCTAAGTCTGAAAGCGTGTAAAAACTGGAAAGTCAAACAGTACACACAGACAGAAAACAATGCAGAAAACAAGCTACCTCATTTGCAGCTGGCTCAATTTTATGCCCACTATCCTGCAGTGTAACATAGTGTATCTTCAGTTAGGCAAGATGCAAAAGGCAACAAATGAGAGAAATCAGTGTAGGGGTGGGACAGTAACAAAGAGGAGCATCACGCCAAACACTGAATCCAGCCAGGGAAGCTCTTAAGCACATTCTTACTTGAAGCGAAGGTACAAGCATTGCAATCAAGTTGCTTTAACACAAGAAAATAACTGTTAGCTGTACATGCAGAAAAAGAACAAGAAAAGTTACATAAGGTAAATAAATGAAGAAATGAAGGACAAGAACTGTAGCTGAAGGGGTAGAAAACTAAATTGTGGCCCAAATTCAAGAACCTTTGAAGTGCTTGGAGGAATAGGATCTACTCCAGCTCTGAAGTCCTAAAATAAGATCAAATTTGTGGAATTGAAGTACCTTAAAAACACAAAACAAGCAGTAATTTGGTGGAGTTCCTTCTTCAGCACATGAAACAGCTAAAGCCCAAAGACAGTAGTTTATTCCTGTCAATTTCAATACTTTGAAGGGAGGAAAAGAAGTCAAAACTGACATAGAGGTTAAAACAGTGAAGATAAAAGGAAGTACATGGACAGTGAAGAGGGGTGGAATCTGGTATTACTAACTTTGAGACATCTGATAGGCAGGCATGTCAGAGAGAGAGAAAGGTTATGGCCCTGGAAAATAGAGAGGCAAGTAGAATTGTCAGGGATGTACGAAAAAGTCTGGAGGGAGTTGGGAATAAAAATTAGATCTTTGCATCAACAGGTCTAAGACTGTGCCTGGATACTCAAGAAATCAACTGGAGATGGAAGCACGGGAGAACCAAACTGGGGAAGGGAGCACTGGATCTTTGGGGCATTCAAATTGTGGGGTAAAACAAAAGACTTGAAAACAAAAAAGGAGAAGGATGTTCAGGTACATAAAATGAGGGGCTACTAATTGGGAAATAAAGGGCAAAATGTTAAACAGAGAACCAGTTAAGATGATTGGTGCTACCCACTTCAGGACAGGGGGAAAATAGAAACCTGGTTGCTAGTGAAGGCAATGAGAGGTGTGAGAACAGGAAATGAGGAGGATTTAAAGAGGAAGAAGTCATTCAAGAAAGGAATGAGAAATGCACCAAATAAACAGAAAGAAAAGGGGTAAAACTCATACAGGTAAGAGGCAGAGAGGCCTGGTTCAGAAACAGATTCTGAGAAAGCAGAACAATTTCGAAGAAAATAGATCTTGTCACGTAAAAAACAGGGTTTGAAGATACATTTTGTGTCAGAAGTGGGTGGAGAACTAAAATGAAAAGCAAACCTGGAAGCAAGATCAACAAGAAAGAAAAAAATATTGAATAAATGTGGTTACAAAGTCCATTTGGAAGGAGAATTAAAACAGGTAAAGCAGAGATGAGTCCAGAGCTTTGTTGTGCTGCTGTTCTTCAAAGATATTCAGAAAGACAGAATTGGAAATTAAGAAATTACACGACATGATGTCTGGGGAGAAGAACAGAGACAGAGCAGCATGAGAAGCGACCAAAGAAACCACATATAGAGAAGCAGACAGAGATGAAAATAAAGACCAGTGAGTCAAAGGAGGTAAGGCCAATGAAGGAAGGAGGCAGCTGAGAAGAGTAAAGGAGTCAGAAAGGTTAATAGACTGGAGATCCCAAAAGGAGTGAGTGACAGGGTAGAGGAGAGAGAAAGACAGATATGCTGAAAGAGAACAGGTAGTGATCAGAGAAAGGGAATTTTAAAATGAGAGATAATAAAGCAAACAGTACTTAGTAAAGACAAGGTCATGGGAATGATTGAGGCAGTAAGAAAGCCTGTCTAAAACCAGAAATCAAAGGTGGAGGCTGGAAAAACAGAACGAAGAACAATGGAGTTAAGTACTTAGAAGAAAAAAAATGGGTTCCCCTATGGCAAGGAATAAAATTTGAGACGACAGGAATAGGCAGAGTTTAGCAAAGTCACAAAGAAAAAAAAAAATGAACAGCCACTAGGAAAACTAGTCACAGAAGACTTCAAATCAGGAAGAGGGGTAGATGAGACACCAGAAAAGATGAAGCAGAGGCAAGGGAAGACAAGACCACTACTGAATAAGACAATTAGGGAAAAAGAAAGAGCAAGGCTCAGGGAAGGGAGTAAAGTTTGAAAAAGAACCTTAAAAATCCATATTGAATCATGCTCAGAAATATAAGAAACACATCACTGGGCATGTCTAGCATTGGTATTTTCCCCCTTAGGGGATCTTGGCAGAAAGTTTAACTATTCACCCAGACCAAACCAGAGATGAGAAATCCAGAAGTCCAGCACTGGCACTGGCTACTAGATGATGAGGGGGATATGGCAGAAATTTCAGACTGTTAAAACAATATTAAAAATAATGGGACAGCAGTGATTTAAAACTACTGTTCAGCACCTTTACTTCCTGATTAAATTAGCGCTCCACAAAGCAGGAGCTGAAGGCCTTCACTGACTCTCCCTCACATCAACCTCCTGTTCCTAAACCCACAAGTATCTGACATGCCATTTGCCGCTGGCATTCCAATTCAGCCATTAAGATTCTCATCTCACTGTACAGCAGCCAAGACAGAGACTGGGTGGACGGTGAGTTGAAAAACGAACATCACTGCAATTCTGGGTCCCATTCAGAGCTATCTGAGAACCACTGGCACAAGAAGTCCTTTTCCTCTTCCAAGACTGTCAAGAACTTCACCCTTTATGGCTTTCTTAATCCTGAGCATGAATAAAACACCAGCCTGCTCAGACACATCTAATACCATATTTCATCTTCCTGTGTATTGGCATGGTTTTAAAGTTTTTGCTCATTACAGAAAGAACACCTACTTCTACTGCCTGCTTATACAACTGGTAGCTGGATCATTAAAATGTAACAGAAGAGGGGAAAAAATACATTAGTCTGTGCTACCAAAACAGTGACATACAAAGTATAAAAAGTGAGCTGAGCATATCATTTATATATACCCTACTGATTCCAATTTATTCATTTTGACTATACAAGGTTCACTCAAAATTACTGAAATTCTACAAAAATCACTATCTATAAACAAGAGCTTACAAGACTGGGGTCATAAATAGGAGCTCTTCTCTATTTTTATGATTTTTAGTTTTTTTAATATTGTTTGAGAGTAATTTTAGATTTAAATTTTAGATAAAAGCACTCGAGTTAGTTGTGAATATATCTGATGTAGTATTTTTAGATACAATTTTTGACAAATGGTATGAAAATCATTTTTTGAATGTACTTTCTATCGTTACAGTCAAGAACACTCACCTATAATTCAATACTGGATACAGTAAATTGTCCACAAGATAGGTAGCATCTACTGTAACATATATATCTGTAATAAGAAAAGTTTGAAAAATATCATAGAAGAACTATTATTTTTACATTATAGTTGCTATCTGTAGTTTTATTTCTATTAGGCTATTGCACAGCAGGGAAGCTTTCAAGACAGAAGACATATTTTAATGCGATGTCACTCAAAGCACAAAGTTCACTCGTGAAGCACACTAATACTGTAGTACTACCGAAATAAAAGGGGAAGCTAGTCAGACATTTTGGTTAGAAACCTAACACGTTCATTTTAAAGAAAATAAACATGTAATGCCATAGCTTAAAATAAATAGTGCCAAATATCACCATCAACGACATACGAAAAAAATAGAATGGTGTTTTACAAAGGAAAACACTTTATAAAATGTATAGCACATATGGAAGTGTTATAACAGACATTATTATTTTCTTATGTTACTAGGTGCTTTACCTGGGGGATAGGTTCTACAATCCCCGGTTATACAAGCAGTTCTACTAACCCATACAGGCTTCTCAAATAGAAAGTTTGGTACCCAAGTCATCTGTACCATCCATTTTACAAATTTTAAAATAGAAACAACTACTTCTTTTACTCAGCACAAGATTTCATTAGCAATGCTAGAAAAAATACACACTTAAGTACACACATTTGCTAACTCATGATTTCTTTAGTCAGTGCATCCTTCCAGACAAGGGGAAAAAATTGTTATTGGTTACTTTCAGGAAAAGAGGAAATACTTTATGCATAATATTAGATGCAAATACCCTGATTGTGTTTGTTTTTTTACAGTGATTTTTGAATGCTCTAGTCCACTTCAGTAAAGAACAATTTGAGTACTTATGCATATTAAAAACTAATCTTGGCAGTCAAGCAAGTGTTGTGCTGCCTTTTCCAATACAAACCATTTCACTCTATGACACCTGGTCTAGAATATATCCATCATTTTTTAAAATTCAACAACCAGAAAATAAAGGAAAACAAATATAGAGGTTTTTAGATACAATCCAAGGTTTCTCAAATGCTTCCTCACTACTAATTGTTCCACTGGAGTCCTACAAGATTAAATCAAGTACACATGGCAGCTATAAGGAGAACTAAGGATTCGTCCTACAAAAACTGGAGATAAAAATAAAAATTGTGTACTAAAATAAGCGGAGGATCTGACACATACTATTTAATAACTACTGCATTTTGCCACACAGAATTCCCATAGTATTTATAATTTAAAAAAAAAAAAAAATACAACTGACCTAACTCAAAATCAAGGTACATTCTTCATAGTTGGATTCCTTGAGCATTACAACAGATAAAATTAAAGTTGCATAGTGAAAAAAAACTTCCAAGTGTGCAGGGAACTGGCTGCATACAGAAGCAATGTGTGAACGTACATACTGCTGATCTTCTTTAAACTGACTTCTTTTTACCTATTAAAGGAAAAGGTTTAACTGACTGTAACAGCTTCTTAGCAATCTCACTGGTAATAATTTTGTTTTGACAGTTTTATATATTCTCAAAAAATTTCAGTCTTGAAACTCAAGAAATTTCAGTCCATTCTCCATTTTTATCATATTTAGAAAGAAGACACCCTTTTCCCCTTAACAATAAAAACATTAAACATACCCAGCAACGTATTAAGGTTTACCCAAAATACTGTGAATCTCCTTTTCAATAATAAAATACTTGTAAGACATTTTGCATAAATACTTATTTCCCAAATGAAAACGGTGACTTTCTCTTAAACATAAAAACTAAAATTTACTTTTGCTAGATATAAAACTACTTCTCAGGATTCAATATACAAAATCAGATCTTCATGAAGAATACATTTTGTGTTATAGTACACAACTATATCTTTTCCCAAAGCTTTCAGTATTTAAAAAGCATCTTTCAATTTAAATATAGTACTGTAAGGTCACTCAAATCATTTTAAATACAAAAAATCTACAAACCGTGACATATACATAAATAGTCAGGAAGATGTAACTTAAAAGATCACATCTTTTAACCAGATCTTGTCATATATGCTAGCCTCAAAAGAACGCTATTTGCTACAAGAAGCATCTGCATGGTTTTAAGACTTAACTATGCAGACTCGTATTGCCCCAGGGCAGTGCTGCACAAGGCTATTGAAAACGATCAAATTGCAGAATCAACACCTTAAATTTTCCCAGAAAACCTCCAACAAATGTTTTATGTGCATTATGACAGAATAACAAAACGAAAAAGGTTGTTACAAAAATTTCAGTGTAAGGCTTTTTCCAATAACCATTTTCCCATCACATTTGGCAAGCACAGAACTAATTCATGTCATTTGTCTACTCTTAAGCTGAGAACTACAAACTACAACTCAGTATAAAATACAATAACCTTCTATAATAATTATATCCCTTTTAGAACAAAGATTAAAATAAACTTAACTGTGCTGATTCATACTTTCTATAAATTACTAAAAAGGTGAGAGATTCAGACATTTTGCTTTTAGATAATAAGCCTAATATCTGTATCCTGTGCAAAAGTGCAACTGTGTTTTAGAACTGAGGCCCAACTGAATGCAATTTTGTTAGTAAAGAAAATACACTTGAACTCACTTAACATGGAAAAAAGTGGTTCTTGGTATCTTTTAAACTTATGCTTTACATATTTAAACCTCTTAAAACTGCAAATTGCTTAAAAATACAAAAAAAAAACAGAACAACAAAGCTTGTATATAAATTGGTTTACAAAGCACAACAGTAAGCTTCAAATAATTACATTTCTGTAACACAAAGAGGTGGGATGATTTATTTAAAATACTTGAATATTTCTGCTCTTCATGATCTGATGTCTGTTTAGCTGCTCGCAGTGTGTGCATGCATACGTTTCGCTACATCGTAGACATAGGTTATGTCTGGTCGCTTCTCTGGGTCCGGGTTGATGCACATATTAACTAATTGTCGCAACTAAGAGAGGAAAATAACATGTAAGAAAGCCAACAAACCTGCCAAGTAGTATTTGTGCATTCTCAAATTCAAATGAATAATACTGACAACAATCAGCCAAACATAGCAATTCTGCATAAACAAGCACTCAGCGCTCTCTCTCAACATATATTGTGCACAGCTTTATGCAAGCATATACATATGTAACATACTTCCATCATTTTTACATTTTATACTGTTATCCAGAAAAAAATGGTAAGTAGAAAGACTGATGGGCAAATGTAAGTTCTAATCCTTTAAACATACAACTTCAAACATTCAGGTAGTCCTATTTACAGGTGATTTAATGAAAATTCCTGTTAAACCCACTGAGGACTGCTTCCTTTAAAAACTCCACCTTCTAATTAGGAAATCTCTGAACTTAAAACTGGAAGCTGGGAAAGTATTTGGGGAAAATATCGCTTCATGTCCGCCACATTGCTCCGCTCATCCACAGCTGGAGACATGATACTGGAATAAATAACCTTTAGTCTATGCTCTGGTATTTATTCATAAGGCTAAGTCATTTATTTTTTCTTTATAGAAAGAAAAGACATAATTAGAAGTATGTTGATAGAAGCCTCTATCTGGGAATGAACAAGTCCCTGTGACTAGAAAACACTGTTTCCACAAGCACCATTGTTCATTGGGCCTTTTGTAGTGCACACAGTCAGTGCGTACATTCATTGCCTTCACAAGCGGACAGCTGCAGGTTGATCTTCCTCCCTTGACATGCTGCAGGTGACATTAGAAGTTAGCACTCTCTGGATAAGCTTCCGATGGGGAATCTATTTTAAAGTGTACACATCTCCTATGCATTTTGCAACATGCAGTATACCTGCTTCATGATGACATGAAAATGCTTCCCAATCCTTGCAAGAGCAACTCACCAACTGTAAGCAGTATTTCTTTGTGCTTTGCCAAGTCCTCCTGCATCTCCTTATAGTATCAAAGAAGCAACCCTGTGACCCACCCTTCTATAGCAATATATCAGATTTGGTTTGGTCTCCATCCCAGGACTCTTAGGTACAATTACTGAAAAAAACTGTAACTCCTGCAACTAACACAGAGTGACCTCATCACCGTGATTATTCAAAGACAACAGAGACTGCATATCCCAATCTGCCAGAGTTCCCTTCCCACTTTGAAAAAATAAATAAATAAATAAATAAATAAAACAAGAAGGATTTTTTAATTATAATTGCACTCCCTTAGTTTTTCAGATGAATTTCAATGCACTAGAATTGGAAGTCCAGAAGGAAATTTTCCCCATTTACCGTTGCAGAAACACTGCAATTTGTATACATTGTATAGGTTTTTCACATTTAACAATACAAAAACCATGTCACTACAACATTCCACTTTTTCTGCAAGAAGAGCTTTATATTTAAAAATGAGATCATTAATTCTAAAGATAGTGATCAGATTGCTGATCTGACCAGCAATCAAAGAGAGAAACATATTAAAGTCACGTGCAACAGACTTGTTATCTGAATATCAAATATGTTGAGTATATTTGGACTAATGGAATTTTAAAAGCTATCATACTGCTTCTGGCAGTCACTAAATAAAAATCCCGTACCACTGACAGGAAAAACTATTAGCCTGTAATGACTCCCAATCATTTGGAGAACAGAATGGTGGCAATCATGAACTACTGTAATAAATAACAATTGCCAACATGTAAAACAAATACACAAAGCAAAATAATCTCCTGTAGGAGCAGCAGCTGCGACACTGTAACCAACAGGCACAGCATATGAGCAGAGAAGCAGTTTGCTGTGCAACAGCTCATAGAGCCTGCACAGCAAACAGGAAAGACTGAACTACATCCAAAAACCCCAGTCCTGAAATTAGAATCAAATAAGTAAATCTTTTGTAAGGACAATATGAATGGAATTTATCTGGGGAATACAACATCAAATCTTGTACATACACACATATCTTTATCTGCGAAGAGTTCCATCTGTTCGGTAGAACTGTGCACAGTAAATAAAGTCTTAGTAAAAGACCTTGAAGGATGGACACCTATAAAGTATCATTAGAGGGGAAACACTATTCTTCCTCTTTTTACCAGTTGTATAGCAGTATATATTGTAGGCTGAACTACAGAAGTAGATCTTCCAAGAAATCTACCTGCGCAAACCATGAGAAGCCACATTTACCCCTAACAGCCTACTTCATGTCTTTTCAGTTTTGGCCTGTGAGCAATTCTGATTTTGTTTTCTCAACTGAGTTCTTCCATCAGTTCAGATTTAAATTATTTGTTAAGTCATTAAAAAGGATTCCTTCCTTCAGAGATGCTTCGCTACTTCTGTTACAGTATATTATAATTCAAAGCTTCAGTGATGGCCATGAAGATTCACTGCTTGGAAGGATGCTTTAGCCAAATGGTGTCGTTCTATCAGGTAAGGCCTTCAGGCCCTATTAATCCTTCTCAGTACACTTGCAAAAACCATTCATCCACACGGTATCTTGGCTATTTGCAACTTCTTTATTTTACTCTAACCAAAATGCATATGCATCTATTATTGTCTAGATGAGACAAAGGATTTGCAAGAATATGTTAATAATAAGGGACAGGCTCTGAATCAGTTTATTTAGAAATTCTCTTCTCAACATAGAAGAAGAGGTGAGTTCAATCGGTAGTGCTGAACCTTCACTATTATTGCAATAAAATGAACCACACAGTCATAGATCTCTTTTGGCTGCAAGTCTTAATACTTCAATGTTGATCACTGCTAACACTGCTAAATCTTTCTCCCTCCCCAGTTCAGAATCTCAGTTGTAAAGAAGAGAGCTGAGCTGCTTCCGGGTGGCAAGCTGCACAGTGATAGGGCAGATCCCTGAGCAATTACACAATTCTTGAGCTCCAGTCTTGCTACTGAACAGCAAACCTCTGAGAAAAGGTGAAGTAATTTTACCACACAGAATGAAAACAGTTACACACAAAGACTGTTTTTCAGGACTGAGAATGGGACCATGCTGGCTGCTAATACTTGGTTATAGCACTATTTCCTTACCTCCTACAGGAATATCTATTCCAATAAACCTGAGATCTACTTGTCAGCCCCTCTAGTATTAATAAAATTTTTGATGAAGCAGAAGAGTCTGACAGTACCATGGGAAGAGGCACTGGGATTCTCAGGTCAGACCATCATTAGAGACAGAGTAATTTTTTTTATTATTACTATCTGGCCCAGACTGGCCAACAGGCAGAACAGACTTATGACTGAGCTGGAGGGACCTCCTGTTGCATCCCCAAGCTGCAAACTACTTTGGCTGCTTATTGTTCTTAACCTCCTCTGTGCACTTAGCACAGTGACTGTCTTTAGCCTGGAGCTTAGCCTGCCATTGGAGCGGTGGGAAACACTTTCTTTAACTTTAGCAGGTTTTTCAGCTATGAAATAAATAATTATCACTCAAGTCAGATGGAGGGGTTGCAGGGAAGACTACAAACTATGACAGGCAAGTATTTGGCATTATTAGCCACCTGAAAAAGAGAAGTTGTCATATAGGAAATTCTGGATGAAAAAAACAGACAAACAAAAAAGCCACCCTTACTCCAAACAGGAGACCTTGCTGAAGCCCTTTCACAGCATCGAAAGAAATGCTGGCAACTCATCCTGCAATTCGAGACCTGCTGGCACATTCAGCCCTCATATCTGGGGAGGAGAGTGGCTACGGACTTTTGAGGAAATGCATCTCACAGAGAAGATGGAGAGACTTCATCCATTACAAAAGCTACCTGATGCTAATATCGGCCGACAGGATTTTAAGACTATTGACTAGGGGTGGCAAGGGAGCCCCAGCTTTCAACTCCCTAAAGCAAAACAGTTTTCAGTAAATATTGAATATTCACTTTGAACACCAAGGTTTCTTAAAGAATATTAAAAAAAAAAAAAAAAAGAGAGGTACCTGAAGTTGTTAAACATTTGAAAACCTTGGCTTGTGACTCTACTGGTGAACTGAGCTTGCAAACACACATCTGAGACTATTAGTACTTCTAATCAAAGTTTTTCTAAAAAACTTGTCCATCTGTTCATCTCAAGGTAGATCTTTCTGTCATATTGTTCTCTGATGACACCAATGTGATACGTTACTAAAAGTCTTATAGGGATTTTCGCATCTTAAAACTCATTAAAATTTACTTATAAAAATTTCTCTAAGAAGCGCTTGCCTTGTACTTAGTAATCAAAGTATTTAACACTCCTATATCGTAGGATATAAGATTATTACTTCAGAGAATTCTTCATTATAGAATATAAAGTGACTTTTAGTGTCCAGTGACCCCTGAGCTTTACTGCTTAGCTTTTTTGTGTTTTTTGTTTGTTTTGTTTTGTTTTTTACAGTTCAAGCCAGCACAGTGTTTTGACAAAAGAGCTGGAAAAAAAAATCAAGAAAAAAAGGTATATTTTGGTGCAATGACTAATGAACATAGGTATTTTTTCATGTGTCTTATAGAAGATGCAAGCTTTCACATTGGAAGAAAAAGTGCTTGCACTGCAGCCTCTATAGTTCAGTTGATTACTTCTTTTAAGTAACTGCTTCCATACCTATTACAGCTCTGATTCTCTCATTATATTTTAAAATAACTAATGTGTATTTTATAACTAACTGGTTTACCCGAAGTGCATGTATGCTTTCAAATGAAGACAAATGTAACATGTGCTTTGCATCAGTTTTCAACGCTAGCAACTATACAGAGGTAAGTGAAAGGTGGAACCTCTTTCCCTACCCCAACTCTAAGACCTTCTATCTGGGCCAGACTTTGATATCTGCCCCTTGGCTGGGAATCCGCATATCCAACTTCACACTTAGCTGCAGCGAAGTAGCCCTGCAGGCAGGCCAACTTCAACGAACCACTAGTGGTATCATCATTAAAATCCTGCTGAAGGTCACCATGGAAACCGCCTGCTGAGGCTTCACTGCTGCACTCGGCATCTCCTAATCAGCTACCATGTGAAATGCAAATTCAGACAGTCTGAAAATTAGTCAAGAAGAATAGAGGATGAGGATGCAGATATGTGAAATATTCATGCGCTTCACGGAAAAAGGAAGACAGCATGAATGACACAACAAAGAACGGCCCCTGACATTCTTGCTATCATTTTGCATTATTGTTCACACCCTACTGTATTTCTAGGCCTCCAGTTCTCGAGTTGGTTATAAGAACTGCCATATTTATAGGCTACAATAAATAATAATTAAAAATGGCCAAGGTAAAATGACTAATTGGTAAATCCACAAAGAGGTATATTGCATAAATTACACAATAGATCATCATTTCATCCTTCGTAAAGTCACTGAATTAGTTTTTCAAGTCCAGTTTTTGTTTCATAAAAGAGGAAAAATTGTCACTGTAAATACAACAAAACAAAACACTGGGCAGTAATCTTTTATTAATAATCCAATCACTGTCTTAGAATGCAAAAAATTAGAGGTTGAGAATTACAAACTCTATTCCGTAAATGAAATTGCACAATACTGTTTATTAAAAGTATTTCAGTGATGGCATTTATTTGTGTTTTCTAAGTAATCTTTAATTCATGTAGGCTGAATTCAATTACAATTGGTTACTAGCATGTGTTCTTTGGTTTACAGCTTCTATCACATTGCCTTGTGGGGTTTTTTTGGCTTTTTTTTTTTTCAAAGTGGGAAAGTATTTCAAAACTAGCATCTCAGAACATTAACAAGCAAACATTTGTATTTTTTCATCCTGTTACTCTAAGAAAAAATATTTAGTTTCTTTTCATTTTATAGCTTAAAAAACAAGTATCCCCCTTAAATGCATTGACAGTAAGGAATTGCTACATATCAACTTCAAACATACACTGCTGTGAAAGGCATATATTGTTCAAATTCAACTACTACGTCTTGCTATATTTCTCTGAAATTTACTATTAGGGTCCACTCTTTCATGTAAAAGAACTGCCATTCAATTAGGACTCAGTAGTTGTATAACGTAGATAAATGGGAACTAAACAATTCATTTTTACTAGTGAGCTACATTGTATCTATTTTAACACAAGCCTCTAGAGAAACAAGGCTAGTGCACTAATTTATTGTGCTACATAAACTCACGAAGCTGTGCTTTTAGAAAAGCATAATACCTACGTAAGACTCAATCCCATTATGACATGTACTGCATATCATTGTGTATTCTGGGAAAGCTTTTTGTCATACTTGCAAGGAAGCTCAATGAAATTAAGAAGCTAACAGGATGAGGTTTCCATCATTAATCCCCCCCAAATTTTAAATCATATCAGAGAAATGTTTTGACAGAAACATTTGAGCAAGTTCAATGAGCAAACACTTGCGGGCATAATCTGCAAATAACTTAAAAGCACACAAGTTCATTTACTTCACTGGAAGCGTGCCAGCACTAAAATGAGGATCGAGCCCACGATAAGGAAAATTACTTACTTCCTCTGAATAGTGATCTGAAGGGAGAGGTGGATAGTCACACTGTTCTATCTTCTTGCACAGGGAGTACAAGTTCATTTTATCACCATAGAAGGGACTCTGCAGTGCAGCCATCTGTTTAAGGAAAATGTACAGTTTGCTTTTGTGTTTTTAAGTACACCTGTTTTGCTATAAAACCTGTAATACTAGCAAATCAGAAGTGATTTTTAATGACTTTTGATTCCCTGCTTGGTAGCGTCACAGTGCTAAAAACAGAAGTTTCAGGACTATTAGCGTAACCAGTTTGCATACTTATTTTATGCTGTACCTGTCACAATCCTTACATTGCTGTATTTGAATTGTATACAGTAACAATTTCATGAAAAATCTAGTAGTTTCAGCTACTGTTGTGAGTGAGAAGGGTCCATGCACCACAGAGGGGGAGAACAAAAAAATCCTACAATATAATTTTCCTCTGAAGACCTTTTGGAAGAAAGAATATCATTTATTTGAAAACATCATCTGATCTAAAGCAATACTGTGTAGTGAAAATGCTGGATAACAGTAGCAGATTTTGTAACCTTCTATAGCCATTAACACTACACTTTGATGAAGCTGTGTGAGGTTTTTCCTTTTTTTTTAATCAAGTAAGCTAAAGGTAACATCATCTAGGTTTAAACAAGTCTTAAACCAAAAACCTTGTAATTCAGTATGTTATTCAACAGTATTTCAAAAATGAATACTGCATCCCAAAACATCATCAGAAGTGGCATCCATAACTATAATTTACAATTGTAATAAAAGAATATAGGAATAGCTGTTGGAGAACGCTTAAATGATCATCTTATACATGGTATTAGATAAACCTACGTTTTATTTCCTATGTTAAAACTTGACATTTAAGGTGGAAATAAATGCTATGGTTAGCGGAATTACAAGTCTTAAAATTCATTTAAAATCTCTCCATTCCGTTCAAAGCTTTCCAAGTCTTTGAACCGCAGCAGCACGAATGCTGCTTTGAGTGCAGCGCTGCCCCAAAGTCAGTCACCCTTTTCTACATGTGCTAATAAGTTTGATTTTGGAAGGACAATGTGTACATTCCCCAGACAGGCAGAGTGTGTGTGAAACACGCTAGTCCATGCTGTGCTACTCAGTGAGCTTCAGCAGGGACAGGACAAGCTGAAAATGGCTCTCATCTGTCTTCTGGTCTTCCAGATATCAGCTTAACTCTTTCGTGCCTAAGCAGCAACATCACCGGGAAAAATGTATGAAAAAAATGACCAAAGTTCTTTTACATTTACTTTATATATTCTAAAACTTCTCTCCATTTAGTATTTTTTCGTATTAACTTCAAGTAAGAATAAATCATTTTAAAGCTCCCAAAACAAATACAATACTACAGTTCTCTCCTGCACTCCCACCCAAAAACTCTAACTGTATTACCAAAATGTTGTTAATTTTTGGATTTACATGATATTGGCTCTTACCTTAAAAAGAATATTAAAAATGCAAGCTAAAGACCAAAAAAAAAAAAAAAAGAAAGAAAGGAAGAAAGAAAAGAGAAATCAACTGCAGAGTCTGTATGCATGCAGGAATTCTAAATAAATGCATAGATACTCATTTTCATACTCTAGGTGTTCATTAAGAAGTATTTTTGTTTGAATGCTGCAGAGTGTTAAAAAAAATCTGAATGTCCCCTAAGGAGTTAAAACAGGAATACTATATTTTCATGCATCTCCTGCTTTGACAGATGAAAAATGTCAACTGTCCTGTTTTTATTTTCAAGCTTTTGCACTATTCATCTGGTTCATTAGTGCATCTCGCTGCTGCCCCTGACAGCTGCTCGCCCTCTCCTCCCAGCAGCTGAATTTTTCAGGCTAATTTGATCCTCCACACTGAGACGATCGCTAGAATGATTGACTTGCTCCCTGACCTCCAGGGTCTGACTTTCCTGATTAGTATTCTGGGGGTGTCTGAGGGACGAAAGCCCACTGTCTGTCTTCAGGGCTGGTGGCAGCTCTCTCTCTCTCTTTTTTTTTTTCCCTTTTTCTTTTTTTTTTTTTTTTTTTTGAACTGTAAGCCACCAACCTACAACCCTGTAAGGATGCAATTGCTACGCTGAACAATAAAAGGAAATGTGTAAAACCTACTTTTCCATGTAAAGGTCCATGTAGCAAAAGCACAGCATCTTGATTTTAATTAGTAAAGTCTACTTTGTTGCATATCAATTAAAACTCCAGTGGTAGTGTTTTTGAGGTTTCAGAAATACCTGGGGCTCTAAAATACAGACTAAAATACAGTTTTAAAAATCTTAGTGGACCCATAATTAGCACTGAATAATATGCTGTTATATAGGTTAGAAATATTTTTTTTAATATACATTATAGCAAATTAGTCTAAAATTAAAACATAACTGAAAAGAGTTTAGCGGCAATTAAGCATTTATTGAGAAGTGATAAACATGCCACAGCTTTTCTCTAATTAAGCTGGAGAGATTCCAGAGCACATAGCAAAATGAAATCAATATAATAAGACATGTTAAGATGCAGGCAGTAGACATAACGTGCCTCACAAAAAAGATACCCAGTACAAAACTGCACTGATAATAAAAACACTATGCATTAGTCCATGCATGACTGAAGAACCTTAAGCAACCTCTTTCAAATAAAAGAAAAATTAGGAAAATGTTAAGCATACAATTTGAGTTTATTATACTTAAATTTTAAAATTACAACTCAGTGATAAACAACAGCAAAAAATATTCAGTATATTGTAGAATCAACTGAATAGGATAAATGTACCTCTAAAAAACAAAAAATTAAAATCTATAGTTGAAGACACTCCCATATACTATACTTATACAACACATACCAGCAGTAAGAATCCTAACTGCTTCTTTCTTATAACAAAGAAAAAACACCATAGCAACTTAAATACCATCCTGATAAAACTTCTAAAAATAAAAAGAGAAAGATTAAGACATTTAGGTATTTTTAAATTATTTTCCAGATCAAAAAAGAATTAATATTCACATTGATTTTAATATACCCTGTTCAGCAGCAAAGCTGAAAAAAATCTTCTTCAGAAAATAGGTAGTGATTTCTATCCAGCAATTTTATTTCATAAATTATAAAAGAAAAAAGTAACCTTATAACGTTTATTTTGTGATAATTAGTTATTCAAGGTTTTTGTTTCCAGATTAAAAAATTCTCAAGAAAAACGATGAAAGAAAAAAGGAGTAATAATGAAAAATCCTCATCCACCTTTATGCTATCTTTAGACTTCTACTTGTGCAAGTGTGTAAAATGGAACAATAAAATTGATGGCAGTTGCCATGGTCAGTTCTAAGGAATCTTAATACAGAGTTTTAAATTTCCATTCCAGATTAAAACTTACAAACACTTGCTCAGGTATCAAACTTCACTCCTGTGAGTTATCCCAAAGTTTTACAAGCAACAATATCTGTTAACTCTTCAGGACTTCAGTATAGCTATTTGCCCTGTTAATATTTACAGCAACATGCTAGTGATATAAAATAAACTAATACTACTGGAAACAATTCATTTTGTAGTAACATAAAACTTTAACAGGATGACAATGTTCTCCACAAAATCCTAAAACAACAGAGGTACCACTTCTGCTGAATGTTCTGCTGCCTCACTGAGGGAAAAAAAAAAAAAAAAAAAAAAAAAAAAAAAAAAAAAACAGAAAAGTGAGTTGGGTATATAAAAAGTTTTAATCCGAAACTTGACTAGAAAGATTTTGCTGCCTGTGCTCTGATGGAAAAAACCTTTCCCAGCATCCTTCCACACAAGCGTTTAGCCTTTTGATCAACAAATGATACGCAAAGAACTTTGAAGATGCAGCTGCCTTAGAAGCCTACCTGTTCTTCACACCTTCCTTTACCTCTATTTGAATTTGCTCTGAATATTTATTTTCTCAGAATATAACATCATGTATAATTATGCAAGTGTCACCTACCAATCTCAATTGTATTAATATAGAAATTAACCAATATTCTCAGTTTAACCAGCTGGGGGAAAAGTAGAAAACGTACCTTTTCTGCACAGTAGAAGAGATCTCAACAGTTAACGCAAGTAGGAAGTGGTAAGTACACAGTAGCCTTTTTTAATTTATTGTTTTACTTAGGTTTTAAATAATTTTAAAGAAATTAAGCTTGTAAAGTAATTGTATTAAAATTTTCAAAAGCATCAGTTGCATACTCAAGCCAGTCCTACTATTATTCAAAGTATTTATTACCAAGCTCATATAATTAGCACAGGCCATTTAAAGTCTCTAGAATGATTTTTACATCTGCTTGTCATTACTCATTTCTTAATCCTTTAGTTATGCCCAATCTTCAACAAATTGTTATAAAATCTTTGTAGCAAACCCAGTGACAGGAAAGTCTTGAGTAACAACACACAAATCAAGTATTTCATATGCTGAAGCTATGTAAGAATTCCCGTTGCTAATATTAAGACACACATAATAGCTGAAAATTAGCTTTTCCACAATGCTACATGTTTTTCTAAACAGCAAAAAACATAGAAATAGATCCTAAAACAGTACTTAATGTACTGGGGGTAGGGGGAAACAGTTTTACTGGGTTCACTCTATTTATGAATATTACCTCATACAGCAGACAGCCTAGAGACCAGATGTCAGATTTGAAGTTGTAACCATTTTCGTGTATTCTCTCTGGAGACATATAATAAGGTGTACCAACTGCAATAAATACACAAGTATTTTTGAATGAAAATTTGTTATACAACAATGAATAGTTTTTTTGTCTGAAAAAGTTTTTCATCTTCCATAGTTTTCATTTTACTACGTGTAATTTCAATTCATACTTACGACTCTTCAACTTGATAGAAATACAAATTAATTTGATACACATTTTGTCCAAGGCAGCTTTATTTTCACTACTGATATCCAACGATTAGAATTGTTCAGTTGCAGAATACTTCCAATTTTTGTTTTTAATGAAGCTCAAAAAATTTCCAGAGTAGTGATTTTCTTCTAAAAAGATCCACACTACACATATCCCCCTGCCCCACTCCCTTCCATACATATTGTTATCACTGACTGGAAATAATAGCAATTAGAATTTTTCCTCCATGGGTTTTGATTTATTTTTTTTAAATGAGTTGTCTGTCCTTCTTTTTGACAGTATACAAATCACAAAAGGCTGCTTTTGAAACTACTAAGCACAGTTTAGTTTGAATATCTGAACCTGAGCCTGAAATCCAGGATCTTCAGCTTCCCAGAGAGGAAGGCTGGAAAGCCTGGGAGGCCAGCAGAAGCCCAGGTTCCTTGGAGCAACTTGGCCATCTGCTGCAGAACCAGGCCCTACGAGGGCTTTTCAGCTCCTGAATCTGTGGCTGGCCTGGCATAATCCTGCCTCAGAGCTGTGGGCTCTGGAGACATCTGCTCTTGAAAAGCAGCATTTACTTGGGCTGTCCCAGAGCAAATTTACATGAGATACTCCGGGACAGCTCTCCTCCTGATTTTAATCAGGCCCTACCCATCTGTGTCACAAGTTACTTGAACAAGATAAGTGCAGAAAAATATTCTAGCTCAAAAAAATAAATAAAAATAAATTTTAAAATATATAAAAAATAATGTGAGTGGCAATTTTTGTGCACCATCTCTGAACATTGTGCCTATATGCCCCCCAAATGACTGCCCAACAGAAAAAAGGATCAGAGATCTACACAGGTTTTAATTTGTGTGTAATATTTTCCTAAGCACTGAATCCTGATGAAGCAATCCAAATGAATGCAGTCAATTCAATACAAGTCAACCTTATTTCCACACTAACCATCTTGCAACACAGCCAGAGATTAATATCAACACTCTTACTGCACAGCTACAGAAATGATGACTGCAAACCTCAGTTTTATTTAACACAAATTAGAGATCTCGTATCACTTCCACTTTTCTGAATTAGCCCCATCTATTCAGAATTGATTGCTATATTAATGAGATGTAATGAACCTATAATTCCAAATCTGAATAATTAGACTAACAGTTTTCATCAGAGTAATTGTAATCTAATCATTTCCAAAAGTTCAGGGCTTTGTCTTAACAATGTGCTCTCTCTCTTATAAAGGCTGGCATCTCAAAGTGTACCACACTTTCTCAGGGTAAAATGGAGTATGAAAATCAAAAAATTAATAAGAAGTACTTTCCTATTTAAGAGGCCCGGCTCAGACCGGGAAACGTTCTGCCATCTTCTCACAGGCCAGGCCGCTGCTGCTGGTAACCTGCAGCTCCAACTGACAGCCCTCTTGGCAAACAGTACTGAAAGAGACGCTGAGAACTGACTCACAGGCAGAAACATGGGGACAGAGATCCTGTCTGTCACAGGGACAGATGCTGCATCCTGTGATGGGCTTGGCCCCACAAACTTTAGGGGGAGAGCCTCCCAGTCCCGGGAGAGCAGCAGGTGTCAAGGCCCCTGCCCCAGAGGCCTGGGCAGCAAGGTTGGGCAGCACAGCTGTTGGCTGAGACTGCAGAAAATCAAGAGCTTGAAACAAGCAAGAGTGGGGGGAAAGGCAACTCAAACCGATGGAGCACTGCGAAAACCATTTGTTCTCATGGGATGATCGTGTTCACCCACAGAGAAACGGTCAAGAGAGATGGTCTTTTCCCCATGAAAGAACGGGGGCACAGATGGCAAGACTGCAACATCAAAATAGCTCCAGAGCGTCCAGAAGCAAAACAAAACAACTCTGCTATTCCAGTATAACAACAACAGGACTTTAATAGATGTTTAATGACAACTACCTTACAACTGGAAGCTGTAATTAAAAAACACTTGGCTTGATACAGCCTTCACAGCTTTATTGTTCTTGTTGTACTTCCTCCTTGAAAACCTGTTTTTCCTCCCCCACAGACTCTGTGAGTTTGGGCACCTTTGAAAACTTTCAGCTGTATTTTGCATCTATCAATTAATGCAGGGATTTAGTACATTCAGATGCTTTTCTGGCAGAACTCATCTAATAAAACAGAAATGCAACAGTAACCTGGTTCTTAACTGGTTACAGAAGCAGTGCCTGTGCTGCGCTGAGACGTCAGGCGAGGAACTGGCAGTGAGTAATGTGCCAGAAAGAGGCTTCACACAATCCACAGGGGGCAGCTGAAAACACGGAGGTTTGAAGGTTCATAGCTTACCAAAAGCAAAGGTAATTTTAACCAGTAGCTCTGGGAAGCCTGCTGATACATTAGGGGTCTGATATGACTGTGAAAGATTGATGATAGTGAAAAGTAAGAACAAATGCTATCATTTTACAGCGTTTAGCCTAGTGTAACACCTTAACTGCAACACAACCCGAAGCCCCCAATGACCAACAAGTGAAAAGAATAGAAATTACAGTTATGTAGTCACTGAAATCACAAAAACAACCTGAAGATCTAGACATCATTACTACTTGTAAACTGTTTTCCAGAGAACGTGACACAAAAGATTCATTAATCCGAAGGCATTGCCCCCTTTTCTAAAGAACGGTAGTCTCAGTACATAGCAGTGCACTGCTGGCAAGCAACTGCTAGATTTGATTATATGCTGTGTTTCCCTCCTGGATCATTATTTTTTTTGTGGTAAGTGAAATACAGCATCCCAACACAGTAAAGAGATGCAATTTTCTTTACTCGTCTGAAGAAATAGAAACAATAATACAAGACAAAGAAGTAACACATTAAGGGGCTTACGCTGCTAAAAATAAAATCTGTAACTTCAATACTCTGTTTACTGCATTTCTGCATCTCAAGTAACCTGCAGGTTTTAAGGGTAATCTCCTTGAAAATGGCCTGTGTCAGTCTGATAAACTGCTTTCACAGAACCTGCTGCTGCTCTGGAGCTCCCTCCCTCTAAAGATGCTGCAGATCTAGAAAATGTTGTTTCCTCATACAAGCTTTCTGTTACTGGGACAGGGAACAGACATACTGGAAACAGTGGTTATAAGGAGGAGGGAAGCTAGATCTGAGGGATCAGAGGCAAAGAAACTACTACGAAAAAGGGAGTGATGACAAACAGTCCATCTTACTACCTGCCTAAATGCATAACTCGCACTGCCGCTGAGTTAGAGGAGAATGCGTGTTCACTTGAAAAGTGAATGCATCAAGGAGTTGAATGAAACACAGCAACAAACTCCAAGTACTATCAAGCCTTTTTTAAAATGGGAGAAAAATCTGTCTGGTAAATGTAAAGCAACTTATATAAAGCAATGTAATGACTGATTCAGAAAGTGTTCAATAGACTAGCTTTAATATATTGAATAATGAAATTCCGTTCATTGGAAGAGGAAAATGGAGTGAAAGAATGTAGAATCACCAGAATTTAATACAAATGATCTTTTGCTTTCAAGAATTTTAAGAGGATCACACAACAGCTCCTTTGCCCTGCAAGAAGGTACTCGCATCATGGCAGCAGCGTCCACCCAGACAGCATATCATGCAGTCATCTAACACAACCACACTGAAGAACAGATTTTTTTTTTCCTAAACTGAACTACTAAAATACGGACTTAGATCCACTGAATGCTTAACAAAGATACAAAAAGCACATTTTTACATTATTTGCATGAGTCTGCCTCAGGATTGCCATTTGATCAAGGCACTTATGGCCTGGCATTCAGCCGTAAAAGAAAACAAGAACAAAACACAACACCCACAATCATGGAGAAAGGGCTAGAAAGCCTTTCTTACTGGATGCTTCTTTCTTTCTTTCTTGGGTGCTCTTCCTGACATCCCTTTCTAATATCATGTTTCCTGATGCTCAGGAATTTGTCAAGCTCGTATCAAATCAACAATACAAAATGCCTTCATTTCCTTTGCATTTTCTTAATATTTTTTTTTATTATTGTTATCAAAAAGATGTATACATGCCATAGCAGAAAACTCTACTGTTTTGATAAGGCTGTACAGAAAGAGTTAAAAACATTAAAACACTCTGTCCAGTGCATTTTTTTCCCATTTGTTTCAAATGGACCATCAGCAAGTATTTTAATTAAATCAGTATTATTCATAATTAGCAGTTAGAAGCTGTAGCTAATGAAAATTTTAGTACACTTCTATATCTCTGGAAGCCTGAATCCTGTTTGCTACTGAAATTTTTATAAAGCCTGTAAACAAATATAAATTGCTACACATGTTTGTAATTCACCATTTTCTATGCACCAAAGGCTTATGGAATCACAAAAAGATGCAACTTTGAACGAAAATTCAGGAAAAACAGCCTCAGAAACTGCATGAGAAATTAATTTGAAAAAATGGTCTCTACAAGTGACATGATAAATCAGAGTGTCACTGTCTCCACAGCAGCCTAAGTTAATAGCTGAACAAAACCTTTTTCCTAGGCTAAATTCTGACATTGTCTCGTAATTAAGTGGGGAAAATGGGAAAAGGAGCAGGGGCAGGGGGAACACAACAGCTCCTCCAACAAGACACAGCACCCAACCTTAGACATAACAGTTTGCTTTGTTGTTGTTTTTCCCCACCTCTCTCCCTGTCTGGATGACTCCTCTATTTATAAGAGTTAAGTTTTAACACACTTGGGGGGAACTAGAATCAAATCTTGAGGGTTGTATCTGAACTCCCATGGGGAACCCAAGCACCTGGTCTCATTGCTTCTTGTCTGTGTCTTTAACTCCACCCTCATTTTTTTTTTTTTAATGTTAATGCAAGATTGCACATCTGTGTCCAAGTCTCACCTTGCTCCTATTCAGATCTCAGCAGTTCTTCATGGTTTGGACTACAGCAGTATCAGTATGATGATAAAGGGAAAAACTAGAAGGTTTAAGAGTACCCAGAGACATTTTGAGAGATGAGGAAGTAGGAATTATATAACAAAAAGATTCTTTTCTAGAATAGTTATTTTGTTTTTTAATATAATCATCACCCATGTCTCAAATGTGGTCCCAGCATGGTGAACATCAGTCCTCTCTTTTTCCGTAATCTATTGGTAACTGGGACTATCTGAGTAAAGTCAAATTAAGAGGTGAGGATAAATACGGCACATTTTCACCAAAGACTATGAAATGTTATATTTCTAATTAGAACCAACAGCATCTGAACAAGAACAATTCTGCGTGTGTCCTCCTATGGACTTAAAATAGAGACTGTAATTATTACTTAAGACAGACTTGAGTGGTTATCTTATGTACTTCTGTCAATCAAAAATATCTAAATGCCTAATTACAGAATTATTCACCATCATTTGTTAAAAATTCTCACTGAGCAACATTTGATTAAATTTTACCTATCTGTATTCCAGTTTCAGTCAGGTCCTCTGTCTGCCTCAATATCCTTTACAAGAAACAGGAAACAAATTCTAGACATTACCACCAACAGCCCCACTCTTTAGGGGTCTGGAAGTTCATTTCACACTCTTTGCAGTCAATGACCAAGCTTGCATTCAGCAGCCGATAAACAGACATTTCAGGGAAAAAAAACTGAAGATGCTAACTACAAGCCAAATGTGGGGAAAAAAAAATTTGCTGTAAACACTAAATCCTACATTTCTCTTTAAAGATGCTGCTACCGTAGAAATGTTTCATAAATAAACAGATCCTCTTAGATGCTGTAATTTGTCCATTCCCTGCATTTAAACAAAGAATCTCTCAAATAATTTACTTCTTTTTTTTCTCCTCCAAAGGTTTCTTAGTCATTCCAGACTTCAAATGCTCTCATATGCTACTCAAAAGATATCACTTATATGAAAATTTTGCCTAGGAAACAGTGTTATTTTTGCTTGGAAAATAGTGGGTTTTTTTGCATGCTAGCAAAGAATAAATTGGGCATTTCAGAAGCTTTTTGTATGTTTATAAAAATCCTTTTTCTTTCATTAAAAAAAAAAAAAAGAAAAAACCTTCGTGGATCATAAAGCCTAATTCTGATCTCTCCTCAACTTATTCAGCACAATTTGAGAAACATAAACCTTAAAACAATTTTTAGACAATTACAGTAATACAAATGATACCAGATACTAACTATAAAAGAATTAAAATTGTTTTTCCACATTTCAATCTTGTGTTTGTAAGGAGAAAGAGGAGAAAAAATACAATCACAATGTCATGGACGTTTTCCCAAGCTGATCATTAACTAATCAAATTATTATTTATTTTAGTTTAAACAGGAGTTTGTCTTTCAGCCCTTCCAAAAAACATCACTAACATGTCTTTAATACTACCCATACAATATACAGGCATAAACAATTATCATATACTTTCCAACACAGATTAACATTCACTTGAATTGAAAAAACACATCAGTATTATTGATCTTATTTTCTTCCATCATTTCTAGGAAACACTACTATAATGAAGATTTGTTTTGAGCCAAGAACATACATTAAATGAGTTAAAGAAAAAAAAAAGCAAGCTGTAATGCCTGAAAGTGACACAACCCCAGCATTACAGCTTTTCTGTATTAACATGGCTCACCATTCTAGTTTTTCAGATGGCATTAGCTGCATGTTAACACTTCTTCCCTCCCCTCCAATGAATGGCCACAGTATTTCTACTACATAAAAATCCACCTTCTCTTCCCCTGCCCCTCAGAAAAGCTTACCTAAGGAATGAGCAGCTGTGGTTTTGGAACTGAAAAATCGTCCAAGTCCAAGGTCTCCAAGCTTTACTACCCCTGTAGCTGTAATGAACACATTAGCTGGCTTTATATCTGAAAATAAACAATAAAATTTAAAAACTCAGTATGAGGTTGCAAGAAGAGCTATTTTAAGTATGGATAATACTAACAAAATTTGACAGTGCCTTTTAGAAAGATAGAATTCGTTATTCAGAATTTTAAATTAACTATTTTAATAGTCCTAGCATCACCCAAACAAAAAAATCTAAGAGCTGCAAAAAATATTTCAAAAAAACAGAAAACTAAATACCACATCATCCACCCCATAATCATAGAAACACATACAGCGAAGCTCATTACTTCTTTATGTAAACTATCTATAAGGACTACCATTAGAACTGGAAAACTTATTATGCTTTAAGTAACAGACCAAAACATGTTTTCATGAACTGTAAATCACATTTTTGATCACTTTTGCTGATCAGATTACCTGCAGAGGCAAGATGTTATTTATTTGAAATAGGTAACTGATTCTCTTTAATAGAAGGCATTAAAACAAAAAAGTTTTACTCAGGAGAATGGTTATTTGAACTTGTCAATGGAATCGGGCTAATGAAATAGAAACAAAGAAAAGGAACAATATATACCCCAGACAGTTATTTTTCACAAGTAATATTCAGTTTAAGTTTTAATCCAATCCTTTAGGGACTACAGCAAAGATTTTTATGTTATGATTTTTTAACAAGGTACCTAACTGTTAAGTCTTCTTAGTAAACTGACCTGTTATTTGTTTGGCAAGTGTTCCCAGCTCTTACTGAGCTTAAGAGCCACACACTGGGGCTCAAAACTTAGAGAAAACCCCTTAAGTGTGAAAAGAGAAGAGTTTACCTTAACCGTACCCTTATCTTCTTACAGAATGGTTAATTCAGTGTATAACCATAGATCTTCCAGAAACTCTGAAGGTAGTATTTCAGCCAAAATAAACTGAAATAAACTAATTTCATCACAAAGCATTCCGGTGAGATATCTGTATCTTATAAAAAGAATTTGTAATTTTACATCCCTCTCTTTGTTTAATTTGCACGTGCAGATGTTTGTACAAATCCGTAGAGAAGAAAAGGAGAATCAATAGGGAAAGCCATTTGCAGGGGCTCATCCAAGTTTATCTTGCTAAAGGGTGCAGTATCTCTGGCTGCAAATGACACAGTTCATCAGAGATTGAGAAACTTTGCTTTTAGGCAGCTATTTGCATCCCAGGAGGAGGAAGCTGATAACCTAAGACATCTAATTTCACCAGAACCCAGAGAGACAACCCATATATAGCTTGCATCTCATAGCTAGAGGGATTTCCAAGGCAAAAAAAAAAAAAAAGTACATCTGAGAAGCAACTATACTACAATCTGTTTCCTTTGACTCAGAGTTATAAGGCAAAATGAAGACAACATACGGAGGAGAAAGCAGCACAGAGGTTTACAATGGGTAGAAGAGATTTAGTACCCGACAGGGATAGCTGTCAGCTACAAGGGCTGTTGGGACACAGTACTTGACACACAGACTAGAAAGAGCAGAGAGGAGCAGAGAAGGGGAGAAAATGCTCACGGCCAGCAGGTAAGGGAGAAAGGCCAATACATCACTGCAAGGATGCACGGCAGGAGGTAAATACTTTTGTAAAATAAAAAAAAAAAGGGAAAAATGGATATATATAGAAAAACATAACAGAAAATAAGAGCCAGGAAATCAAATTGAGCAAGTGAAGAGAAAGCAGCAGCAGGATTTCCAGTACTTGCATAACTATCCCTTACTTTGAAAACTAAGTATCATAAGTCACTGCTGCAAACAAATGCTTACCACAGCCAAGTAAACACAAAGCACCAACTTCTGCCACACTTTGCTGTTACTAACAAACATTACAGAAACATACGTTGTGTCAGCTGTTGAAACTGATTCCATTATGATTATTTGGTGTTTGGTGTAACTTGCATTGAACAAGCTTCATTTTCATACAGTAAAAGTTTTTTTTACCTCTATGCATAACACGACGAGAATGCATATGTTCCAATGCACTGCAAAGCTGAACAAAGTACTTCCAAACTGTTCTCTCAGGAATCAATCTCTTCTGTTTCTTAAAATGCTTAAAGAAAAAAAAAAAAAGATAGTCAATACATATCACAATTTAAAACTTGCATAAAGTGGCTGAAGAAATAAAAATAGAAAATCGTTTAGTTAAAAATCAAATACATGAGGCTCACAATCTAATTAGAAGGGTTTACTAAAAGCTTCTTGATACAGAAAGCTTTTTCCTTAAGTATTAAAACATATTTCATCAATATACATGCTTAAAATCAGTTAACATATTAGCCACAATTGAGGTTAGTGAAATAAAACTGCTCTTTCCCCAGGGTCTCACACCAGCACCACCACCACCCTCCCCAAAAAAGAAGGATTTACATGGCATGCAACAATTCTCAGGGCAGGATTAATGTGGTCAGAATAGCCTAGCGCAGAGAAAGTGACCACAGAACAAATGACCATCTGATATAAAGGTATGTGTGCAGAACTTCCCGAATGAAACACTTCCTTCCACCAACTTGAATTTCCATGTCCTCCTCTTCCAAATAGAGGAAAAATAGCAGTGGCACAAAGTCACCAAGAAAGATCACGTAAGACTAGATCAGATTATGCATGGCTGAAGTTGCTAAGATTGAAGGAGTACTGCCTATTTCTGAAAATTTCATAGTGATCAAACTCTTGTTCAAATATCTCTCATCATGTATAAACAACCATTCCCAATAACCGGTAGCAGTTCTATAGCCTGTTAAAACTTACATAAAACATAACTACGCTCTGCTAAACACATCACCTTCAAATATAATATTCAGGGACTGAAATATAGTCCTCCTAAAATACATACTGAAAACCTGGAATTCAGCCAATGTCAAAACGTGCAAGTTTGATCATTACGAATTTTGCCGCTAAAGGTGAGAAGACTGAAAAACTGTTGCTCGTTTTGTCTCTTTTTAAAGAATCCTTATTTTGACAGATTTAAACTGACGAAGCAAATACATGAACAGCATTAATTAATTCAGATAGAAAGAAAAATACTTAGATGTATTTTAATAGTGTGTGTACACACACGTACACACTTCACAATCATACACACCCTAAGTTCATACAACAAACATTTATTACCCTGGAAAAATAAAAATATTTTCATATGCTATGTTCAAATGTGCCACTGAGAAGTTGACAGCTGCATCTACACATCACGGAGACATGCAGGAGTACAAGAAAAATGATTTTAAAATAGCTATTGTAAAATGTACCAGTCATACAAAGGATCATAAAATTTCACCAAAGTGTTTTTACTTATAGGGACTATTTCAAAAATGCATTTTCATTTAAATGAGGCAAAGAATATAAATTACTTGTTTAAATATAATTTTCTCAGTCTTGGACTGAATCCAAACAAGCCCTGTGTATCTGTTCTCCCCATAGCTGGATTTGCATATCAGAGGATTGTTTGATGTCAACAGGAAGATGGAGACCAGGTTTCTTTTCATTTAAAAACAAACACACAATACATGTAAGTATGTGCACATGAAAGCATAGTTCCTTGATTTAAAATGCATTCTGAAATTATCATAATTATAACTAGGTATTTTATTTAAACATTCTGATTTTATTTATTTATTTTAACTGAAATCTAAGTACAAGCAGTGATGAAACACCATTCACAAAATGTCTGAAATACAAATACCTTCCATTATGGATTTCCATTCCTATGTACTTTAAAAATACACTGATGACTTTCACTACAAAATCTGCTTCAGTTCTTACAGTGCGAGCATGCAATATAACAACAATTTAAGATGTAGTCTAATTCTACCGAAAGCATTTCAATTTTTCATGATACTAATAACTTCTCTTCCTGAAAACATCAATTATTAGCCCTGTAGATTTTGAATGTTCATTCATCTAGAGAGGATGTCAAAGAGAGCTGTTAAGTTTGCTAGCAATATGTAAACTGAACAAAGACATTGGGTTATTTCTAAATTTATACAAGTGAAAATGCCTATGTGTTTAAGATAAATTCACTGAACGTTATTTTGTGTAGTAATTAGTTACACTCTTTTCATCAAAATATATATTCTCAATGGTTTCTTGGGCTACTGTCCGCCAATAAGCAAGACAGTGATGAAGAGACTCCACCACTAGCAAGGACTGATTTTGCAAAACTAGCTGCTGAAACAAATTGTATGTTTCTAGGAAACAGTCCAGTATGCAGTGTTCTTGGAAAAGTCAATGAAGAAATGGAATCCCGTTCTTGTTTGGACCCTTACCTTCTAACAAGAAATATAAGTTGATTGGAAACAGTCAAATTTACACCTATTTTATGCCAAACAGCATAATTAAATCCATATAACATGTGTTAACTGCACTCAAAGCAGGATGCTTTTCTCTCTCTCCCTTATTTTAAAATAGTCTCCAATGAAAAATGCAGTTCTAATGGCTGCAGGTTTTGCCATTTCCTTTGGAGAAGCCAAAAGGCAAAAGACACAACTGCAAAAGAGTAACATCCTTTATTGTAGCAGAGCACAGCAGCACCACAAGCACTTCAGTGTTAGCTCACTGCCTAGTGCTGTCGTGTCTCAAGCACTCTAAGGTCCATGCAATCAAAAGTTACCCTTCGTAGTACACGTTACCATCACCTGTTCAAATTTAACCTCAAAGGAGTATGCCCTGACATAAAGCTTTCTGAAGTAATATCATCTTCAGCGTTTTCCTATTCTCCTGCTTCTTCCGCATATCTGAGGCTCACAGGGCAGTCCTGATGTCCCTCTGATCCTTGACCTTCTAGGGCATGACATTTAAAAAAAAAACAAATCCCGTTTGAGGTGAAAGATCAGCCTCAACATTGCTGAAACTGGGCAAAAAATAAATTGCTAGTGTATGTGTATTAAAAACCTGGGCTCTGTTGCAAGCTAGTGTTTTACCAGGTAAATAAAGAACGCCGGGCATGCTCACGCAGCAGACTGTCTCCTAGCAAGAATTAGCAATTTCAAAAGCCATATCCCATGAAACTTCCATCTCCATCGTTGAGAATGGAATCACAAAAAGCTGCTTAGAAGAGTTTTCACAATGTCAGTACAGATAAAACTGCAATTCAGTCATTTAATATAAGTGTGGGTTTTTTTTCTGCATGTAGATTTGCTACTCAAATGCTTTAAAGAGCTTTAAGGTAGGCAAGTTATATCACCAGTTTGTCTTTCTGTCCCTTTTTTACAGTCTTACTGAGCAGTTTCATTATGGGAAAACAGAACTCTCCAGGTTTTCCCTAATGAATTGTTAGAAGAAAAATGAAATATTCTCCAAATGTTTCCATCCTAGTAAAGTTAAATATAGCTGCCTTGCACATAAACAGCGTATGCCATTCAATTTCTTGGAGACAGGAAAAAAAAAGTGAAAGATAGATGGGGATAAAGTTTGAACTCAATATGAAAGCATGAAATTATACTGAGTTTCTAAATATGATGCTTTAAAGGTCAAATTCCAAAAGCAAAAGTGACAGCAATTAGCAAATGGTCTTATCTAGGCTTAACAAGGGCAGTTGGGAGAATAAATCTAAAGGAAGTATGTAGAAATACTACATCTTGCTCTTGTAAGAAACCTAAGAATTTCCTGCAGATGAACAAAGAACAGAAGATTTCAATAAAACTGCAGATTTCAGGTATGACTGCCTATTCCTCAGTAGCCATGCTTTAAAAAAAAAAAAAATAGTATTCAGTTCTGGTGATGGCATCTCACAGAACTTTAAGGTATGATTTAGGCTGGTTTAGACCTCAGTAAACATGAAGGGAAAAAATTAAAAAATGTGGGTTTAAGAAGCAAGCTAGACTCTAGAAATGAAGAGGTTTGTGAACATCACTTGCAGAATGATGATAAACTGATTATTTGAACAGGTTTTGCAGAGTAAGCATAAAAAAAAAAATCTGCTCCTAAATTAGCGTCAAACTAGCCCACAAGAACATTCACCTGAGTCTTGCTTCTGTGCATGCTCTAGGCTAGAGCTGCCTTCTGAAAGAGAGAATCTAGGGAAAAAGTAAGAAGGGAATGATCGTTTCCTTGCTTTAAAGAAATTCCCTTTCCCTTCTTTCACATTTTGATGGCAACTGTGTCTGTTCTCACGACTTCACTGGTGGCTTACAAAATCATGAAGTTATTTTTTGATATTTGATTACCCAGACTTATCAGAAGATTAGAAGATTAGACTTATCAGAACACGGTGAATCAACAACCACATACTTATGGGAAGATATCTGAACTTCGTCATAGAGGAAAAGGATGCAGGAAGGAATCGCCAACTAACACATAATGACATTCTTAGAAACTTCTGTTTGTGTTTCTTTGGGATTCTTTTTAAATGTAGGATCACAGAGAGTCATTCATCTAGGTTGGAAAACCTTCAAGATCACCAAGTCCAACCATCAACCTGACCTATCGAGTCCCATCACTAAACCATGTCCCTTAGCACCACATCTACACATCTCTGAAATACCTCTAGGGATGGGACTCACCACTGTCCGTGAAGAAATTCTTCCTAACGTCTGATCTAAACCTCCCTTGCTGCAACTTAAGACTGTTTTCTCACGTCCTGACACTTGTCACCTGAGAAAAGGGACTGACCCCTTCCTCTCTGAAACTTCCTTTCCAGTAGTTACAGAGAGATGAGGTCTCCTGTCAGCCTCCTTTCCTCCAAATTAAGTAGTCCCAGTCCCCACAGCCATTCCTCATGTATCTTGCTTTCCAGTCCCTTTACCTGCTTTGTCGCACTTCACTGCATGTGCTCGAGCACCTCAACACCCTACCTGTACTGAGGGACTCGGAACTCGACGCAGTATTTGAGCTCTCACCAGTGGACAATCACTTCTCTGGTCCTGCTGGCCCTGCTATTTGAGATTAAGGCCAGGATGCTGTTGGCCTTCTTGGCCACCTGAGCACACTGCTGGCTCGGGGAGAACAGAGAGAGGGCAGAGGAGGCTGCGCAGTTGTAGTGGGAAACTACGCAGATTCCCTACTTAGTAGTTTCACTACTAAGTCTCCTGTTTCACTACTAAGTGCAGGCAGGAGTCTCACCTTGTCAATGCGACAGGAACAAACCTGAACTGGCATGGGCTTGCTGGATCAAAAAAGACTGGTAAAGATGGATAGCAACACCTAAATGATTCTGAGACTCACATCTAGAAATGGAGTTTCTATACAAATCATTTTCTATTTAAAAGGTTCTATAGTTCTAGCAGAAAAGCAGCATCGCAGGAGCTTTGTCTGGCTCTGTTCAGCAGAATGCCGGGCTACTAAAAAGAAAGTGTACCCCCCTCCCACCCCCACCCCCCAGGAGAAACAAACCAACAACAAATAAAAAAAAAAAAAAAAAAAAAGACAAACTTCTCCTCAAACACATTCTCCTTTCACACACAATCAAAATAAAGACACTACTTAAAAGAAATATAAATATTGCAAGAAAAATAAGTCAAAACTTTCTTATTTCCATTTTTAGTATATATTTTTATGCTAATAATCTATTAATTAGACTGCTAATAACATCCTTGATTGAACTGTGATCCCTTACAAAGCTCTGACCAAAATCACTTGAATATGCAGAGATATATGTATCTCCATTCAATTGCTTTTTCAAGGATTCGTTTCATTTTACCTGACCTACAATCACTCTGTTCCCACCTAATGGTTTTGCCCATGAAAAAAAAAAAAAAAAGGAACATACAGCATTCAGAGATCAAGATCACCTAACGAAACCAGATCTACTTGCAGAGCCACTAAAATAAAATTTCCAATACTGCATCATTTTCATTGTCCCTGCAGTTACCGCTGAGCAGGGCTTCTTAAAACACACAGCCACATGTTTAAATTCAACAGTATTTGTTTACATGCATCTCTCTCCAATAAATCCCCTTGGGAAAACTGGTACAGCATGAAGATGTGAAATTTGTGTTTGAATCATTAACTCTACCTCCTAATAAAAAGCAATGGCATGACACAGTAAATACAGAGGTTACCATTTTAAGGTTTTGTTTTTTTTTTTTTTTTCCATTTTACAAGTAAGGCAGACAAATTTGAAATCTTCTCTCCATTCTCAGAAAGTTACTCACACAGTACAAACACTGACATAGGAAATTTTACAAAAACTGGGTGAAAACCTAAAAATAATCCTCCAGCATTGTTTGCAGGACATCTCAGACAAGAAAGGCACTAAGAACCATTGGTTAAGAACACCTTTCCAATCGCCCTTCTCTCTGAAGAAGAGTCAGGGATGCAGACAATTCTTGCACCAGTGAGCGAAGGCAGAGATGAAACACCCCAAGCACTTCTGCTCCAGCTAGATCTACCTGAACAGAGCAGTGAAGTTTAACACCAAGTTAACTATACGTAGGTGACTGACACCATTACACTCCTTGAGAGGAACTCCAGCCAGCTTACACAATAGCTTCAGGCACGGTGTCTGTGAGATGGGGACTGTCCATCTGACAAAACAGCGCTGATTTGAGCAGGAAATCTGCCCAGTTATTCTCATTGTTCCAGTGGCAGAGGCAGACATGAGTGTTCCTTCCCCTGGCACACACAGGTACCTTACCTGCACGTGGGAAACTGCTGTCGCTGCTCGCCTGGGCTGAGAGCCAAGGCGAGGGGCCAGCACATGTCCGGGGAGCAAGAGCTTACCAGAACCAGCTTCCCTGCCCTGACACGGCTCTGCCTTCTCTTTTTCTTTTGTGACTGTACAACCGCATTCACAGAGTGACTCTGTTTCCACTGGAAACAACAGCCTTGGTTGTTACTTACTACATAACTCGCACAGATAAACCAAGTTCAGTAAGGAGACATTTTTTCAATTCTACAAAAAAAAAAAAAGTTTAAGAAAAAGCTTTTTAGTAGCTTTAAAAAAGGTTAGTGACAAAAATTAACCTGACTGGTTCAAAGCCCCAAGTTTAGCATTTAAGAAAAGGCACTAAAAAATATTAATTTAGTTCTGATCTTGTGATCTGTACGTAACACATACTGTGTTAGAGCATCCCCACTATTATGTGCTTCTTCAAGTGATGCTGTCTTTTAAAAATATTTTCCAAAACGCCTACACAAGAAAAACAACCTAAGAATAAAGGTGCCACAAAATGAAAGAATATTAAGGAAAAAATGCAAATATTTGAAGCTTTTATTAATGTCATACTTTCACTAAGATGGTAAACCACTCTACATTATAAAACGTAAGCGAATGCTAAACATAAATGCTACAAGTCAGGAGCCACTTTTTAAAACTTGCATTTGCCAGCCCTAATAAATCATTATCATGAAAAAAAAATGCACAAAAGACTACTTTTAAAAAATACTTCTTTCAAAATCACGATGTCAAGCATTTGGATGCAAATATGCATATAAAAACCCTCAGAATTCAAGCCACCAGACTTTCTTCCCCCAAGAGTGTGCGAGCAGTTTTCAGTTTTCCTTTTTTTTTTTTTTAATTATTATTTCAAAAGACCCCTTTCTCATTCATTCATGACACTCAGTTAATGAGCAGTTTCAAAATGTCTCAAGGCTTTATTTAGCGTGCACTATTCAAAGCCTATTATTAAATATAAACTGGGGAGGGAAGCTTCCTGATACACACATCCGTGGAACATCAAATTCATAAAATAAACTTTGTGAGGTTTATCTTCACAAATGGCCTTAAAAATGATGAGATAGTAATATCCCTATTTTACAGGCTAGAATGGGGAGCAAAGAATTAAGATCAAAAGTGTTAATTACTTTTGGCACCAATCTTAAGCACCTCCTTTTCAACATACTTAGCTTTATGAAACAGTTCATCTTCAAAGCACAGTTTCTGCTCAGATCAGATGAAGCTGTGAACGCTCAGTGCTTCTACAAATCAAACCCCAGTTCTACCTTGATTATCAGAAATACAGAATAAGCAATTACAGTTCCCATCAAAAAAGCAGTTGAAGTGGTTTATACAGTATCCCTTACGACCAGTACCACAGGCAGTAAGAAAGAATAGTCTTTGGAACAGCATTCAACTGCGTTAACCAGGAAACCTTTGTCTTCCTTAAATTCCTTGCCTTGGAAACTACAGCTACAGCAAAGGCAGCAGCACAGCCACAACAAATTACAGCGTGTACTGCACAAGCATAATTCCCACCCAGAGTAGCTGCATCCGTAACACCAAGCAGAACAGTGGTTTGTCGAGGAAGAACTAAACCTGTAATTTGCTGGAGTGTAAGATACTCAGTTGTATAATTCGCTAGGTTTGAATGCCTGCTTTTGCAGATTCAGTGTTGCTTCCTTAGGTTATATGCAATTCCCTCGATTTACAAAAAGCATAAAAATAACAACAGAGATGCAGGCTGTCCATCATATCGCTACATGCAGCTTACCAGAGTTGGCACTTTTACAGCCACAGCTAGTGCTGGAACTGACCAAGCAACTTGCACAACAGAGCATCATCCTTCAGTAGGTACCAGATGGGTACGCCCGCGGACTTCGTGCATGTTTGCTGACAGCAGCGGAACAGCAGCGCTCCTGAACCATCAGTCCCCTTCCACTCTTAGTGGGGCAGTACCCCCTGCAGGACAGGCTCTTCTTTGTGCTCCCCTTCCCTCTGGGGGGTCCATAACTCCTGCACAGCCTGCCTCTTCTCTACCCCCGTCCAAGACCTGCCCCCTCCCCATTCCTGTCTCTTCAACCCATTTTCTCTGCTTATGCAATCACTGCCTGTCCCCAGCCTGTCCAAATCACCCCAGCCAGGCTCTCCACCTACTGACAGTCCATTTGTCTGCCCAGGGTCCCCGCACAGCCTGTCCTGCCTTCTGGCAACATAACCGGTCCTTCGCTTGGCTCACTGTGTTCATCTTCAGCACTGGGGCTCCCATTTCTCCCAGTGCATTACTCCGGTTCTCCTTCTCCTATACTCCTCAGCCTCTAACGCCTTGAGTGGTCACTTCCCAGTCTACCTTGTCTCACTAACTGCTCACCAGCTAGTCCCAGTTCACTTGCCTTCCCCCGTCTCAGTCAGATCCTCTCCCTGCTCCAGGAGTGCTTGGCTGCTTGTCCCCATCTACTCTTTCGTCTACGTTCTGCTCAGACTGCTCCCTTCTCTCTGTTGTTAGAAAGAATAAATACCCTTTAAGGGACAGGGAAGTTTAAGATCATCCAAAGCATCTGGAAAAAAGCTGTTTCTAGCAAAACAATTTCATTTCAGTCACCTGTGCTATAGATTGAAGCATTCATAGTCACTCAGGTGGTACACAACGCTGCCAGCACTAGGAGATGCAAGAGGTTCGTGCAGCTCTGCATGTATGGAAATTCACCACTTTGGCTGCTGTGCTCCTGCAATTCCTGTTGGGCAATACGAACTCTTCTCTTCGAAGAATTTCAGTTCGTGTGAGTTTTCATGGCCATCACTCTAAGAGAAATCCACTTTCCAAGTTTTATGTCTGCTTTAATACATAAGGGCTACAGTTTTTCAGAAGAAATGCTTACTAGATTTTGAAACAAACAAATAAATAAAAACCACACCTTGGCAGAATAATGCACTTTTCCTTAGCCTTCTACTAAATCATACATCTTTTGGAAACACACTCTGAAGAGGTCAGCTAGCATAGAACTTTTTTAGTATGAAGTTGTTATATTTTGGCAACCCAAAAACACATTCCCACACAGCTGAATCTTTGGCAGCCGCAACAGTGAGCAGAGCTCCTGTCCTGCTCCAGCTGGGGTGCACGCACAGCAGAACACAGCATCTGCAACACTGCCAGCCAAACTGCATCGGAAACACCACTTCTGTCCCGCCAGCCTGCCAAACACGAAGGCCCAGAATCTCATACAACTGTTAAAACTGTAAATCAGTACCGAGACAGCCGAACAATACAGCCAGTTTTGTCTGAGCCAGCTGAGGGTTTCCCTCCCCACGCACTGGGTGATGCCCTGGGAGAGGCAAACACCTGACCTGGTGCATTCTGACACCGCACCTCTTCCCCACACAATGGTGCCCGAACCTCACTCTCCCCCAGATCCTCCCATTACCACGACAAAGAGAAATATCACTCTTCCAATTAAACAAAGTCAACTTAGAGCCAACGTGTGCTCTGAAATGTACCAAAAAGCCTGCGGTACCCCTTCAGCACTACAAATGAGTTCCAAAAAAACTCATTGCTACTATCTTTTGGCATCCGAAGAGGAGGGAGGGTTTGCATCCCAGGCCACATGGAGAAGAGAGCTGCCTGACGCTATTTCACCCAGGGAAGCCCAAAATATCCACCAGAGATGAAACATCAAAATGATAATCAATGAGACTTAAAACCTGCCTAAGCAGAGGCCCAGCTACTGCAACGCCACAACTAGCGATCTAGATACGCATCAGTTGACTGCAAGGAAATAACTATCACTGTTTAAATTGTCTGATTAAAATATATAAATATACAAACATCCAAAGATGTAAACTTACCCCACACGCACAACTAGATAGATAGATAGATAGATAAGGACAACGAATACACTGTTCCCAACTACAAAAAAAAAGAGAAATCAGTATGAAGTTCATACCATTTACAAATTTTTCATGTTTTAAAATATTTGCCTATTTAACTTAGATAATTGTCATGTTTTATTTTTAAACTTAACCCTGAAAAAATACACATTAAAGCATTCTCTGAATAGTGTGTAAAGTGCCTACGTGACATTTTGTGGAATTCGATTTTTTTTTTCCCCATTTCTTAAGAAAGCTTCTAGCTAACATATTTTCAACTTTTTAGATGAAAGCTTTCAAGCTCACTCCCAAAACATGATTTAGTTCCTTAAGATCTGGATGACTTACTCAGTTTAAAGTTTGAATTTTTTTTTGGGTAGTAAGATTATTTGCCAGAAAAACTAAAAATATCTATAAAAAGGAAACAGACCTAGAAGCTTTTTGCTGATCATATCTAAAACAAGCATTGCAGTGTCTTCAAAACATCCCTTCTTACACCTAGTAACTTTAATTTTAAATAAAGCATCCTAATTATTCTGCAAGACTTGAAATTATATTATTTCAGCACCTTTAGCACAAGCTTGCTTTTTTTTTTTTTACTGAATCATTCTAATGTGTTTTCTTGGCTAATGCAATTAGCAGATTCTTATTTGTTCACGGCATTTTCTTTATCCAATATATATCAATTATTGCTTAAAAATAAAAAAAAATCCTGTCCAAGTCAGCAGTTTTGCTCCCACAGAACACTGTTCAACCTGTCCCTGTGGTGGAAGAGAACTGTGATTAGTAGGAAAGGAGATCAAGCCCCAGCCCTGCTTACCAACACATTTCTGCATTGCAAGGAGGTGGTGTGACAAGGTAACCCGAGGGCTCCATCAACTACCTGTAACCTCGGGAGCTGGATTACCCTAAGACCACCACACTCCACAGTGGAGACCACAGACACTGACAACCTTAAGCTACTGGAAACAGGTACAACAGTTATTTATTTGTCATCTTTTCATTGCAATACTATCCAGCAATCTAAGTTACAGATACAGAAAAATTTAGTCTTTTCTTTCCTTCTTTCCCCATCTCTACACAGCGCTTACACAGTACCCAGCTATACGTTTCAGTGCCAAACCAAGTTTATAATCAAATGAGTATCTCCCAGACACTAGTAATTTTCTTCTTCTGTGTTGCTAACGTGACATGCTCAAGAATTTGGCCGTTAAAAACAAAGGCTGTACAGAAACATATTTCTGTGAGAGACGAAACATCTGGGGGGGGGGGGGGTCAGGGATAAAGTGAGATTCTTATTCAATCACCGGATTAAATTGGGGCAGGGGGGCACAGGGAGAGAAGAGAGAGCACGCATGAGATGCTTCTGATTTCATTATGAGATTCGTAAATGCCAATGCACAACTTTTTTCTTTTTTTTTTTTTTCCTCCATACAGCAAATTCTATGAATTCTATTAGAATCCATTATTGGTCCTCAGTATGAATACATCAAGTGATTTTCCTCAGTTGTCTACTCAGTGGGGACAAAGAGAGTATTATTCACAGGTAACAAGAGGGACAGTATAAAAGCTGGACAGCGACGATGTGGTTCATTAAGGGAAGAACTAAAGAATTCATTAAGGTGCACTGTGAGGCACAGCAGCTTTGCAAGCATTCTCCGATGTGCCAATAATGTCATAACAAATACCCAAGTAAACCAGTTAAGCAGTTTTCCTTGACATTCACGGTGGTTTCACTGTCATTCAAACTGTGGTCATTTACAATTTCAAAAACATGCTCCAACCTTGTTTCTACAAATCACACAGCAGCCAGATACCCAGCCACTCTTCTGGGGGTGCCACTACATCTTCCAACAAACTTAAAGCAGCAGACTAGCAAGAATACTGGAAACCAAAGCATGGCTTGATTTTTTTTTTTTTTTTTTTTTTTTTTTTACTAACACAACACAGTTACTGACCTTTGTAATGTGACAGGCAGATATTTTGCTAGGAAGTTTCCACCCCGTTACATATTATTTATTTTTCAGGCAATTTTTAAACTATTTTGTTCAAAAGACACTGTAACCGATGCATCCACACTTACGCTGATATCATCCAAATAGTCTACCAAATCATTTCCTCCACAAGCAGCATGAAGACTGAGTACATTGTGACACCTCATACATATTTAATAATAGCCTGATAGGCTGTCATTAACATCAAACAGCAATCTAAGTTTGCTACATTAAACATGATCCCTGTGTTAAGAGGAGAATCACAAACTGCCTCCAAGATCGAGCCTGAAAGAAATACCCACCGACTTGGACAAGGTGTAATGAGGCCAACTGCACTGAAGGAGCCATTATTCACACATTGGATTTAAAAAAAAAAAAAAATAGGGGGGGGGGGGAGAAGGAGGGCAGAAAAAGCTTCAATGGGTCATAAGACCAGACATGCCATAAGGCAATCTGTCACAGAGTACTCATATTAATAACTGTTGTGTCAAAACTGAACATTCCAAAGAAAAGACAAACCTTCCTTTATGTTTTATGAAATGTAAGCCCACAGAATTAATAATTCATGAGATGAAGAAAAATATCAGATTTTGATATAAATATTAACAGAACCCTGTTAACCAGTTTAGAACCCAATTTTGACTGTCCTACCTTACAATTATCAATCTAGAAGGCAACATTCTCCAAAAATCTCAAAGGAAAAAAAAAAAAAACACACAAACTATGAAAGTCATTAATGAAGAAATTAACATTCTCTATTCATGTTGGTCCTAAACAAAACAGCACAACTCTGTTCTGTGCCTGGCAGTTGCTGAGAGAATGCTAACCGACTGGCAGTATTTGTTCCCTGAGTTACACTATGTTGACAACAATAAAGTTGGTGCACACACAAGAAAGTACACCAAAGGGAAATAATAAAACCAAGACCCAGGGGAAAAAGGGTAGGGAAACAGGGGAGGTGGTTGTCAGATGACAAACAAAGATTAAAAAAAAGCTGGTTAAAAGTTAATGCAAGTTTCAGCATATGAAGTTCATACAACAGCTCCTAGATTATTTTTTTTCTGATGAGCTAAAGAACTGGCATTTATGAAGTACAAAAAAATCACTTAACCTATAGCACACAATCACTTATCAACAAGTTCACCGTACATGATTTCAACCAAATTCCAAAATGCATTTTCAAAATATGTTAGTCTCAAGACAACATATTTAACTAGGCCTACAAAACCATGCAGTTGTTTCCATTTCAATCATTATTTTGTTTGCTAAAGTGAATAGCAGTTAGAGCTCAAGATACAGAGAAAATCACTTCTGCCTTGTGACACCAGTCCCCTCTGCTTTCAAGACTATCATAAAGTATAGAATGTTCTAACACAAAACACAGTTGTGCCACAATCAGGAAAGCCATCAAAAAGCACTGTTCTAAATGGTGATGACAGTGCTTTTCATTAGCTTTTTTTTTCCTCCCCACAGAAAACAATATAATTAAGTCTAGTTATGTCCTCACCTGCACTTACATTGTAGATAACAGTGTAAAAAATACTTGTGTTAAGCATCAACACTGGGCATACATAAAAAAGTCAGTACAAATACTCAATTTTTCATCACAGTTTTTGCCATTTTAACTGCATTCAACTCAGTGGTGAGCAAGCAGAATGAAAAGTCAAAGAAGTTTAATACTGAAACCTTTTAGCAATAATTTTTAAAAGTTAATTCCTACCTTTATCATTCTAGAAAGATCTCCAGCATCAGCTAATTCCAAGACTATGTTCAGTTCATTGTCCTCAATGAATGACGCATAGTATTTAATTACATTTGGATGATTCAGTTGCTAAGAAAAGATTTACAACGCATGTTTTAGTGTAGTGTCTCATATTTTATGAATGAAACATTTTTATTCAGGCAAATAACGCACCTAAAATATATTATAGTATGATATAAACAGTACATGCTTTTATGAAAAGCATTTACAGAGGAACATTTTGCAATAACATGCAAGCCTGCAAGAACATGGTGGAGTTTTAGGATCAAGACAATAATTCACATTAGTACTTTAAAGGATCTTTTCTTTCAGTGCATCTGTGCAATAGTATGATAAAACTTGATGAAACAGCTGGACCAATTTTTAAAATGAGTATTTTATTGCACACAAGACACTTAACTACAACATCATATTTTTAGTAGAAACTTCTACTTGTAAAGTTATACATTTTTCGATAGGATTTAATTCTCTATTTTAACTTTAAAGTGATTATAGATTATAGATTCCTTAAGTGAGGCTTATAAAAGCTCTACACAGCTACGGGTGGACACTTCAGGTATATCTATGAAAAAAATAACGTACTTTGATAATGGCTGCATTTTTATTCTTCAAGCTAAATATTTTTACCTTTAGAAGATCTATTTCTTTGATGCAGTCAGCACGGGCTTTGGCATCCATTAAATCAAATATCTACACACAAGAGATAAGACAATTAAGTGATTAAAAAAAGCAAATTGAGTCATCGTTATTATCACATAACATCTATAGAGCAGTTCAAGTTTCACACAAGCAAAATATAATACAGTGATACGAAATACTCCTAATATCTTAGTGCCATTGTAAACATTGCAACCCCCACATACTGATTTTGGTGCTATATCAGTACTTTTAGCCCTTTCATAGGAAACAACTACATTGGAAGTACAGGTTCTCCATGAACTCAGCCGCCACTTCTGCATATCTATTCAAATACATGGCAATAATTCAGTGCTTCTCCTTCAAGATGGTTCTAGTCCAAGTGTCAGCTATTTCTCCCACACCTACCACACCATTATCAGAGACGGATTCTTTCTAGGACTGAGCATGCCTGCCTTTCTTAATCTCTTGTTACAGTCCTCCTTTTGTTTTAAATAACGCATGCACTTTTACTCCCCCAGGATCAAAACTTCACTGTCACCTCTGATTCTTTCTCTCCCATTTCCTTCCCTTCAGCAAGGGAAGAAGCGATTTGGGTTCTGTAATTTGTTTACTAGAGCATTTTTTTCATCTGTCACCTTGACTTTTATAGCTTTTTACAGTTAGGCACCTTTGCTCGTCATTTTTTTCCACCTCCCATCTGCTCCAAATTATTCTGCAATGTACCTCATCTTTGCCTCTTCCATGGTTAACCACGTTACCCTCCACTAATTTCTGTTTGCAGCAATTTTCTCCTGTCATTACGAGTCCTTACCTCATTCTACCCACATTTATATTTGACCTAAATTCTTTCAATTTTCACTGTTTTTACCACCTTGGATTTCCTTTGCACTTCACTTTCTCAGATTTGCATCTCTCTATATACCGCCACCAAGTGATAAACCCCCCTTAGAAGTGACAAAATTGTTGCTTTTCCAGTGAATCCTTCCTCTCTCATTCCACATTACTTTCTGAATCCAAGGAAGTGGATTCGGAGAGGCCTGCCTACCAGATGTGGAGCTACACAGAAGAATAACAGAGATGCACCACGAGTTTCTGTAATGTTATGAGATAACTTTCTCCAGTTACATCTTTTCAATGCACACCTTTTCTTTCTAGGTAGTCTCCAGGAAGAGATGTCACATGCTGTGAAGATCACTGTTACCTGGTTGCAACAGCTAAACAAAAACCTCAAACATCTGAAAACTTACATATCCTATCATGCCACCAACCCCAGACACAAAAAAAAGCAGCTCCAGACCTCTGTGCAGGCCTTTGGTACTCAGAGGAGACCTCTTAAAACCGGCTGCATAACCACCCACCTGAATCACACCTACTTGCACTCTCCCCAAAACAGTTCAAACCAAGTCCACCCAGACAGGATCTGCCACACCTCGCCTCCACGTGCTGCAGCACTATCCACACAGGCTGTGGTGGCTCCACGCCGACGGGCAGCTAAACCCCACCACAACGCTCTCGGCTAACAAGAGGCAGCTTCTGGAGTCTTCTCACAGAGGCCTGGGGCTTCCCTGTTACCGAAACCTTGCCACATAAACCCAATACCCAAGTACATCATTCCTTTAATCAACTGAAAGACCAAGTCTAGGGATTTCAGTAGCAGATCGCAGCCCTCTGAGAGCGCATATGCTCTTGTCTAGCCGCTGCTCCCCCTCAGCAAGCCCATCTCCCACCTGCAGATCTGACAGAAAAAGCAGACCGCAGCAGATGCAAGATTCACTTTCTCAAAAAGACAGCTAAGTCAAGAACTGAAATGCCAAGCCTGGAGACGGGGAAAAAGAAGAAACAGGAGAGAAGGAATGAAAGAAGAAAACAAAACTACTCTACCAAGAAAGGGAATAAAACATCTCACAACTACTTGTATATTAATGCCAGGATGATGGGAAATAAACAGACTGAGCTACAAGTAATTATTCAAGGAGGAGACTGAGGGGGATATAACTGAAACACAGCAGGGTAAGTAACAAGAAAGGAATGCTAACACTAAGAAATAAAGCAATTTCAGATGTAAGAGAAGAAAAGCGTTAGTACTATATATGAAATTATAGGTACAAGTATGAAACAGCAAATAGCATTGATGGAAAAGACAAGAGTTTATTTATTAAGGTTGGGAAAACACATTTAGTGAAGGAGATGAAACAGTCTGCATCTGCTATAGATCTCAAATCTGAATGAAAAAGCATTGCTCTTTAATCGTCTTGACAATAGACTAAAAGTCCTACCACCTGCTACTGTCATGAAGGACTGAAATATTTTTTTCTAGGAAATACTTAGGAAACTTCAAAATATTAGAGGTAGCACATTAACAGTGAAAGTACTTGGAAGGCATGAGATCATAAATGTCTTTGCCAGTAAACTACGAGACCAGCAAAAGGAAAACTTTACACCCCCCTCTCCCAAAAACAATCAATGAAAGTGTGCACTGAGTAGCAGGGGGATAAAGTACGGGGCCATGGCAAAGTTGTGCATGTCTGCTAAGCCCTAGATAATGAGTTAAGAACATTTCTTATACATGATACCGAGATCCAGGTGCAGATATAGAGAACTCCCAACATACTGGGGAGCCTAATCAAAGCTGCAAACAGATTTTTTAACTGAAAATCGTACACAAATTACCTGGTCATGCAGTGTAGAGAAATTATTCAAAACACAGTTTCAAGATTTAAAAACAAAAGACCTGCAATGTGGCAGGGGAAAAGAGAGAGCAGTTTGGACCTGCTAAAGACTGTTTCAGTTTCAATTCCTCACTCAATCCCTTACCTGATATTTCTGCTAGCTTTACCATGGGCAAGTTCCATAAACACTTCCCAGGTTGTTGTAGATTACCTCTAAGTGACCAAGCACTTTAATTCTCTACTGAGTTTACACTGGAAACGCACATTTTGATTCTTTGTTCTTGAGCACAGAATACTTTGACCTAAGCCAAACCCTTGCAGGTGGTTAATCGACATTACATATATAACAACTTCAGCAGAGGCTGCCACAGCACGTGGCAGATGAGGACTGCTTCCAAGTTCTGGACCTTCCTCAAATGTGAAGAGGTAAAAATTAAATGCTATTATCCTGCATTTAGAATAATTCTCACTTCTCTGTCATAAGCGATGGGTATTTGTAAAGGAATAGAACAACACAGGCAGACAACAGACTGCCCGTGTAACCTATCAATCACCACCTATACAAAAATGCAAGACACCTGCTTACTAACAGACTTATTAACTTACCTATACGAGCAGTGTTTCCCAGCACACCTAAACAAGCAAACATTCTGAGCATTTTTTTTTTTAAATAAGCTACCCCTTGAGTAAGGATGTAAATCATTACCCCTCACAGAGGTGTAACAGAACAAAGAAAAGCCCTATGCATGGGACTGGGAAAGATCTGGGATCAAGGGATAGGGAAGAAAAAGACAAAATTTTGTCCAGGTATTCTGGCTGGCATTCCCAGTATTTCTAATTTGTTATTAAGCCATCACAGAGCATAGACTAGGCCAAGCAGCTGATCTCAGGAAAGGTCAGACTTAAGTTTTATTAACATGACTCCCCTACAGTTTTGCTACACTTCATACAGCTGAGTGGCAAATTTGTCTCAGCTTCATCTAAACTTAGTATTTCAAACACGAATAAAATAACACAGTTCAAGAAAAACTGAGTCTTATGAGTTCCTTACAAACACAGACAATCTGAACATTTACAAATCTGGCCCAGATCTAACCTCAACAGACTGTAAAGGCCTCTTCCTAAAAATCCAGAATTCCAGTTTCTCAGACATTAACCTCCTCAACAAAATTATAAAAACACATCATCCAGTCCATGACATCTGAGGAATCTCTGCCCTGTCATATCAAACAGCTGGCAGTGACTCTCCTTCCGATCAGATTATCCTTCCAGTCTGCCAAGCTGCTCCACTTGGATCCCAGGCACAAACCTACGTCAGCCCCCGGGGAGACTAGTGTGAACAGAACCCAAACCCTCTGCACTTCACCGCCACAAGATGATTCAGCACTGAAGAACAACACACACCAAAAAACGGAAGCCACAGTGAAAGAGTTTAAAAGCTTAACAACATCCTTTCAAGTGCATGTCAAAATGAACACACGGCAGCTGGTAGCGGAGGAGGAAGGAGCTGCCACCCCCAGCATCCTCCTCCCAGCAAGGAGCTCGGGGCGCTGGGGACACCTCGGACCAGCCAGGAGGATGAGCCTGAATGGGGCCATGGGGAGGGAGAGGTTTGTGCACATCAACTGCTGGGAACTAGCAGCAATTAGACTACAAGTATTAGCATCACTGTAACTGGCTAATAATGGAAAGCGCTGCGTTTTGATTAGCCTGTTTGGACATCAGTTGTACTAACAATAAATTCTAACTCTTGACTCCACTTACAAGGTCAGGGTCACGGGGTAATTCAGGTTGTAGCTGTGTTTTTCTAGTCCATACAAATTGCATGGAGTATAATGCAATCTTATTTAAAATTTTAATTATTCTTCCCTAGTTTCTGTTTTCAAGGACTATGGTAAGATTAACATTTCTACAAAGTAATTATGTTTGCTGTGAAAAACCTATTAATATGCAAAAATTATATTTAATATTTTTATGATGCATCCGTTTTCACAAAGTGTAATCAAAAGCTTCATTTTGAGAAGTGCCATGCCCTACTTAGCAATTAATTCCTGAAAACAATTAGGCAAAAACAGCTCAAGAGATGTAAGAGGACCTTTTAAAGCTCTTACTGAAACTGTATTCTTTTGGCATTCTAGAAATATCAGTTTTAAGTACTGTCAGGAGATAGCAGTACTTTTAGAACTATTTCTAAGCTATTTTAAGATACAGAACACAAACTGTTCCCTCCACAGATGTGTAAACTAAACAAAAAGGTTGCGACACATGAAATCAAATTCCTGAGAAAACTTCTTACATAGATGCTCCACACACTATTCCTGCTCCTTGAAAGCTCTGCGCAGAGCAAGAAGGTTGAAAAACATTTAACCACCAGATGGAAAACATCAAGCCTTAGCTCCTAAGTACAGACGGTATTTGCGCAATTACCAGCGACTGATTTAACTTAGCTTCTGAAGTAAAATGAATGTGTCAGTGTTCCTTCACATGGTACCGCTTTCAAAACATGCCAAGGTGGGAGCCTACTTCATTCCTCTTGCTCTAAAGAGGAACGCTTACTCCTCCAGCACTTTTCCAAGACTTCCTCTTCAGTAGTAAGAATAGAAGTCTTTTAACCTTACCATTTAAATGTCAATTTAATCTAGTTCTGCTTAAAAAATCTGTGTAAAAGAAAGATGCCTTAACAAAAGTTCTAAAGCAAAACATAAACATGCCTGCCGCAACATAAATCTACAGACAAATAAGCAAAATAAAGACTTGAATGCACACAAATATTGAGATACTGAACAGCAACAATGAGCATTAGAGCATTTTGCCACCATTGCACTGCTGTGCTAAGACAATAGTGCTTCATAAAGTGTAAAATTACAAGTGCTTCCCTAAGATTAATTATCTCTAATTCAAAGCTGAAGTAGCAATCCACTGACAACGCACAATGAATAATGAATGTAAGTGCAAGATAAAAGGATTCATTTTTTGAATCGCAAACATAGGGGTCTCCGATACTGGAGTGAAAGGGAAGGAAAGGTGGAACAATGTGAAGCAGAAATGTTCAACACAATCTGCAGTTGTATTGAAATGTGCGGCTTCATATAATAGTTTGAGTAGCCAAGGTTTATTTTAAAAATACCGTACCAAACAAACAATATCCAGTCAGTGACAGTAAGACTATATTTACAAGTCTTGTGTTATATTCTTAACATACACCATTTTAAGCTACTCATATCTAAGTTCATACCAGTTCCACAGTTCACATCTCCACCTAACACAAAACCAACAGCCAGTTCACAGACTTTCCTGCATTGTAATGTGTTGACTGATTATCAGACGAAGGGCAGAGACTTGGTGCAACAGGGGGGACTCACAAAGCTTTTCAGTCTTTCCTTTAGGTCTGAAATACAGGGAGCATCTTGCCAAGCCTAATATCATTGAAGAACTGTTGTTCAAGAAGTTGGTCCAATCTAAGAACTTTGAAAAAAAGGTGATCTGTACCTGTGGATGTTAAACACAGTCAAACAGTGAGGAGAATGATAGTAGAAGTGGTAATTGTTTTATAAATATAACCGATCAAGAAAGACAAGTAGGTTGCATTTCCATGGAACAAAGACTGGTCAGAGAGGTAGGAGTTTATTACGTGCCATAAAATGCATCTCCTCTCTGATGCCCCTGTTTTTGCTATCCTGTAGCATTTTGAAATTTAATTACCAGTCTTGGTTCTGGAAGTATCTTGTAGGCTTCTGGAAAGAATAAGGACCAAGAGATCAGAGATAAAGCAATTGTAACCATTTACAAAAGATGTTCAGTGGTTTTGTCCTTTACGAACAGTTTGTGAGGATTTCTTCCCCTTTCCAAGCAACCACTAGAGTGCTTATTGCCTAGAATGGCATGTAGTAGGACCTAAGGGTATTGATGGTTCTCTTGCAAGGATTATTTACAGTGGTAGTGGTAGAGATGCACTGCTTCTTCCTCAGGCTATTCCATGTATTTTGGACTTCACACTTGTTAAGAAACTGATCTAGAAGCTCTTCAAATTTAGACTGCTACATTAGTAGCTTATCTGCAGTTGATCTTTCCTGATGTTTCTTTCACTCAAAGTGTCACTCAGACGTTAGTGAAAGTGAAGAATAAAGATTTGTTTTACAATTCTGGTTTTATTTAGGTAGTATTACAACAGCATCTCAAAAACATGGATCCATGAAAAAAGAGAGAACCTAATTATTATAAATACCACTTCCCTAACTCCAAGAAGGCTAACCATACGCAGGAAGATGAAACGTGAAGGGTAGAACTAGAAGAAATCACCCAACAATTAATCTTATGTATTCTGGTTAAATTGCGAGAAAAAAGTTGCAAATTAAGTAGTTTTCACCCTGCTACATATCTGACTGTAAACCAAATCAAGAATTCTACTTCTTCCCCCAGGGACGTAGTCACTGCACCAAGCCTGTCTGAATTTAAAAAGCAATTGGACTGTGCACTTAGTCACATGGTCTAAACTTTGGGCAGACCTGTGCGGTGCCAAGAGTTGGACTAGATGATCCTTACGGGTCCCTTCCAACTCGGGATATTCTATGATTCACGTCATCTGGACTCAGCAACAACTACAGATTCAGAAAGAGCGGTTTCTGTCACCATCTGCTTGTCCTTCCTCCCACAGCATCTTACTGCCACTTGCTTCTGCTCACGTTGAGTTCCACAAACATACATTTTGTACACATTAATATAACATTTATCAATATTGCACATATTTCAGCCAAGTAAAATTTTAATAGCAGAAAATAAACATTCTTGTCAGAAAGCTTCACTAAAAATAAAAAAAAACAAAAATCAAAGCTGGCAATCCTTTTGGAACAAATGAAGGCCTGAGATCCAGTAACACTAAGAGAGGATAACTGAAAAATAATAGTCACATCAGACCTTGAAGGCAAAGACAAGCAGAGGGTACCACTGGTCAAATAGACAGGAAGGGATTAGCTACAGACTCAACCCAGCCAGGAAAATGAAGCTTTTTGGGGGTGGGGAAGGAAGAGGGAGATAAGACTTGCAAAATCAGAACGGAAGACATGGAGTTGTTAAGATGTGAGATGAAAAAGGGAAGATAATGGGAAAATAGAAATAAGTCCAGATCTCAGTGTGTTGGTTTTCTTCTTTTTTTTTTTTTGTTTTGTTTTTCTCCCACTTTTTGTTGGTGCTGTTTGTTTTTTTTTTTTTTTGTTTTTGTTTTTTAAAACATGAGGTACAGGATTTGGAGACACTATCTCAGTTGAGAAACATGGAAAGTAAGCAAATCCAGGTAGTATTTCATGATACAGTTAGGAAGTATCTTTTTTTTTTCCCCTATAGGTTACCCAAGTCTTACTTTCTATTCAAATAGTATTCTACATAGACCCAGCCTTCACATGGAAAGCTATTTTACAGATCACAGAACACCGTCCCTCCTGATGTGCACTAGTCAGTAACATTCACAGGGAAAAACAGCAGCATACGTTGGCTACTTTAAGGCAATCAGAACACTACCAGGATAAAGCCATTTGGAAGAGACACAAATCTTTACCCTTATTTCCTACTAAACACCAAATATATCCCTAGATATTGCACGGTTGAACTAGCTTTTCTATGGAAATTTTCACCTGCAAATGGACAGCATGATGTCTTCTCCATAGTTGAAAAATCTTTTGTCAAATTGAGAAATCTGACCTGAAAATTCAGCTTTACATACTGACTTCTGAAATACTCTTAAGAGTACGCATGCTATGCTGCCTCTGTAATCTTTACACAAACACTGTTATAAAAATCTCGTAGCTAACACCAAAAGGCCGGACTTTATGACCATCTTCAAGCACCACAGCATTCCACATCTACCTTAACTGACGCATTTTGAGTCACATCTGACCTTTTTGGTTTCCCATGCACTGGAAATGAAGGAAGAACTAGCCTAATGTTTCAAGACTGTTGATCAAAGTTCTCAGAAAATATTTCAGCTTTTGAAGTAGTATACATCTGGCAGCTTTCCCAGAATGAGGAACCCCGTTTTTATTTATTTATTTTAAATGACTGCCAGCTCTAGCCCTGCCCCCTAGTTCTGCAGAGCACAGGAAAAAACAGAAATGGAACAGCAAGTCAAGATATTACAGAAATTTACAATACATGCATTAGTACAGCCAAAAGAAAATTATTAAAATCCAGAAACACTAGAAAAATAGTCTATAAAACCTGACGCACGCTGTTATGCAATGTATTAAGGTAACAAAACACCCTTCAGGACTCATAACACCGCTCCTTCGAGTAATAAGCTAAATATTTCTCAAGAGATCGAAGCCAGAATTACAATTCTAGTTTCCATCACTACCACAGAAATTGTCAACAGATTTTCAGTGTAAATCCAGTAGAGAATTTTTAAAAGGATAACAGCATTATAACAAACATCTCTATGC